>NC_133328.1:89118760-89422926 GCF_042186555.1 Aquarana catesbeiana
AAATCTAATGCAATATTCATGTGTGACGTCACATCCAATTCACACCATGCTGTGTGATGAGGGAGTCCTAGTGGCATTGAGGGGGATTTGTGAATGAACAACTGCTCCTTGCCAGCTCACAGATCATAGGGGGCTGAGATCACTACACGGATCCGGTCCAATGGCTAGCTGCAATATCTGCTTTATTAGAAGGCAGGGCCCATTCAGGATCTGCCAGAGCTTCATTCTTTTCACATCCAGCCCTTTGAAAAGTCACATACTTCAAAGGCAGGTTGGACAGTGACACTGAAAAGGTTATGATCTCCTAAGGCGTTTTGGGTTATTAAAAATATATATTTAACAAGGGAGAGAAAAAGGACAAATAAAAGCCCAGGGGATGAAAAAGAAACATTGGACTACAATTTACACCAGAATTGTGTTTTGTTGTATTTCTCTTTCTGAAAGTATTAAACCCAAGCACAAACATACTGCAGAGTAACAACATTTAGATGTGTTGGCTGCATTCGTTTTCATTTCTAAAGCATTCTCCCATCTATTTATATCTGGAGATCCAACCAATAACACACTTCGGGGCTGATTTACTAAAACTGAAGCGTGCAAAATCTGGTGCAGCTGTGCATGTTAGCCAATCAGCTTCTAACTTCAGCTTGTTCAATTAAACTCAGAATTGTACTTATAGGTAGGCCTATAATAAGGCTTACCTATAGTTAGTGTAAATACCTCCTAAGCAAGCACCATTTAGGAGATATTTACTGTACATACAGCCAGTGACATCACTGGCGTATGCGTTATGGTTGAACGGCAGCTCCCACGCGCAGTCACAAAGCCGGAGTCCGCAAACCTGGAAGCAAAACGGGTGAAGATGGAAGTGCCTGCAGCTCTGATATCTCAGCACCGGAAGGGCTTCGTTTTACGGTAAGTTTAACATAATATGCTAGTATGTGGTGCATACTAGCACATTATGACATTACCTTGCAGGTTACAAAAAATAAATAAAATAAAAATAAAAAAGTCCAACGGTTTACAACAGCGCTTTCACCACTTCATCCCCAGAAGGATTTACCCCCTTAATGACAGGCCATTTTTTGCGATATGGCACTGCGTCGCTTTAACTGACAATTGCGTGGTCATGCAACATTGTACACAAACACAATTTATGTCCCTATTTTCCCACAAATAGAGCTTTCTTTTGGGGGTATTTGATCACCTCTGCATTTTTTTATTTTTTGCATTATAAACAAAAAAAGAGCGACATTTAAAAAAAAAAAAACAATATTTTTTACTTTTAGCTCTAATAAATATCCAAAAAAAAAAAAAAAAAAGAAAAACAACAACTTTCTTCATCAGTTTAGGCCAATATGTATTCTTCTACATATTTTTGGTAAAAAAATTGCAATAAGCATATATTGATTGGTTTGCGCAAAAATTGATAGCGTCTACAAAATGAGGATTCTTTTCTATTATTCCCATTTACCTTTATGAGGCAACATACTGCAAGAGGCGCCAGAGCGGATCTCTCCAGGGGTCTCCCCACATGCTTAAGCAACCATACTAGAGATAGTTGGTCAAATCCTAGGGGTGAGTGTACATTTATGTGGGGCACCCAGTCTGAGCACCTTGTACCACCGATTTACTATTGAGCACAAGCACTTTTTATATCAGCAATTGGGACTGTTTAAGATTTGTATATATTGTTTACACGTAGCGCAGTGGATTCTTTCTTTCTCATTTATTCCGTATTAACAAGTTTTTACTGCAGCTGGTGGAATTACGTGCGAAATTACCGTATTTGATCACTATTCATTGACGATTAGTATTTATTTATTTGTTCCCTAGGGAGTTGTTTCTAACTGTGGGGGGAGTGGACTGACTGGGAGTAGAGAGAGATCGCTGATCCTGATTACTAGGAAGAGCAGATCTCTCTCTACTTCCCTGACAGAACGGGGAGCTGTCTGTTTACATTTATGTTTATGTTTACATCTTAAAGCGGCCGACGTACACCTACGGCGATTTGCACAGCCGTGCCAACCTGCCACTGTATAACGACGGTGGCTGGTCGGCAAGCAGTTAAAGTGGTTGTAAACCGCTGGATATTTTTTTTTCCAGACCAGCAAGGTAAAGGCATAATGTGCTAGTATGTATCGCATACTAGCACATTATGTGAAACCTACCAAAAAACAAAGCCCTCCAGCGATGCAATGTAATCGCAGAAGGCAGTGTCCATCTTCACCCGTCTTCCTTCCGGGTCCATGGACTCTGGCTGTGTGACTGTCGGGAGCCGCAATGACGTCACTCCCGCGCTTGCGCGGGGGGAGACGTCATTCATGGCACAGGTATCTGAAGGAACGGCACGGGTGGCCATTCCTTCAGAGCACATGCGCTGATGACATCATTGGCTGCATGTAATGTAAATATTTCCTAAACGGTGAACGTTTAAGAGATATTTACAGTACCTAAAGTTAAGCCTTATTATAGGCTTACCTATAGGTACATATTATGCCTTTGAGTTTACTTCCACTTTAAGCTTAGGCCTCATGCACATTGGACGTTAGAAAAACCCCAGTAGAAAGCTGTAGCTGTAGAATGAGCTTTGCAGCATATTTGTAGTAGTGTTTTTCAGGATTTTCTAGCTTTTTTTTTTTTTAAATAAAACTATACTCCCACAAAAGCTTATGCTTTAAAAACACTAGTAAATGCTAAAGAGAAACGTTTTTTGGAATTTTTCAGAATTTTTAAACTTTCATCAAAGTTAGAGCATTTTTACAGTTGAAAAACTCCTCTTAAGGCCTCATGCACACTGAACGTTATAAAAATGCCAGTAGAAAGCTGTAGCTGTAAGAATGGGTTTGCAGCATTTTTGCAGTAGTGTTTTTTTAGCATTTTCCAGCATTTTTTTAGCAAAACTATACTCTCACAAAAGCTTATGGCTTAAAAATGATGATAAACGCTAAATAGCAACTTTTTTTGGAATTTTTCAGCATTTTATATCTTTTATCAGAGTTAGAGCATTTTTACAGCTGAAAAACTCCTCTTAACCACTTCAGCCCCGGAAGGATTTACCCCCTTCCTGACCAGAGCACTTTTTACAATTTGGCACTGCATCCCTTTAACTGCTAATTGCGCGGTCAAGCAATACTGTACCCAAACGAAATTTGCGTTCTTTTCTTCCCACAAATAGAGCTTTCTTTTGATGGTATTTGCTCACCTCTGTGGTTTTTATTTTTTGCGCTATAAACGGAAAAAGACCGAAAATTTGGAAAAAAAATGATATTTTCTACTTTTTGTTATAAAAAAAATCCAATAAACTCAATTTTAGTCATACATTTAGGCCAAAATGTATTCGGCCACATGTCTAGGGTACATTTTCTGGAATTTACATAGCTTTTAGTTTATGACTGCCTATGTCATTTCTTGAAAAATGGCAGCTAAAATGGAAGTACAAAACCCCCCCAAATGACCCCATTTTGGAAAGTAGACACCCCAAGGAAATTGCTGAGAGGCATGTTGAGCCCATTGAATATTAATTTTTTTTGTCCCAAGTGATTGAATAATGACAAAAAAAAAAAAAAAAATTACAAAAAGTTGTCACTAAATGATATATTGCTCACGCAGGCCATGGGCATATGTGGAATTGCACCCCAAAATACATTCAGCTGCTTCTCCTGAGTATGGGGATACCACATGTGTGAGACTTTTTGGGAGCCTAGCCGCGTACGGGGCCCCGAAAACCAATCACCGCCTTCAGGATTTCTAAGGGCATAAATTTTTGATTTCATTCCTCACTACCTATCACAGTTTTGAAGGTCATAAAATGCCCAGATGGCATGGGGTTTTGAGCCACCTGGGCATTCCATGGCATCCGAAACTGTGATAGGCAGTGAAGAGTGAAATAAAAAATTTACGCCCTTAGAAAACCTGAAGGCGGTGCTTGGTTTTCGGGGTCCCGTACGCGGCTAGGCTCCCAAAAAGTCTCACACATGTGGTATCCCCGTACTCAGGAGAAGCAACAGAATGTATTTTGGGGTGTAATTTCACATATTCCCATGGCATGTTTGAGCAATATATCATTTAGTGACAACTTTGTGCAAAAAAAAAAAAAAGTCTCTTTCCCGCAACTTGTGTCACAATATAAAATATTCCATGGACTCGCCATGCCTCTCAGCAAATAGCTTGGGGTGTCTACTTTCCAAAATGGGGTCATTTGGGGGGGGGGGGGGGGGTTGAACTGTCCTGGCATTTTATGCACAACATTTAGAAGCTTATGTCACACATCACCCACTCTTCTAACCACTTGAAGACAAAGCCCTTTCTGACACTTTTTGTTTACATGAAAAAATTATTTTTTTTTGCAAGAAAATTACTTTGAACCCCCAAACATTATATATTTTTTAAAGCAAATGCCCTGCAGATTAAAATGGTGGGTGTTTCATTTTTTTTCACACAGTATTTGCGCAGCGATTTTTCAAACACAATTTTTTGGGAAAAAACACACTTTTTTAAATTTTAATGCACTAAAACACACTATATTGCCCAAATGTTTGATGAAATAAAAAAGATGATCTTAGGCCGAGTACATGGATACTAAACATGACTTGCTTTTAAACTGGCAACAAAATAAATACATTTTTAAAAGCCTTTAAAAGTCTTTACAGGTTACCACTTTAGATTTACAGAGGAGGTCTACTGCTAAAATTACTGCCCTCGATCTGACCTTCGCGGTGATACCTCACATGCATGGTGCAATTGCTGTTTACATTTGATGCCAAACCAACGATTGCGTTCGCCTTAGCGCGAGAGGGGGGGACAGGGGTGCTTTTTTTTTTTTTTTTTTTTTGCTTTTTTTATCTTATTTTTAAACTGTTCCTTTCATTTTTTTTTTTTTAATAATTTTTATTGTTGTCTCAGGGAATGTAAATATCCCCTATGACAGCAATAGGTAGTGACAGGTATTACTCTTTTTTAAAAAAATTGGGGTCTATTAGACCCTAGATCTCTTCTCTGCCCTCAAAGCATCTGACCACGCCAAGATCGGTGTGATAAAATGCTTTCCCAATTTCCCAATTGCGCTGTTTACATCCGGCGAAATCTAAGTCATAAAATGCTCGTAGCTTCCGGTTTCTTAGGCCATAGAGATGTTTGGAGCCACTCTGGTCTGGCTGAATCACCGGCTGCATTCTCAGGTTCCCTGTTGGGACAGGAGAGCCAGAGAGAAACATGGAAGACGGTGGGGGGGTGGGGGCATTCCCTCCCACTGCTTGTAAAAGCAGTCTAGAGGCTAATTAGCCGCTAGGATTGCTTTTACATGAAAGCTGACCGCTGGCTGAAAAGAATGATACCAAGATGATACCTAAACCTGTAGGCATCATTCTGGTATAACCACTCAAAGTCGTGAATGGCGTACCTGAAGACAAAAAAATGGTTAACAATAAAACACAGTAAACGGTAAAGTATAAAAAATTGTATACCTGAAAAGCAAACATGATAAAACATAATAACAATAAAACATTGCAGAATAGAATACAGTAAAAAAGAGCAGAACAATAGAGAGAGAATAGAGAGAAAGAGAACAATAAAACGACAACTATTTTTTTTTATTTTATATATTTTTTTGTGTTTTTTTTTTTTTACACTTTTTTTTGTAACTGTAACTTTTATAACTGTAACCGGTTCCAGGTTCGGGTCTCTCAAAATGCGATGGCATCTTGGGAGACCCTGTGAAGGAGGAGGAGATGGAAGTGTCCGCAAGGAGAGCCGGCATCTACTAGGACTTGAGGAGCCAGGGCCGTAGCAGGAGACAGGAACCAGATGGAGACAGGCGTGGAATGCAAACCTGTTCCAGGAACCCAAGAGCGAAAGTGACGTATGGACGTGTCAGATCTGACACGTCCATACGTCACTTCCGCTCTTGGGTTCCTGGAACAGTGTTTGCGTTCCACGCCTGTCTCCATCCGGTTCCTGTTTCCTGTTACGGCCCTGGCTCCTCAAGTCCTAGTAGATGCCGGCTCTCCTTACGGACACTTCCATCTTCCTTGCAGCTCAGCACCCATAGCAGAGACCCCACAGACCACCCGTACATCATAGCGCTGACAGCATCTCCACCGGAACCTGCACTATGCACCTTTACAACATCTGAGGAGGAGGTCCCTGGACCCACTATATGTCCTTGCCTGTATTAATCCTGTCCTTGTGAGTAACCATTTGGCTGTTGTTTTTATATAATTTTAATTAAAGTTTTTATGATACTGCACTTAGATTGGCACTTCTTGCCTTTTTTTTCTGTTTGTCTTCTTCTTGGTGGCAGCGGGACACTACTTGTGCTTGCCACCTCACCAGCTTGAACTGGACTTATGGGATTCCTCACGTCACTGAGTGTTACTGCAGTGCTGGCTTGACTACGACCGGGGTGTACTAGGCCGCTGGTGCTTGCCAGTTCACCAAAACGCTACCAAAAAAACTGTTAGCGATCGCAGGGATCAGGCCTGACTCTGCGAACGCTGCAGTTATGCGTTTAATGTTTTGTAAGTGACAGTGATCGATCAATACTGCACTTGGGTGGGCTGGGCCGGGCAGAGGGGCAAAACGCAGGTGCTAGCAGGTATATGGGCTGATCCCGCTAACACTGCGTTTTTGGGAACCCTAAACTGCTGGGGACGCTAGTATAGATCTGATCGGATCAGATATTGATCCATTCAGATACTATACCACTAAGGGAGGTGTATGCTGCGTGCGTGGGTGTTAGCGGTACTGGCGCTAACCTGACGCTGCCTGGGGCGACGCATATCACCACCGGGCGATCAGGGGGCTAAACCTTTATTAGGTAATAAATGGCGGGTGCCCTGACACTATAAAAAATAAACCAACTAACCAGCGTCACCCGTAACAGTTATACGGTGATCACTGGTGAAAGGGTTAACTAGGGGGCAATCAAGCGGTTAAAACCTTTATTAGGTAGTATATGGGGGTCCCTGACGCTATAAAACGCTGACGGCGAACCTAAATATTTAGCTCCCTAACTAGCGTCACCAGTGACACTAATACAGCGATCAGAAAAATGATCGCTTAGTGACACTGGCGACGGGGGGTGATCAAGGGGTTAAAACTTTATTAGGGGGGGTTAGGAGGGTATCCTAGACCTAAAGGGGGCTAACACTAACTGCCCTACCACACTAACTGTCACAAACTGACACCAATGCAGTAATCAGAAAAAAAACGCTTGGTGTCAGTGTGACGGGGGGGGGGGGAGGGTGATTAGGGGGTGATTGGGGGGTGATTGGGGGGGGATCGGGGGTGTAATGTGTGCCTGGCATGTTCTACTGTATCTGTGTGTGTTGTGCACTCACATCGATGTCTTCTCTCCTCGGCGCCGGAACGGAAAATACCGAGCTGAGGAGAGATGACATAATTTCCTCTGCTGCTGTTTACCATACAGCAGCAGAGGAATGATCCCATTGGCTGGGAGCGATCGGGGGGGGGGCCAAGAATGGATGGCCTCTCCCTCACCTCCGATCGCCGGGGGACAAACGCCGACCGCCTCGGGCACCGGGGGGGGGGGGGTCCGATTGGACCCCCCGCCCGCGGGAGGCAGATCACGTACAGGTATGTGATTCTGCCTGCCCGTGCCATTCTGCCGCAGTATATCTGCGTGAGGCGGTCGGCAAGTGGTTAAGGCCTCATGCACAAGGAATGTTATAAAAACATCTGTAGCATTAGCTGTAGAAAGCTGTAGCAGTAGAATGAGTTTTGCAGAGTTTTTGCAGTAGCTTTTATCAGCGTTTTTTTAGCAGTAGTGTTTCTTGCTTTTTTTTTAGCAAAACTATACTTCCACAAAAGCTTATGACTCAAAAATGCTGATAAATGCAGAATAGCCACATTTTCAGCATTTTTTAGGCATGTTTTAGCTGCTGTAGAAAGCTGTAGCTGTAGAATGAGTTTTGCAGAGTTTTTGCAGTAGCTTTTTTCAGGGTTTTTTAAGCAGTAGTGTTTTTTGCTTTTTTTAGCAAAACTATACTAAAAAAAAAAAACGTATGACTCAAGAACGCTGATAAACACAGAATAGCTGCATTTTTCAGTGTTTTAAGCGTGTTTCGGTGTTTTTAAGCTTTTGTCAGAGAGTGTTTTTACAGCTGAAAAACTCCTCTTAAGTGAAAGTAAACCCTTTTTTGGCATTACAGGTAAGCCTATAATAAGGCCTTACCTGTAGGTATTGTGAATATCTCCCAAACCTGCATGGTTTAGGAGATAGGCCTCATGCACACTGGACATTTTTACAGCTGGTGTTTTTGGCCTCAGGCATTTTTTTCTGCAGCCAGTAAACTCCCCAGCATGTTATCCTATGTGTTAATGCACACTTAGGCTGTTATCAGTGTTTTTTGGCAGGAGCGCTTTCTGGCTAGATAAAAAACCAAACCTAGTGGGTTTTGAGAGGAGTTTTTTCATCTGCAAAAACACACTATCTCTGATAAAAGCTTAAAAACTCTGAAAAAAGTTAAAAAACGGCAATTCAGCATTTATCAGCGTTTTTGAGACATAAGCTTTTGTAGGAGTATAGTTTTGCTAAAAAAAAGTTAAAAAAACGCTACTGCAAAAATGCTGCAAAACTCATTCTACAGCTTTCTACAGCTAAAGCTACTGGCATTTTTATAACGTCCCGTGTACATGAGGCCATTTTCACACTGCACGCAGCCGGTGACGTCACTGGCGCATGCGCTCTGAAGGAATGGCATACACATGCCGTCCCTTCAGAGCACTGTGCCATGGTCTGTGACTCTGGCGGGAATGCGTGGTTGTGACGTAATCGGGGTGCGGCCAATCAGATGGCTGGAAGACATGAACCTGAAAAGAAGACTGGGTGAAGATGGAAGCACCTTCACCGGTGACAGTGCATGGCAGGAGGGCTTTGTTCTAAGTATTTCATATTGTCCCTGCTGACACATATCGTCCCCTGCTGACACATATCGTCCCCTGCTGACACTCCTGGTCCCTCCCTCTTGCCAAGTGCTCCCACAGCAAGCAGATTGTGTCCATTCAGACACAGAGACGTGGCTCGGTCCCACCCCCCCTCTCTTCTCATTGCCTAATTGATTTTGATTGACAGCCAATGGCGCCCGCTGCTGTCTCAGCCAGTAAGGAGGGAGAGTCCCCAGACTTCGTGGCTCTCGTGCAACATCGCTGGTTTCAGATGGGACTCAGGTGAGTATAAGGGGGGCTGAGGAGGGCTGCTGCACACAGAAGGTTTTTTAAACTTTCTGCCTTTAGAACCACTTTAAGCTCTTGAGCAACTGAACTTGCAAAGTGCTCGGTCATTTTGCCTTTAGTAAATCAGAAGAGGAGAAGAGGAGGATCTGGGCTGCTCTGTGCAAAACCACTGCACAGAGCAGGTAAGTATAAGTTTGTTATTTTTAAACAACAAAAAAAAAACAGACTTTAATACCACTTTAATAAATAAGGTAAAGCTTCACTTTACAATGAATATCCAATCACATGCAAAAGGTAATAATAAAAATCTGGAGCAACTGCACTTGCAGAGTGTACAGTCTTTTTGTCTTTAGTAAACCAACCCCTATTTGCAAATGCATAGATGTGAAATTAACCATTGAATAAAATGGGCCAATTCTCATACATAGTTATTATGCTGTAAACAGATTAGCAGGACTTCCCTTGTGTGAATGAGTGCCAGTTAACCTGTCTATTTGCCATTTTTTTTGGAATTCAAAAATTGTACATATTGTCAATAAACCTAGTAGAATACTCTGTATTCTAGATATGATATTGTGGGGCCTCAAAAAGTAATTTTGGATTCTCACTTGGGGTCTTAACACACATGGCCATGAGCTACGTCATGAGCCCACTTTTATAAAATCTAGAAAATCTGGAATCCAGGTAATTTACTCTGGAAGAATTTGAATTGGAAATAAACTACCTCATAGTAAACCTGTAAAATATCTGGGGAATTCCAATGGAGCAATATTATCAAAAATGCAAAAGCAAAGGTTCCTGCCTTTTTTGCTAAGCTAAGCTTGATCCTCCAACTCACTTGCCAAGCCTCCATATGGTTAAGTGAGGCTGCCGTTACATAAAAGAACCAATAGGGTGGCTCAGGGGTCAGAGAAGCATTTTGCCCAACTTTTACTTGAATTTTAAATCATGCATATGCTTAGAACAAGGGTGGTTTTCAATGAGCATGAGCTCCAATTTTGTCTATTTTTATCATATGCTCAGACTGAATTACTCACAGGTTTACTATAAGGGATTATCTGATCACTTTTGTAATAGTGATTAGCAGTGTAGTCATTAGCAGAATGACTACACTGAATGGCCTAAGCTATTCATCTTTTAGCAGAACTATACCCATACTCTCACAGCCTTGTCAGTTAAAACTGCGCTTGACTCACCAAATAGTTAGAAAGTAAGTTTAAGGTTCCCGTAGCACTTATTTATACAAGTAGGAGAAAACACATCTGTAGGCTATAGCAACCAGTCAGATTTCATCTTTTACTTGCAATGCAGACTCTGATTGCGGTGGAGAAGAACTCCATTGTTTTCCGTGTTTTTTTTTTTTTTTGCTCCAATTTTCATGTATTGTTTTTTAATGGCGTGAGCAGAATCTGCACATCACAGTGGGATTCCTGTTGTAATTAAAACTTGGGACTCTGCAGATCTACCTTCTAACACTGCAGGGGGACCTCATGAATACCTCTTAATAACCCATATGTTTTAAAAACAATGGTGTTACAATCCAAACTATAACTGATGGCTGCTTTAAGACTAGCTTTGCTCTCTGTGGCATTACTAAAACAACAGCAAGCTAATGTAATCTAATACCAGGTTTACACTGTTTAGAATAGTACAAGGATTCCAAGGATTCTAAAACACACCACCCAGAAACACTGAGGTTATTTTACAAGGCCTTGTGACTCTCCTGTGCCTTGCAATGTTATTATTAATCCATTAGGAGAATTTTGTTCATTGTGCATTATGTTGCCTACGATTGACCATACACAAACTGATTCCAGCTTTGTTGGGTTTAGCAAGATATTTGGCCATCCTTAGTGAGAGCCGAACTTGACCTCTATGGTTCTTCAATAAGGTAGTAAAATCCTATATTGTACAACATGGAATACAAGATCTAAAGCACAGCATTAAACAATGGAAATAGCCTATATGTGTGCTAAATATTATCAGAGCATCTGAAAGACCCCTTTTGGCCAATTGATAGTCCGTGTATAGAAAACATCTTTGAAGTTTTACAGTTTGTGGAAGTAGCTGAGACCATAGGAGATTGGCTCAAAAAATATGCGTGGGCTGCTGATAATATACATTATGGTGCTAGGGATTCATGGGTTCAAGGTTTTTTAGTTCGGCAAAGTATTGCGGAAATTTGCTAGACTGAATCCCTTGTAACCATAATACACTGCCTGGCCTGTGAACTTGGGCCAGCTACATTAGAATAAGTGGGCTTTTTGGTAAGCTAGCCCACTCACTATAAAAGGACGAGGTCATAGCAGCCATATTGACAATGTGCTTTATCTGTAATGGGGAAAGCATAGAGAATATGGCTGACAAATGGCATAGTACGGCTTGTAGGCACTGGCAGGTCTATTAAAACAGATGTAAAGTACAGTAAATCCTCACTTGATATTATGTAGGTTGCAAAACAAAATGCTGTGTATGCTGAGAATTGGGTGGGTAAACGGAGGGAAGGATTTCTACCATTTTTTATCCTTTGTTATATCCTATTGCTGCTAATCTCCCATAGTCTTCTTTTATGCCCTTTCCTTATCCTTATGCAATACAGTGATAGCAGGCTGTATATGCTTTTTCACAGGGCATATTAATTAATGGTTGCCATTTTTTATTGCCTTTTTTAAAATGGTGACAACAGTGGAATATGTCTAGGCAATGTGCATAAGTGCAGCAGTTTACATTTTCTTTTGGGAGAGCATGTGACAGGGTGATTTACAGTCAGGAGACACAGGGGCGGAGTTTTGTCACCCAATAACATAACGTTTCTGAGCATGGACCTTAAGGAAGTGATTAAAATAAAAATAGTCATGTTCTATTATGTTAAAGCTAATATGAGAGTTTAGTGGTTGGGTTTAAATCCACTTTAACAATCTGTATTTGAGTTCTTTTAATTGCATTGCTAGGGAACATTCTCTTATATGTCTCACCTGTAGGCTCAGACCTGTACACCCAAGAATCCTTTTAAGGACCAATATCTGTCCGCAGCAACAGATTGATAGCTAGCTCTTCATTTGTCAACATCTTAGCTACTCTTTTTTCTTTTAATAGGGGTCTTTTCTCTAGATTACAACTTTAAGCTTGGGGAGATTAGGGCGAATCTTACAGTTGGTTCAAGCGCTGAGTTTTCTTTTGCATCACATTAATGCATTCATTAAAAAAAATTAAAAACACTGTGCACCCAAACCAAACACTGAACACCCTCACCGTAGATGCAATGCAACCTCTTCAGAGATATAGGTGTCTGTTTATGTAACCGAGATCCTGATTATTGCAGCTCATCTCACATCATTAGCGGTTTATCAAACAGAGATGATAAGCAGAGAACATGTTCTCCACTGATCATCTCCGCACACAGAGAATCTGTCACTGACAGAAACAGAAATGACCAGTTTATGAAGGTGCGATCTTAGCACCTAACTGGTGATCTTTGTCAGAATTCTCCCTCCCAGATTCTCCAGTCCAGAGGTGGAGAATCGGGGAGAGAAGAGAGAATCCCCGGAGAACTGAGGAGGAAGGAGGAAGATTACTGACTTCCTTCTTCCTCAATCAGACCCCCAAGACAGTAAACATGTTCCACTGCCATGTTTGTGTAGATATTTACAGTTGTGTTTATAAGTTTACACTCCCTGGCAGAATTTATGATTTCTTGGCTATTTTACAGAAAATATGAATGATAACACAAAAACATTTATTTCACTCATGGTTAGTGTTTGGCTGAAACCATCTATTATCAATCAACTGTGTTTACTCTTTTTAAATCAATAATGGCAACAGAAACTACCCAAATGACCCTGATCAAAAGTTTCCATACCCTGGTGATTTTGGCCTGATAACATGCACACAAGTTGACACAAAGGGGTTTGAATGGCTATTAAAGGTAACCATCCTCACCTATGATCTGTTTGCTTGTAATTAGTGTGTTTGTGTAGAAGGTCAGTGAGTTTCTGGACTTCTGACAGACACTTGCATCTATCATCCAGTGCTGCACTGATGTCTCTGGATTCTGAGTTATGGGGAAAGAAAAAGAATTGTCAAAGGATCTACGGGAATTTCAGCCACAACTGCCAGGAAAATTGTTTGGGATGCAAAGAAAAACGCACAAATAACTTCAGGTGAAATACAGGACTCTGAAAACATGTGGTGTGGCTGTTTCAAAATGCACAATTAGGAGGCACTTAATGAAAGATGGGCTGCATGGTCAAGTCGCCAGAAGAAAGCCATTACTACTGTGAAACATGGAGGTGGATCGCTGATGTTTTGGGGATGTGTGAGCTACAAAGCCACAGGAAATTTGGTCAATATTGATGGCAAGATGAATGCAGTATGTTATCAAAAAATACTGGAGGAACATTTACATACATCAGCCAGGAAGCTGCACATGGGACGTACGTGGACATTCCAACATTGCAATGATCCAAAACACAAGACCAAGTTGACCTGTCATTGGCTACAGCAGAATAAAGTGAAGGTTCTGGAGTGGCCATCTCAGTCTCTTGACCTCAATATCATTGAGTCACTCTGGGGAGATCTCAAACATGTAGTTCATGCAAGACAGCCCAAGAATTTACAGGAACTGGAGACTTTTTGCCATAAGGAATGGGCAGCTTTGCTATCTGAGAAGATAAAGAGCCTCATCCACAAATACCACAAAAGAATTCAAGCTGTCATTGATGTTAAAGGGAGCAATACACGGTATTAAGAACTGGGGTATGTAAACTTTTGATCAGGGTCATTTGGGTAGTTTCTGTTGCCATTATGATTTAAATAGAGTAAACACAGTTGATTGATAATAAATGGCTTCAGCCAAACACTAACCATGAGTGAAAGAAAATCTTTTGTGTTATTATTCATATTCTCTGAAAAATTATGAGCACAACTGTATATATAATGTGTGTGTGTGTGTATATATATATATATATATATATATATATATATATATATATATATATATATATATATATATATATATATATATATGTAGGGGAACTTTTTATTTTATTAACATGAGGTGGGCAGTCTCCTCTGAGAATGCCCGTGTACTCAGCAGTGATAATTCACCGCTGCTTACTAAACAGACACCAGAGTGTTTCACTGATTTTCTGTTACTGTAATCTCGCTATGTCTTGCAAAATTACAGTAACAGGAGGTGTTCTCCACAGTTTGAAGCATCTGTAGATTGCTTCGCTCCTCAAAAGGAGAAGCCTTCTACACCACTTCATAAACAGGCACTAATAGGAGAGTGATCTCCTCTGAGAATGCTAGAGAACTCAACACCGCTGCTTGATAAAAGGACACCATAGTCCTTAGGCATGGTTTCGTAAAAATTGACCAGCACCAGGACAGTGAATAAACATGACCAGGTAAAACAGGCTAAAGAATGGAAACACAAACAAGGCAAGTGTTTTACTATGCTAGAAATTCAAGTGTATCATCTGAGAAAAATAGACCAGAAGCAGAGTAGTTTTATAAGCAGACTGAAGACTGAAAAAGCTTAGACACAAGGCAAGTATTTTGTTACATTAAAAATAAAATGATACCATCTCCGAGACACTTCAGAAAAAAATGACCAGCAGCAAGATGTTAAATGTATCTCGGTAGCATAATTACAATACATAATTTACATTACGTTTTACAGTGTAGTATATTGAATATGAACACAAGTTTTGTTTGAGTGCAGCAACCTGGGAGCTATTCTGCAGGACTCCTTGGTAAAATAATAAACTCCTTAAAATAATAACAGTTATACTTACCTGCTGTGTGCAATGATATTGCACAGAACGGTCCCTTACCTCCCCTTCCTGGAGTTCCCCGCTATCTGCTCCTGAGGTGAGTACATACATAGACACACACAGCCTGCTCACTGCCTTCTCACAGGAATTAACTGACAGCAGCAGGAGCTTATGGCTCCTGCTGTTGCCTGAGTCTCTTGTGAGACTAGAAAGAGGGGAGAGAAGAGCTGGATCGAGAAATGATTCAGGTAATTGTTTATGTGTTTATATATGGGTGGCACAACAAATGGTAATTTTTTTTCTACCTTAATGCAGGGAATGCATTGAGGTAAAAAAAATGTTTTAACTTTAGAACCACTGAGCCTTAGTCTTGAAGAAATTGGCCACTGGAACCACATTTGTAAGGCAACAAACACAGGCCTAAATGTAGGGACACAAGGCAGTGGCAGTGAGAACAGAGTCAGATGTTCAGATGAAAGGTACAGAGACTTTTCTTCTAAAAATTGGAGCTTTGGATCTTTTCACAATTTGGGGGCCAATTGATTTTTTTTGGGAAAAAGATGGAGGGGAATGAGAACTAGGAGAAGTGCCAGAAAGCAGAAATGTTGGCAGCAGCAGCAACAGCGAGAATAACAGGGGAAAGTGTTTTTTTCTGTGTTGAAGACCCTCTCTGAGATGACAGGTGCAGCAGGGCAGGCTAGTACTGAGTGCATTTGGGCCACTTACAGCCAGTGCTACATCCTTGGCACCCAGCAGTCCTTAAAAGCAGCCTTGTCATCCTTGCTTATTTACTTTACCAGTACAGGGATGGCCCCTGAAGGGAAAAATATAAAACAACAAAAAAAAAAAAAAAAAAAAAGAAAAAGAAAAAAAGAAAATCGGTAAATAATGTTTAACAGTTTTTTTTTTTAAAAGTGATGTCCTGTGGGAAAAACATAATATAGGACTACCCAGGTTATGAAGTAGAGGAAAGAGGCTGTTTTACCCAGCGAGTATAGAAACACTTGAATTGGAAAGCTGGCATACAAGCACTTGGCTTGTGTGTGTGTGTGTGTGTGTGTGGGGGGGGGGGGGGTTAGGAACATTTGTTTTCTCCATCCCAGCGAAATCTGGCATGGGTTGTTACTTGAGATTTTGGGGTGGGTATTGGCAAGTGCTGCTTTGAGTTTCAAATCTTCACTTTGTGAAAGAGTGGGAGATTATGGTCATAGTACTGTATGCTTACTGTTTGCTGCCTGCCTGTCCCACTCAATGAAGTAAGAGTAGAAAAGGCCAACATGGACTGAAATGGAATGGACATGAATCTCCCACCAAATATGGTGGCCCCACAAAATATACTTGGAACCCCTTTCTTCTCAACTGCCAATATTTGTACACAGTTTGCTTTGCTGTCCATGCATGCATTTGCTTTACCAGGGCAGTGACAATCCCTAATTGCTGCTGCCTGCCCTTTCCCCCTGTCTGTAGAAAGCTCCTCTCCTTTTGCTGCTGCAAAGTCCCGGTGTTGTGAAAGGGTGGGAAGCTTATGGACGTAGGTTTTCCTACTTCACCTACTGTATGTCTCCAATGCCCTGACTATAATGAAATAATAAAATATAAAAATATTAACGGATGTAGATTTCCCTGGAGGAGAAATATTTTGTTGGCAAAGAAAAGGTTCACGCTTGGCCATCGCATCAATACCACAAAATACAGAAAAAAATAAGGATAAAAAAATTAATGTGAAAATGCTAATAGAAAAATTACAAAAGTAAAAACAAAAAAAAAAAAAAAATTGAGGCTGAGAATCTGCCACTCTGGAGCATACCAGACCAGGACATTTCTGATTATATAGGAGGGGTTGCATAGGACTTGAGGGGTAGTTATAGTGTAACAGATTTTTTGTCATTCCAGATGGGACCTCCCACACAGAACACTGGCTGCAGGTTAAGCCAGAATTCTCGCAAAACACCCAATAGTCCATGGAGTCTTCCCTTTTCAGACTGTCTGTTCAGCTATGGACCCGATGTGGTTCAGTAGATGCTTATGAGTGCTGTCTACTCAATAATTATCCCTCTCTTTGATGACCCTAATCCTGGGATCCTTGCACAGGTGCTTGAGCATAAAAGACTCCATTTGCCATAAATTGCCTGTATCAGAGAATGCTGAGTACTCCCCAATCTCACCCCACCCATGTACAACTTTAGGGGTTTGGGAGGGGTGAAACATCACTCTTGAAACTTGCCTCATGTCTTTCAACTTCTCACTGCCAACACCATAATCTTCCTTCTCCTCACATTACACCTCTATCACCTGCTGCCTCTGCCTCACAGGGAAGAAAACAGTAGGCAAAGTATCCTGCTGGTCTTGAGAAGGTAGCAACTCCTCTTCCTCTTGCTGCTGTGTTCCCAGTACCTGGTATATCAGACCACAGTTATGAAGTTGCACTTCATAGTGTGGGGGTATTACAGGTTGGCAGGCAGTTGTTGGTACTGCATTTCTTCCAGGTGAACACTGGTTGGGTATGACCACTTAAAGTGGCCACAAACCCTTCTGGCCTGAAAAAGTGCTGCCTGGAAGCCAAGGTACTTGATGAACTACTGCATCACCTGGTTGAGGATATATGCCAGGCAAGGTTACATGTGCAAATTTTCCTAAGCGAAAGACAGCCAGCAGGTTAGTGTCACTGTCACACATGACCTTGGCTGGATGAGGATGGCATGAGGTCAGCCATCTCTCACCCTGTGCCTGAAGAGCTGCCAGCTGCTCTGGTGCATTGTGTCTCCTGTCCTTCAGGCATATGGATATGGATCACAGCATGGCAGCGTTTAGCCTTGGACATTGCATATGCTCTGGGGGACTCGGGGGGGGGCTGATGATTCTGGGGAGTAGGAGTACAAGACTATTGGGAGGAAGGGAACATAGGTGACTGCACTGTTCCCATTGAACAAAACTTGCGGCAGCACCCCCAGCTTCAACAATGTGCCCTGTCTTGCATCCATCCCAGACACCAGAAGATTGACCAAGTGTGCTCATAGGAGTATGTAGTGCTTCTGCCCATATTCTGTGGTCCTGTTTACCCTGCTACTGACAGTGTTGTTCAGCGACCCAGGCATATTTCCTTTCACATGCTGGTGGAGGGCAGGGATGGCTTTCTGGCTAAAATAATGGAGGATGGGTACCTGCCACGGTGGTCTAGCACAGGCCATAAACTGCCAGAATGGGGCTGATTCCAACGGGTTGGGAAGGATGCTGCTGGATACAAAGAGGTGGTGTAGGAGAATTTTACAGAGGTTCAAGCCTTCTTTTGACCCTCCTCAGTGTGGCTCTACTTTCCCCTTCCTCACTTTGATGTGGTGTATCCTACATCCCTTGCGAGACTTCCTTCCCTGTCATTTGAGGCTACAAGTACTGTAGTTGATACAGCAGGATAATGTTGTGAAGGATGGGGCAGGAAGCGGGAAGTGGGCGTAAAGTGAGAAACTAGGAGAAGGAGTGCTGCTCCCATCAAGCTCTGCAAAAAAGAGGCCACTGCCCCCACCTATAACTGGACTTTGTAGCAAAGAGCACTTGCAGGGCGATGTATGTCAAAAAAATACAAAGAGATTTCCAAGTTCAAACTTACCAACCAGCCAGGGACCATGATATTTCAGTGGCTTGATCTAGCCTAAATCAGTCCTTAGGCCTAGTTCTAAAACCGCCTCCTTACCTGAGGTGCCAATGTCCAAAGTCGGAAGCATTCTTGGAAAATATTTTCTTAACCTCCTTGGCGGTATTTCCGAGTCTGGCTCGGGGTGGATTTTCAGTACCAAAAGCGGTAACTCCGAGCCAGACTCGGGATCGCATTGCAGGATCCAGGAAGTTCTTACTTACCCTATCCCCTGGATCCTGCTATGTCTCCCCACAGTGTGAGCGAGCCGTCCTCTGCTTGATCTATCACAGTGCACAGGCTCCATTCCCTGTGAGCGATGCGATGCACGGGGACGGAGAACGGCGCCAAATTCAAAAAGTAAAACACACAATACATACAGTACACTGTAATCTTACAGATTACATTACTGTATCAATTTATTTCAACTCCCTTTTGTCCCTAGTGGTTTCTCCAGTGCCCTGCATACAGTTTTATATTATAAAGACTGTTCTTTTTGCCTAGAAACTGGAGATTGTTCATAGCAACCAAAACCATCCCTTTACATCAAAAGCAGGTTTAGACCAGCTAGAAAACAGCGATAATAAATTAGAATCACTTGCAGAATTGAGCGATAGCGTTTTGTGGGGAAATCCGTCATCAAACACTAAAGTAACCACAGCGACAATTCTGCAACTGAGCAAATGTCAGTGTTTTTTATTTGATTACATTATTGAATCATTTTTATTATTATTATATTATTATTTCTTATAATTATTTATAGTTATTTTTATTATATTATAATTTATGATTTAGTGTTTTAAACTTTATTATACCCGGGATGTCTACTAGACTCTTGTTTGGACAGATATAAGTGAGTTATTCCTAAGAATTACAGGCCTACAATATAAAATGCCAAATTTCCATGCAAAATAATGGTACCGCTTTCAGCACCAAAAATCTGAAATAATCATACCGCCAGGGAGGTTAAAAGAAATAAAGGTGTGTTTCTTGCTGCCCTTATAAAAACAAATTCAAACACAAAGGGGTAATAACACTTCTGTTACAGTACTTTATGTTTGTGGGTACTACTAGGGTAGTCTGAAAAGTTCATGGCCCCAACACAGAAGGAGTGACCACACAGACATGAAACTTTATCACTGCACCAGACCACCTTTTCAGATGTTAAGTGCTGAAAATGGGTCATGCGTGCTATATGGTTTATATACACTATGTGCAAACAGTTGGCACCCCCCGTAGTTATGTTTAAAGTGTTTCCAAGTGTTTTGAAGTGTTCCATCAGTGGGCAAAGTGATGGCAACAGTCTTCTGGGATTCCGAAGGTGTGCAGCAGTGCACAGAAGCCTGTTGCCATCACTTTGCCCACTGATAGAACACTCCAAGCCTTTTTCTTCCACTTTCTTGATTTTCAACTTGACAACAGTGGATGGCAACTAAAAAATTAGGATCCTATTCAGGTAGGTGTCATAGTGGAGGCAGCAGCTCTCATTATTGTTCAACCATCAGCGTGGGACAAACCAACAATTACTTATAGTGCCAACTGTCTGCAATGAGCACATGAAAACCGTATAGCACACATGAGCCATTTTCATGCTGAACATCTGAAAGAGTGGGTTTGTGCAGTGATAAAGTTTAATGGCTGTGTGGTCATTCATTCTGCATTGGCAGAAAACTTTTCAGACTATCCCTGTGATGTATCCACAAAAGTAAAGTACAGTTTTAACAGAAGTTTTGTTATCCCTTTGTGCTTGGATGTGGTTTTAAAAGGGCAACAGGAAGCACACCTAATTTACTATTCGCTTCAACAAAACAGTTTCCAAAAATGCTCCTGACTTAGGCCATTGGCACCTCAGGTAAGGGGGCAGTTTTAGAACTAGGCTTTAGGACTGCTTTAGGCTAGACTTCAGGGTTATGATTAGGCTGCAATGAGGACTCGTGATGACCAATCCACTGAAATATCATGAAGAGGATTGAAGTTATTATCATGCTGGTATATGGGAACATAATGAGCAATGTTTGCACTGTAAAGTACACCTGGTCATACAAAACATCTTTGTATTTCTTGAATATTACATGTCCATGCTGAACAACCATTGGACCGAATGACTCCTACGACATAGCTGCTCACCCCATTATGGGTCTCCCACAGTGTTTAGCAGAAATCTTAAGTTGGTACACTTTCTAAAAATGTAAACAAGAAATTTTTAGTTGTAGGACTAAATATACAGTATATGGAATATACTTTCCTTTTTTCCATTGCTTAGGAGATTTTGTGCCAAATTCACCAGGTTGTGCTCTTTTGTGCCTTGGCCTTGGATTCAAACAGTTTCCAAATGGTCTTGCATTGGCCTTGCAGCACTGCCATTAAATTCCACCTTTGTAAATAGATGATGTACGATTTTCTTTGACATTGAGGCGGATTTACTAAATGAGTTGAGAATGTTCACGCAAATTGTGTGAACGTTCACTTTACTTATCCTTTGTTTTATGGCACATGATTCGATAATTGAAGTGACTCTTTACATTGTGAGAATATTCTCAATTTCTTTATAAAATCATTGTGTGTCACAGATTTTCTGGTCCAGCTCTTTTGTTTTGGAGACTGTATTTTTGTCACCTCTAGCAACTTCTCTGCCAAGCTTGTGCTTACACTGGTTGGTGAGCTTCAACCTGCGACCAGTGTTTTTCTTTGTTGATGCATTTTGTCCATGTTTGGCATATTCTGTCATTATTTTTTAGACTCATCCCTGTGACACATGAAAAAATTTAGTTTTTTTTCTACTAAGTACTCGCTGTTGGGCACAGACTGCTAAGCTTTTCTGGAAGCATACTAACTGCCTTATGCTGCTCTGAAAACACATAAAAGAGCATCAATTTATACACATCTTTTTTTTTAGCTTCCAAATACGGCTAATTAGGAATAAATGTAGAGTGAATCACCTTTGCAGCTGTATTTGTAATTATGATTTAGTCATCTTTAAGTCTTAATGTTTTGGTGTCTCCATTATTTTGCCTACAGATTCTATGAATGAACAGCCTATATTTTAATTCTAATAAACTGACTGCTTGTATTGTAATCTAAAAAAGTCTCTTTTAGGAAATTACTCCTTTATATAGTTATGTTTTTCTTTTAAGAATAAAGGTTTATTTATCTTAATATAACTTTTAATGTGAAATAATAACTTGTCACATTAGCTTATTATTTTTTATCAAATTACTTTATGATATTATTGTTACTTAATATTGGATGTCAGTATTTTAATCTTCATATGAAGAATCCACCAATGTATAAGAGAATTCTTAGAGTTTACAAGGCCAATAGTGGCCCTGGGTGTACTATGTTTGGTTTGCAATCTTACAAATATAGGTTAAACTGCCTTTAGAATGGAATCTGCATCAAATACTTCCTGCTGGATCAGTAATTTGCCTAATACTCTCCTCTGAACCTATTTGTTTCTTTTCAGGGATCAACCTAAACACTGACCCCCTTCTTTACAGAGAACTGTTTAATTTGATTAGAGAAAAAGTGCATTCCACAACATCCCAGCAAACTCCTTTGTGTCATCTGTTCAATTTCCTAAAAAAACTAAATGAAGCGTCCAAGACTTTTCTTCACCAGAATGGACACTTTGAAATAATGTTTAAGGCAGATAATTTATCTGGTTTAATTACTCTTTAATCCCCCTGATCGTCCTGGCGTGCCGGGTTAAATCCCCTCTGAATAGGGGCAGTGGGTGTGAAGCTTCCTGAGGTTCAGAAACTACTGGGATCTGCTGTGCTGCAGACAGATAATATGGATGACCAACTGACCAGTTTATCCACATCTGGAAGAAGCTTGCTGTGTGTTTGAATATAAAATATCTACAGTTTTCCCTTTGTTGGTCTATGCTTGTCATATGCTTGTTTTAGCTCAGGATTAAATCTGTATTTGTAGACTAAAAACTATTTCAGAATCATAGATTTAGAATCTTTAAGCAGCAGTAAAATATACACAATAATTATAATGTTACACAAATTTGAAAATAGTGTTTTGTTTTTTTTTAAATTGGTATAGTGTAGCACTCCTGGTAAGTATATTTTTTTAATTTTTAAAACTGTTTTATAAATTTGTTGACAAAACACACATTACACAAATAGTAAATAAATAAACAGAAACAAATAAATGTAAATAAATAAATATAGCCGTATATCTATAGGTACAGTATATATACATCTATATTTATAGATATATATCTATATATATCTATATAGATATAGATACATATATCTATATAGATATATATCTATATAAATATAGATATATATCTATATATATCTATATATAGATATATATAGATATATATATACACATACACACACACACACATATATATATATTTATATTAGTATAGTGTAGCACTCCTGGTAAGTATTTTTTTTAATTATGAAAACTGTTTGTTGAAAAACATTTTTTTAAATTATGAAAACTAAATTTGTTGACAAAATACAGATTACACAAATAGTAAATAAATAAACAGAAACATATATATATATATATATATATATATTTTTTTTTAATCTATACTGTATTTATTTCTTGATATATATATATATTTTTAATCTATACTGTATTGATTTCTTGATACCTTTTGTTCTATTGCTGATAATTCAACTTTAAAATTCAAATGGTACAGGCGAACAAAATTTACCGTTACCTTTCCTCACTTTTAAACTTTAAAGTTTATATACCGGTATATTGTGGAGTTGACTTTTAAAGTAAAAGTAATGTGTTGGGCTTCTTCATAGGAAACCATAGTACATATTTTGTTTGTTACACTTTTCTTTTACAAGTTTTGATATAATGTACACAGCATGTTTTCAGAAATGCAGAGGGAAATTTTGGATGGTAATTTTAGGAAAATAATTTAGATGCTGTAGGAATTTCAGTTTAACAAATCAACATCCAACTATGAACAACTATGAAAATAAATGTGTATATTCCATCAAATTTTATGTCTACTGCTGATAGCACCAATGATAATAAAAAAAATCACTGAGTAGATAAACTCTTCAGAATATTTATAGAATATTTCAGATTAAACATTTAATAAATGCTCACTATTTTATCTTGGTAAAATGCAAATATTTAGTAAAGACAGATCAGATCACATTTGATAAATAAATAATAACAAATAAGAGCATATGTTTACGGTAGTCACACTCATGGCTTTTTTTTAAATGACTGCTTCCCATGATGTATTTTTTTGCTGAGGAAAGTTCTGAATGTTAGCCAGTGAAAACATGTATATTTATTGATTTTTCATCTGTTATGGCTGCGGAGCATTCAGTTGCTCAGATATGCAGACTGCAGCCACCTTTCTCATAGCACAAAGTAGCTGCAGGAGCTATTTACTATAGGTTTAGTGACTTTTCAATTAGCAAAATGAATATTCGTTTTGAAAAGTGTACATTTATTTAGCTTAGTAAATAAGCAGTTTTCACTTTGAATACCAATATTGTGTAATGATGTATTTGAACAAAAAAAACCCACATATTCTCTTGCGTATGATTGGAAAATTATGAAATGTGCACAACTTCACCTTATTTACTAAGCTCAGTAAACATTCCATTTGCAAAGCAAACGCTAAAGCAGTATTAAACCCCAAACCAAAAATGTAATATATTGCAGCTCACCAATCATTAATGTGGTGTCTGCATTTGTTTTTTTATGCTTTTTTTCCCTCTGTTTTCACCTGTTTATCCAACCAGTAACACACCTCCTGTATTAGAGTGCTTCCACTCTGGAGCACAGGGGCATCTTTAGAAAGCAATGTTAATCTGGGGGGAGGGGAGTATTAGATGCATTAGCTGATTTAAATATTCTCACAAACTGAAGCTGAACTCCAGCTCACTTGTTACAAGCAATAACAGCAAACCATGCTTTTTCCTTGGGATAAAATTTTTACATAAATAAAGAAAAAGATGGCCATTGTAAGCACCCCTGTCAGTGTTCAATGGTTTGTCTGGACCCTTTAACCACTTCAGCCCCGGAAGATTTTACCCCCTTAACCTCTCTGACGGTATTCCCGAATGTGGCTCGGGGTGGATTTTCAGTACCAAAAGCGGTAACCCCCGAGCCACACTCGGGATCGCATCGCAGGATCCAGGAAGAGGTTACTTACCTTGTCCCTAGGATCCTGCAATGTCCTCTCCACTGTGTGAGCGGCTCGTCCTCCGTTCGATTCATCACAGCGCTGAGCTCGGTTCACTGCGAGCGTTGCGATGCACGGGGACGGAGAACGACGCCAAAAGTAAACAGTCAAAAAGTAAAAAACTCTATATATATACAGTATACTGTAATCTTACAGATTACATTACTGTATCAATTTATTTCACATCCCTTTTGTCCCTAGTGGCTTGTCCAGTGCCCTGCATGCAATTTTATATTATAAATACTGTTCTTTCTGCCTGGAAACTGGAGATTGTCCATAGCAACCAAAAAGTGTCCCTTTACATCAAAAGTAGTTTTAGACCAGCAAGAAAACAGTGAAAGTAAATTAGAATCACTTGCAGAATTAAGCGATAGTGATTTGTGGGGAGATCTGTCATCAAACATTGAAAGTAATGACAGAGACAATTCTGCAACTGAGCAAATTTCAGTGTTTTTGATTTGATTACATTATTGAATAATATTTATTATTATTATATTATTATTTGTTATAATTATTTATAGTTATTTATTATATTATAGTTTATGATTTCGTTTTTCAAACTTTATCATACCCGGGATGTCTACTAGACTCTTGTTTGGACAGATTTAAGTGAGTTATTCCTAAGAATTACAGGCCTACAATATAAAACGCCAAATTTCCATGCAAAATAATTGTTACATGTTAAATCACAATAAGTGTATATGGATTGGTTTGCTCAAAAGTTATAGCGTCTACAAAATAGGGGATAGATTTATGGAATTTGTATTATTATTTTTTTTCGTAATAATGGTGGTGATCTGAACTTTTGACACTATTTTGGGACCACTGACATTTATAAAGCGATCAGAGCTAAAAATAGGCACTGATAACTGAAAAAATAACTGTATAAATGTCAATGGCAGGGAAGGGGTTAAACACTAGGGGGCGATCAAGGGATTAAATGTGTTCGTGGGGCGTGTTCTAACTGTAAGGAGGATGGGCTACCACTGACATGACAGAGATCACTTATCCTGTTTTTACAGACTGACGTACAGGTAGGTCAGTTTGCGCAGGAGTGCCATTCTGCCGACGTATATCGGCGTGAGTTAAAGGATAACTAGAGGTTCAGTTTTTTTTTTATACTTACCTCCTCTGTGCAGTTGGTTTTGCACAGAGTGGCCCCGATCCTCCTCTTGTGGGGTCCCTCAGCGGCTCTCCTGGCACCTCCTCTTCTTGAGTGCCCCGTCGGAGAAGTGCTCTCCCTCGCGCGCTCCCGTGTCCTGCTGCTGCGTCCATTGACACAGACAGCAAGACTCGTTTCCGCTCCCGCGTCATTGGATTTGATTGACAGCAGCAGGAGCCAATGGCTGAGCTGCTATCAATCTATTCAATCAGGACCCGAGACACCAGCTGGAGCGGATGTGCTCATCCCCGACACAGGAACAATCGAGCTTAGGTAAGTAAAAGGGGGGCTCTGGGGGGCTGGTGGACTACAAGAGGTTTTTCACCTCAATGCATAGAATGCACTGAGGTGAAAAACCACGAGGGTTTACAACCCCTTTAACTGCTACATCTCCAGAACAGCTTATTCTGTTGAAAAGCCTACTTACTGGCCAGATCACCAGGAGAAAAGAAAGCCTAAAAAAGAAAACTAATGCAGCCATTTAAGAGTTAGTAAGCTGCAATATAATAAATGTTTGATTTTGGGTTTAATACTGCTTTAACTTTGCTTAGTGATTAAAAATTTAGTAAATCGACCTCAATGTGTTAATATGTTATTGTACATTGATGGAATTACGTTACACACCTTCATCTTTTTACTAAGCAAGTAAACATGTTCAAATTCATGTATTTTCTTTTCCAACAAATTTTATTGTTTTGAAAATGTACGTAATACAAATACAAACACTCATTTATACAAAACAGTGGATAGTTCCAAAAGACAAGAAGTTTTTTTGCCAGTACAAATGTTATATATTATGAATTTGTGGTATCCACTAAATAATACCAGTAATAACTAATAAGATAGATAGGTCCAGGGATATATGCTTGTGCTTTCTATTGGGTCTGTAGGCATTTTCCTTGCGTTTCAGTGCACTTCCTATGTGGTTTAGTCACGTGTTTGAGATGAATAAACATGGTTTGGCCCCCGGCATGCAATTTAATTTCCTGGCCATGACTTTGCCTAATGCATCATAGGTACATTACCATACATTTTTTGGATGCATTTGCATATTTTTTGTTGCAAAGCAACTCGTAGAAAATGCAACACATTTTATTTTTGTATTTACACAATAAAAACTAATCATTAGAAGTTATTCAGCAAAGTCAAATGCATTTGCATCAAAAACAGCATAAATACTGGATTAGTACTACTGCTTATATGCCATCCCGTGTATTCTGACATTGTTTATGTATATCACACATAAAATGCAATAGCTTGCAATGCAGTGTACAACTATTTCGCAAATGTCAGGTATTACCACCCTGCTGTAGAGCAAGATGACAAATCTCTCCCACTTAAAACCTATACCGTCATTAATGAGTAAGTAGCAGTGGAAAAACAACCTATAGAAGAAGCATAAACACATAGATGAGTGACAGTGAAAAAAAACCTAAATGGTTCACTGAATATGTGCTTTTTATGATTATTTGGTTGTTTTTTGTTTTATTTGTTTTATTTTTAACCATTATTTCTATGTATAGATCTATGTTTGTCCTAAGCATGTTTAAAGCATTGCGGCAATGTCTCTTCTGCAATAAAATGCCCAGTCTTGCCTGCCTGCTGTCTTCTCCAGCACTGTTAATCGGATTGCACATGCGCAGCTCAGCTTACAGCTCTGGCCAGTCTCTATGTGCTGGAATGATGTCCTTCTGAGCATGCGCAGGAATTATGTCATCCCACGTCAGCCAATGAAGATGGCTGATGACCGTCACTCAGACATAGATGTCAGCGATGGTGAGGGACCATTAGAAAGGTGAGTATTAACCCCTTTAGTTCTGCTACAAGACTGTACATATGAATTTCCCTAAGGCTCTGTTTCCACTAGTGCGACTTTTCATGCGACTTGGGACTGAAAAGTCGCATGACAAATTGTTTCCCATGATTTCCAATGAGTACCATTCATATCTGTGCGATTTCAAGTCGCAGCGACTTCAAAGTAGTCCCTGCACTACTTTGGTCCCACTTTGATGCGACTTGAGGTCTATAGATACAGGCATTGCTTCAAATCGCGGTAAAAAGTCGCGGTAAAATCGCGGTAAAAAATCGCGGCAAAATCGCGCGACTTTGGGGACGCACTAGTGGAAACCTAGCCTAACTGTCTCCTTATATGTTTTATCTCCCAGACCTTTCACCATTTTTTGCTGCCTTTCTCTGGCCTAGTTCTATCTTATCAATATCTTTTTTGTAAGCGAGGTCTCCAGAACAGACACAGCACTTTAAATAAGGTCTAAATAAAGATGTATATAGAGAAATCAAGACCTCTGTCCACTGGCTGGTGATCCCTCTAGTGATAACTAAAGATCTATATTGAGGATCAGGACCTCTTTTCTTTGGAAGTTGACCCCCCCTAGTGTTAACTAAAGATCTATATAGAGGAATCATGACCTCCTGCCTCTTGCAGGTGATCCTCCAGTGATAACAAAAGATCTATATTGAGGAATCAGGACCTTCCTCCTCCTGCTGGAGATCCCTCTAGTAACAACTAAAGATCTATATAGGGGTTCAGGACCTCCATCCTTGAGCTGGTGATCCCTCTAGTAATAAATAAAAATCTACATAGAGAAATCAGGTCCTCTTTCGTCCTGCTGGCGATCCCTCTAGTAACAACTAAAGAAATATATAGGGGTTCAGGACCTCCTTCCTTGAGCCAGTGATCCCTCTAGTAATAAATAAAAATGTACATAGATAAATCAGGTCCTCCTTCCTCCTGCTGGCGATCCCTCTAGTAACAACTAAAGATCTATAGAGGGGAATCAGGACCTCGTTTCTTGTGCTGTGATCCCTCTAGTGACGCACTACAGAATTCTATTTCCTTTCCCCACTTCCAGCCACACTATTTGTTCATTTTACAATCATCTGAAATAAGCAAACACCCCTTAAATCTCTTTCCTATGTAGTTTTGACAAACTCTGTACCCAGAATATTGTACTGCAAGTGTGTTAATTTGCATTCAGGAACATTGAACTGCGGTTTCCACTGCTTTGACGACTCTTCCAGCAATGCCAAATTATGTTCCATGTTACAAACACCACCAGGGATAGAAACCCTATTGCACACCTTTGCGTTATCAGCAAAAAGACAAACCTTGCTCACCAAACATTCAGCTTTATCACTTTTATTTTATTCTGTGTAGAATAAGCATTAAATATTAGGGCCCCATAATCCTGTGCTCATGGGCACTGCAGATAATAGTTAAACATGTCTGCTTTTTCATTACATTGTAACTAGGAATGGGTAAACTGAGCAAAGTTCTATTTCTTGGACGTGGTAGTAAATTTGCAAACCCCAAACATTTTGCTCAAACCCCACTGAAGTCTATAGGAGAGAGTCCTTGTTTATTTTCTACCCTTTCCTTAAAAAGGGCATGAGTAGCTGGGAACTGCCATGGAGGACATGTATCAATGCAAAAAGATTTTAAAAAATATTGTTTAGCAGGAAGCAGAACTTTAAATGAGCTTTAAAGGCCAACATCAAAGATACACAACTACAACTGCTATAAACTACACAATTGGGTTATGCCGTACCCGCTTACCGACCACCAGCCTTACTGCAGCAGGTAGGCACGATCCCGCGAACCGTCGTACCTATAAGTCTGCTCGCGGGAACGGGATAGCAGGTGCGCGCTGCACAGTGCGGGTGCTGATGCTCGTGGGTGACGGTTGCGATGACCGCAGGCCACGAGCGATCGCGAGCACAAGGGACAGAACACAAAAATGTATGTGTAAACACACAAATCCCTGTTCTGTTCTGAGAGGAGTGACAGATCGTGTGTTCCTATTAGCTAGGAACCACAATCCGTCACTTCCTCTATTAAGTCCCCTCCCCCTTCAGTTAGAATCACCTCCCAGGGAACACAGTTCACACCTTGATCGCCCCCTAGTGTTAACACCTTCACTGCCAGTGACATTTTTTACAGTAATCAAGGCATTTTTATAGCACTGATCGCTGTATAAATGTCAATGGTCCAAATAATGTGTCAAATTGTCCGATGTGTCCGCCATAATGTCACAGTCATGATAAAAATCGCAGATCGCCGCCATTACTAGTAAAAAAAAATAATAATAAAAATAATGCTATAAATCTATCCCCTATTTTGTAGACGCTATAACTTTTCCGCAAACCAATCAATATACGCTTATTGCACTTTTTTTTTACCAAAAATATGTAGAAGAATACATGTTGGCCTAAACTGAGAAAAAATTAGTTTTAAAAAAAAAATAGGGATATTTATTATAGCAAAAAGTATAAAATATTGTGTTTTTTTCAAAATTGTCGCTTTTTTTGTTTATAGCGCAAAAAATAAAAACTGCAGAGGCGATCAAATAAAATAAAGCTCTTTTTGTGGGAAAAAAAGGACGTCAATTTTGGTAGGGTACAACACCGCACGACCGTGCAATTGTCAGTTAAAGCGACGCAGTGCCGAATTGCAAAAAATGGCAAGGTCATTCAGCAGCCAAATCTTCCGGGGCTGAAGTGGTTAAGCCAGCATATAAAAATGTGCACCTGTACAATGTTGATAGGGTCAAGGGCCTCATCCCCCCCATCCCAGGCTCAGTGGATGTGGGGGATTGATGGGGAAAGATTTTTCGGAATCTAGAAGCTCCCTTTAAAATTACGGGCCCCCCTACCAGATAGTACCCCTTGTTACTTCTATACAAAAAATGTTGATCAAAAAACACAGACACCATAAAAGAAATCCCTTATTAAAAAAAAAAAAAACAAAAAACTGTCCTCCGATGTAAGTTCATAGTCAATTATATCAACCAGCAATGTAGATCAATGGTCAGTTATGATGAATGACACCCTGATGTCCCATGGACCCATACCATGGCGATCTTCTGTTCTTTCCCATTGCAAATGACATCTCCCTGTCTGGATGCTGAATATCCTCAAACCAGCCAGGAATGCTGGGTGATGTCTTGACTATATATAGTCATGATGACATCCTTCGGCCAATGGCATTACCTTGTATACCCATTGACTTATTTACTATGTGAAACGAGTTGGAGGGAAGCTGTTATTGAGTGGTGGTAGTGATACTGCCCAGGGCCATCTTTAATATTAATTGAACCCTGGGCAAACATTTTCTTTGGGCCCCCCAGCTTCAATCAAACCCCCCCGCTCTGAAACATACAATAAATAGCAGCTAGACTCAAAATCATGTAAGGCAGCAATTGTGATTGGTTGCCAGAGGTCACAGCATATCATTACTGCTCATTAACTGGATGTTAGAGGTTACAGCACACATTACGACTCATCGATTAGTTGCTAGAGGTTATAGCACATAATTTCTGCTAACCGAATGGTTGCTAGAGGTTACTGCACATCCTTACCGCTCACTGGTTGCTAGAGGTTACATGCTTACCTCTCACTGATTGGTTGCAAGAGGTTACTGTACATTATTACCGCTAAGTAATTGGTTGCTAGAAGTTACTGTGCATCATTACCACTTACTTATTGGTTGCTAGAGGTTACTGTGCATCATTACCACTTACTTATTAGTTGCTAGAGGTCACAGCACATCAATACGGCTCACTGATTGGTTGCTGATGGTTGCACATCGTCTTCTCACTGACTTCACATGATGGACTGGGGAGGTGAGGGGACCCGCCAATAGACAGAAAACTCCTAGAACTTGTTATTAGCAATGAACAGAGCAAAGCACACACAGCTATGAAGGTTAATTGAGTGCAGCTAGGAACAGAGCCCAATAGGAGCAGTATCCCTGAGGACAGGCTGCCAGAAATAAATGACAAGTCATGCCGCCTGCTGTACAGCGGTGTGGAGGGGTGAGCTATGTACAGAGTGCAGGGTTAAAGGGTGTGCTATCTACAGAGGGCAGGATTGAGGGGTGAGCTATGTACGGAGTGCAGGATTGAGGGGTCAGCTATGTACGGAGTGCAGGATTGAGGGGCGAGCTATGTACGGAGTGCAGAATTGAGGGGTGAACTGTGTACGGAGTGCAGGGTTTAGGGGTGAGCTGTGTACAGAGTGCAGGATTGAGGGGTAATCTGTGTATGGAGTGCAGGATTGAGGGGTAAGCTGTGTACAGAGTGCAGGAATGAGGGGTGAGCTGTGTAAGGAGTGCAGGAATGAGGAGTGAGCTGTGTACAGGGTTCAGGGTTTAGGGGTGATCTGTGTATGGAGTGCAGGATTGAAGGGTGAGCTGTGTTCGGAGTGCAGAAATTAGGGGTGAGCTGTGTTCAGAGTGCAGGATTGAGCGGTGGGCTATGTAAGGAGTGCAGGATTGAGGGGTGAGCTGTGTACGGGGTGCAGGAATGAGGGGTGAGTTGTGTACGGAGTGCAGGATTGAGGGGTAATCTGTGTATGGAGTGCAAGATTGAGGGGTAAGCTGTGTATGGAGTGCAGGATTGAGGGGTGATCTGTGTATGGAGTGCAGGGTTTAGGGAGTGCAGGATTGAGGTGTGAGCTGTGTATGGAGTGCAGGATTGAGGGGTGATCTGTGTATGGAGTGCAGGGTTTAGGTGTGATCTGTGTATTGAGTGCAGGATTAAAGGGTGATCTGTGTATGGAGTGCAGGGTTTAGGGGTGATCTGTGTATGGAGTGCAGGATTGAGGGATGATCTGTGTATGGCGTGCAGGATTGAGGGGTGAGCTGTGTACGGAGTGCAGGATTGAGGGTTGATCTGTTTATGGAGTGCAGGGTTTAGGGGTGATCTGTTTATGGAATGCAGGGTTTAGGGGTGATCTGTGTATGGAGTGCAGGATTGAGGGGTGATCTGTGTATGAAGTGCAGGGTTTAGGTGTGATCTGTGTATGGAGTGCAGGGTTTAGGGGTGATCTGTGTATGGAGTGCAGGATTGAGGGATGATCTATGTATGGAGTGCAGGGTTTAGGGGTGATCTGTGTATCGAGTGCAGGATTGAGGGGTGAGCTGTGCATGGAGTGCAGGATTGAGGGGTGATCTGGGTATGGAGTGCAGGGTTTAGGGGTGATCTGTGTATGGCGTGCAGGGTTTAGGGGTGATCTGTGTATGGCGTGAAGGATTTAGGGGTGATCTGTGTATGGTGTGAAGGGTTTAGGGGTGATCTGTGTATGGAGTGCAGGATTGAGGGGTGATCTGTGTATGGAGTGCAGGGTTTAGGTGTGATCTGTGTATGGAGTGCAAGATTGAGGGGTGATCTGTGTATGGAGGGCAGGATTTAGGGGTGATCTGTGTATGGAGTGCAGGATTGAGGGATGATCTGTGTATGGAGTGAAGGGTTTAGTGGTGATCTGTGTATGGAGTGCAGGATTGAGGGGTGAGCTGTGTACGGAGGGCAGAATTGAGGGGTGATCTGTGTATGGAGTGCAGGGTTTAGGGGTGATCTGTTTATGGAGTGTAGGGTTTAGGCGTGATCTGTTTATGCAGTGCAGGGTTTAGGGGTGATCTGTGTATGGAGTGCAGGATTGAGGGGTGATCTGTGTATGGAGGGCAGGGTTTATGAGTGATCTGTGTACATTCCCCCTGTGTGCCTGCCCCCCCCCTCGTCCCCCCGCAGCGCTGGCGACTTCTCTCTCCTGCTGACTGCTGGGGGTACACCGGGGGATGGAGAGTGAGGGAGGGGGTTGGTAAACATGTCAATTAGCGGCCCCTTCCTTTTCTGAATTGGACCCAATGAGCGGTACCGATTGGTCCTGTGCCTATTCAAAACTGAAGCCGTAAACTGTGTTTACGCTGCTTCAGTTATGAATGAACAGGAGCCTCTGTCTCCTGTTCATTCATCTTCAGTGCAGCTGAGGCTACAGAGAAAGGAATTGAAGAATCTGTTTCCTCAATTCCTTTCTCTGTGTTAATGGAGAAATGTCAGGGGTCTGTTTAGACGTTTAAAGACGCTTAGCACTGTAAAAAATCTGTTTATGGAATGCAGGGTTTAGGGGTGATCTGTTTATGGAATGCAGGGTTTAGGGGTGATCTGTGTATGGAGTGCAGGATTGAGGGGTGATCTGTGTATGGAGTGCAGGGTTTAGGTGTGATCTGTGTATGGAGTGCAGGGTTTAGGGGTGATCTGTGTATGGAGTGCAGGATTAAGGGATGATCTATGTATGGAGTGCAGGGTTTAGGGGTGATCTGTGTATCGAGTGCAGGATTGAGGGGTGAGCTGTGCATGGAGTGCAGGATTGAGGGGTGATCTGGGTATGGAGTGCAGGGTTTAGGGGTGATCTGTGTATTGCGTTCAGGGTTTAGGGGTGATCTGTGTATGGCGTGAAGGATTTAGGGGTGATTTGTGTATGGTGTGAAGGGTTTAGGGGTGATCTGTGTATGGAGTGCAGGATTGAGGGGTGATCTGTGTATGGAGGGCAGGATTTAGGGGTGATCTGTGTATGGAGTGCAGGATTGAGGGATGATCTGTGTATGGAGTGAAGGGTTTAGGGGTGATCTGTGTATGGAGTGCAGGATTGAGGGGTGAGCTGTGTACGGAGGGCAGAATTGAGGGGTGATCTGTGTATGGAGTGCAGGGTTTAGGGGTGATCTGTTTATGGAGTGTAGGGTTTAGGCGTGATCTGTTTATGCAGTGCAGGGTTTAGGGGTGATCTGTGTATGGAGTGCAGGATTGAGGGGTGATCTGTGTATGGAGGGCAGGGTTTATGAGTGATCTGTGTACATTCCCCCTGTGTGCCTGCCCCCCCCCCTCGTCCCCCCGCAGCGCTGGCGACTTCTCTCTCCTGCTGACTGCTGGGGGTACACTGGGGGATGGAGAGTGAGGGAGGGGGTTGGTAAACATGTCAATTAGCGGCCCCTTCCTTTTCTGAATTGGACCCAATGAGCGGTACCGATTGGTCCTGTGCCTATTCAAAACTGAAGCCGTAAACTGTGTTTACGCTGCTTCAGTTATGAATGAACAGGAGCCTCTGTCTCCTGTTCATTCATCTTCAGTGCAGCTGAGGCTACAGAGAAAGGAATTGAAGAATCTGTTTCCTCAATTCCTTTCTCTGTGTTAATGGAGAAATGTCAGGGGTCTGTTTAGACGTTTAAAGACGCTTAGCACTGTAAAAAAAAAATCTAAAGAATTATTAAAAAAAACGTAAATAATAACAAATCGTAAGAAATAAAATACTTTTTCAAAATTGTAAAAAAAAAAAAGGGCTCATTCACACAGCTATGATATGTTTTTGTCCACTAATAATGATTTTTGTGTAGTTTTTGTGAACATAAAATATCATTTTGACATTTTCGGGGGGGGGGGGGGGGGGCTGTTTGGTAGGCAGTATGGGGCCCTGTGATTTCTAACAGCAGCCCTGTGTGCAGGGGGGGCAATGCAGGAGAAGAATTGGGAGACAGCTGTCATCCGATAGCAGGCAAAGTTAGAACAAAGACCTTCGCAACAGGATCACCAGGTATTATTTGAATGAAACCCGTAAATGTGGAAATAACTGGAAATTTTTAAAATTACATTAGCATTTAAAGAGTAACTCCATATTCGATGAAAAAAAAAACAATCCCCTCTGAGTGATCAATTCAGATTCAGATTCGATCCATTAATGAGCAGGCTGAATATACCAAGTTGATCGATTGATCAACTTGGGTACAACCCTGCCAGATCGCTTGCGATCATTGCAAGCAGCTGCTATAGCCACTGGCGATAATCACTGTCCTCTCCCGGACAGTGTTGATGCAGCAATCCCTCCTGCCTCCTACTGTCTTCTACTGGCGGGGAAAGGTTGGGGAAGCCCCCCCCCCACTGGGAGAAGACAATGGCCCAGCACGAGGGAGTCCCGCATCAACACTGTCTGTCTTGATGGGGGAATCGAGCAAATTTCTTTCCTGCAACCCGTGGTTGCAGGAAAGAAATTTGCTCTGTGCATGGCTGGCCTTTGCTGCAGATTCCTTCCTGTTTCTGTTCTGAAGGTATACCTCTTTGTTTGATCATGTTGATGTGCAGAGTGAATCTGAATGCTAGTGACCTTTTCATTATGTGTCAGCTGATGAACTATTGAGAGTGGCAGGGTCAGCATCCCTTTAAAAATGATTAACCCTTTAGGAGCAGCTCACCAAAATGGACATTTTTGTTGCAGAGGGTGCCTAATATCTGACTTAGTGTAGACTTCTGCGAAAATCAGTGAGCCAATCACAAGCAGGAAAAGACATTTCTGGGTGTGCTCCATGCACAAACTGTCTACAGAACGCATCCAGGCTGCTGTATTGCACTGAATTTTACAGAAAATGAAGAAAATGTAGATTGAAAAGGAAGGAACATTTCTGATAACATTAAATTACAAAAACGGCTTGTGTTGCAATTGTGTATGCTGTATTATTTTGAATTTTATATTATTATACTGTATATGCTATATTATTTACATTATTTTTACCATGAAAGTGGTGTTACCTGTTAAGACTTTTTGAGATTTTAGTGATTGAGTTGGATTTGATTGATTGGGTTGTGTACTGCTAAATGTCCTAACATTTTTTGTCGGTGACTAGTCTATGCATCCTTGTGAATAAGCTCCTTTTATCTTAAAAAAAGAAAGAATTTCTATAATTTAATACGACTCCACTGCGTTCATTCTGGTTATTAAATACAGCAAGCAGCATGAATCTAACAATACAGAGCTAAACTGTACAAACAACCCCAGTGACATGTATACATAGGATCATCTCCCAATTACAGAGTTTGTGGAAATAAACAGTTTACTCAATAGAAAATCTATTACTGGCAGCCAGTCTGTTCCTCACCAGTGATGTCCAGTTTATCCCCATCCCCTGAAGACTGCTATCATCTTACAGAACAGCAGTAATTAAAGGGACTTCTCTGAAAACTGAGTCTGACCTAAGACACTTCTCAAAAATGAAATGTGATTATTGACAGCACTCCCTTTATCCGTGTTCATATGGGTCACTTACCAAGAGGCGATGTTTAGGAGTGTGTTTGTGTTAAACCATGTGGATTAATTTGAGGTTAAACTAACACTGATTGTTAGCCATTTGCCCTGCTATTAATCTGCTTACATATGGAGATAGAGACCCTGACATCACAGCTTGTTACATAGGATGTGGACATTTTAAACATTTATCTCGCTATAGTTGTAAGTTTGTACTAAAGGACCACTAAACATACTGTAAATTACATATTATTTTATGATTTAAAGTTTTGAATAATGTTTATGCATAATACGTTTCTGACAGTGCAGTGGATGCTAATTGAATATATGGAATCTAGGTCCTAAATTCATAATTTATTGGTTTGTATAAAGGTAGCTACTGTTGTGAGTAATATTACCAGCCTTTTCATTTAAATTAATGATCAATGCCATTATTAAATGTAAAGGCACTAACTTTAGTAAAAACTGAGCAGGAACAGAGGGTAGATCGATGTCTTGGGTCAGAGGAGCCATGTAGGAGGGCGCTGGTGTGTGGAGATACCATGTGAGCAGGTGACAGCACTGAGCATTGTTACATAGTTAGGTTGAAAAAAGACACAAGTCCATCTAGTTCAACCAATTAAAAAAAAAATCATGCAATTCCTTATATACAATTCTTCACCCACAGTTGATCCAGAGGAAGGTGAAAACCCTAAACAAAGCATGATCCAATTTGCTACAGCAGGGGAAAAATTTCCTTTGTGATCCCCCGAGAGGCAATCGGATATTCCCGGATCAACTTTACCTATATATGCATTCTGGTGGCATTCTGTAGAACAGTGTTTCTCAGTCAAGTCACCCTTTAAAATGATGTATACTCTTGAGGCACCCCATACTAAAATGTACAAAATGTAATGAATAGTTTTTATAGCACAGCAACATCCACACCTGTAGAACACCCAATGTTAGAGGTGATTTACTCTTCCAAGTACACTCTTCCTAGCACTGACTAGTATTCCAAGGTTTCTCTTCTCCCTCAGTTTCTCTCCCTCACTCCCCTAACATGACCTCAATGCTTATGGAGGGGGGCAAACAAGGATCCCTTTATCATTAATGACATCATTGGTTGTTGAGACGCTGGTGGCTGGAACATTGTATTGGTGCACAATGAAAACCTTTGTGTTACTAAAAGGCAGGCTTCATCTACCCACTGGCTTGTATACAATTTTTGAGTAATTTTTAGGCATTTTGCCAAAGCACCCCTGAAGAAACCTGAAGGCACCCTGGTTGAAAAAGGCTGCTGTAGATCTTCCATTATGGGGGCGGCAAGATGAGGTTTCGCCTAGGGTGTCAAAAATCCTTGCACCAGCCCTATAGGGACAGAGTACACATTGGCTAGGGAAAAGTTAGGTCAGATGCAGGGAAATGTTCATGACAAGTAGGAATTGTGGAGAGATGGTCCAGGATACCACTGGAGAGTGCTGCAAGCTTAGGAAAGCATCTACTTCCAGCCTGCATCTGGTTTAGTACATATGCACACCCCATATCACCAACACAGTATCCTATCCTGAGGCCACTTTATGACAATTAGGGGTCCTTCATGCCTAAGCCTTTTTCTGACATTTGTTGCTTACAAGCTAAAATCTGTAGTTTTTGCTGGAAAATTACTTAGAACCCCCAAACATTATATATATATATATATATATATATATATATATATATATATATATATATATATATATATATATATATATTTAGCAGAGACCCTAGAGAATAAAATAACGATCATTGCAATATTTTAAGTCACACTGTATTTGCGCAGTGGTCTTTCAAATGCATTTTTTTGGAAGAAATACACTGTTATGAATTAAAAAAAAACAGTAAAGTTAGCCAAATTGTTTTGTATAATGTGAAAGATGAGGTTATGCCGAGTAAATAGATACCTAACATGTCATGCTGTAAAATTGCGCACACTTGTGGAATGGCGACAAACTGGGGTGCTTAAAAATCTCTGTAGGCAAAGTTTTAAAGATATCTACAGGTTATCAGTTTAGAGTTACAGAGGAGGTCTTGTGCTAGAATTATTGCTCTCACTCTAATGATCGCGGCGACATCTCACTTGTGTGGTTTGAATACTGTTTACATTTGCGGGTGAGACTTACGTATGCGTTCGTTTCTGCGCGCGAGCATGGAGGGATGGAACGCTTTAAATTAAAATTTTTTTTTCTTATTTATTTTATTTTTTTATTTTTACACTGTCCCTTTAAAAAAAAAAGATTCTGATCACTTTTATGACTATCACAAGGAATGTAAACATCCCTTGTGACAGTAATAGGCAGTTACAGGTACTCTTTATGGAGAGATCTGGGATCTATAAGACCCCAAATCCCTCCTTTGCACTTAAAAGCATTCAAAACGCCACACGGCTGTTCTGAATACTGTGATTTTTTAAAATTTGGCACCTTCAACACTTCAGTAATCTGGAAGTGATGTCATGACAAAGCTTCCGGGTTACTAGATCCGAGACTCGATTGAAGCCAATTGCGAATTAGCCAGCTGGCAGACATCCGCTGGTTGGTCGCTCGGGCCTCCCGATGGGATGGGAAAGCCCGGGCAAGCTGCGGAAGGCAGCGGGAGGGAAAGTCTTCTCCAACTGCTTGTGATAACAGCCGAACTTCTGCTTAGCCGTATCGGTTTTTATCACAAGCAAGCCGACCAACAGTTTTAAAAAACGGTACCAGGGTGCATGCATCACCCCGATACAACCCCTTCAAGCTGAAGGCTGCATATTTGCATTACGTCAGCGTGAAGGGCACTCCTCTAGTACACTGCTACCTGAAAATACTGCATTTTTATACTGCCTTTCTATGGAACTGTAGAAGTCTGTTGAGGCCTATACATGTACTTGGGGATTAAAAACAGAATTATTGTACTTTTTACCATTCATTACTGAAACAAGAAAATTCCCAGAAGATTTTGTCCCTCCTGGTCCTTTTAAATTACTGCAACCCAGTTAGCCCCTCCCAGAGGCACATCAGTACATGCAGACATAGTGATCCAGCCTCCAAAATGTGCGTGATCCATCAGTCATGTTCCTGTGAGCTTTGTACAAAAATGCATGCTTGTTCCTTTAGAAAGAAGAGCTTTCTGTTGACAATGCTGCTGCTGATCTACCTTGTAGGAAAGTAATTAAAATTGGTTGGGAAAAAAAAAGTGCTTGTCCATCCACCTCCCCACCTAATAAGGCCTAGAGGGTGCCAGGGAAGGCTTATAAATGCTCCCTGACTATATGCATCAGATGAACATTCTCTGATGTCCATGGCTAACTATGGATGTTTCCATACAGGTTTCAGCAAAGAAGACCTGTATGAAGAAAACATTGTAGGCTGCCCTTGCTGACCTTTTCTACAGGAAATTATTGCTGCCTGGTTGTCATGCAGACAGAAGTTGTTCAATACATTTTTGAAGATACCGACCCAGAAGGAACATGCACATTAGGAATTCTGATTTGCTGCAAGCTTGCTCCAGGTCATGCGCAGGGGGTGTACCAGCTGTGCCTGGGCATACCCTAATCGCTACCTACGGTGCCGATTCCCCCTACTGCCTGGGCTTTCCCCATGTTGCCCCCCACCGCAGTGCTGATGCCTTCCCTCTTTTCCCCCCAGCTGGAAAAGGAAAAGGTTTTAGGATGGACAGCGGGGGAAGGGGCTAGTAAATATGTAATTTAACGGCCCCTTCCTTTTCTAAATGAACACAGTGAACACACTCACTCACTCTGTTCATTCAGAACTGAAGCATAGTACTGTGTTTACCATGCTTCAGTTTGTGAATGAACAGGAAGCCACTTAGCACAGAACACTTACCATTCACTTTTCATTCATTCAGCTGAGGCTGCAGAGAAAGGCATGTGTGTTTGAGCTTTGGAATAGGCTGCGCACACCTATGCTCCAGGTCTATGACTCAGCAGGCATTGAAGCCATACACAGCCAAACAAAACTCATTTTAGAAGGAGAAAGGCAGTTTAGGCTACATATTAGCATCAGTACAGGTTTCCTTTAAAGGAATATACATCGATCAGCCGTAACTATATGACCACTGACTAGTTAAGTGAATAACATTGTTTATCTTGTTAAATGTCATCTGAAAGTTGATGGGATATATTAGGCAGCAAGTAAACATGTTGTCCATGAAGTTGATGTGTTGAGAGCAGAAAAAAATGGGCATTGCAGTTTGTTGTGTATGGTTCTGTGAAACCGCAGACCGGTCAGGGTGCCCATGCTAAGCGGTGTCCACAGCCAAAAGTGCCTACAGTGAGCATCGAAACTAGAACACGGAGTAATGGAAGAAAGTTACCTGGTCTGATGAATCACATTTTCTTTTACATCATGTGGATGGTCGGGTGCGTGTGCATTGTTTATCTGCGGAACAGATGGCACCAGGATGCATTATGGGAAGAAGGCAAGCAGGCGGAAGCAATGGTGCTTTGGGCAATGTTCTGCTTGGTCCTGCATTTTATGTGGATGTCAGTTTGACCAGCACCATTTACCTAAACATTGTTGGTGACCAAGTACACTCCTTCATGGAAACGGTATTCCCTTATGACAGTGGCCTCTTTCACCAGGATAATGTGCCCTGCCAAACTGAAAAATGGTTCAAGAATGGTTTGAGGAACATAACAATGAGTTTGACGCATTGACTTGACCTCCAAATTCTCCAGATCTCACTCCAATCGAGCATATGTGGGATATGTTTGAAAAAGAAGTCCGAGCCATGGAAGCCCCACCTCGCCACTTACAGGACTGCTACTGAAGAGTAAGCAGATATAACAGTATAGCTTTACAAGTCTAGTGGTGTTCACGCCATTACATGTCAGGGCTATTTTGGTGGCAAAATGGGGACTTACTCAATATTAGGTGGATGATCATAAGGTTATGACTGATCAGTGTATAGGACCTTACCTTTTTCCGTGGTGACTAGTTTATGCATCCTTGTAAATAAGCTCCTTTTACCTGCACATTAAAAAAAAAAAAAAGAAATAATTTGTATGTTGCACGATATGTGCATAGTTATTTATCAAATGCATGTTTTCAGGAAAAAAATGCACTAAAATGAATTTTAGTGAAAACAAACCCATCTAAAACATGGGGTTGCATCAAGAAGTATTAAATGCCAAAAATGTCAAGTCTTAAAATTGCACACACCTGTGGAATAACAAAAAACTATGATACCCCAAATTCTCCATAGGTGATGCTTTAAAAGCCTTTACATGTCATTGGTTTAGAGGTTGCTCAAACTTTTGAAGAGCTAGGGCCACTTAAGTGATTTGGTAACCTGTCACAGGCCACAATGAACTAAGGAATTTTACGGCCCCCCAAAGCAAACAAACCCTTACTGTCTTGAGTCCACTATAAGGCTGCTTTCACTCTGATGCACCGCAGTTTATTCACACCGCAGGTGGAGTGCAAGGCACCTACAGCTTATCTGTGGGATAGCTACACTGATCCATAGACTTCTATTACATCTTGTGGGTGTGGTGCACTTTCTGAAAGCGCATCAAAACTCCTTCATTTGGGAGTTTGGGTTAGCCATTTGGAAAATGCACCAAACCCGCAGGATATGGCTCAAAGGAGCACTGCACTGTGCCTGATGATCAGTGCGAAAGCAGCCTAATGACCCTTTTTATTGGGGGTAATATGCCCATTGCAAAAGTGCAATGTATGTGATGTTTAATACACTGACCATTTCATCTCCCGGCTTCTGCTGGCATTGCTCTCCAGGCTGCTAGAAAGGTCCAAGGCGAAGAGTACTTGGTATCACTCCCCCTGGGACAGGAGCCAGTGCCACAGAGGAAGCATTGGTTTATGCAGCTCCAGCTCCTCTGCTGCTTGCGCTGGCTCCATGCACTCCTATGCTCTGAGACGGCAGGTTGGCAACTTGTTGATTGTTATCTGGACTTGTGGACCCGCTATCCCTGAGCATAGGCATACGCTTCCCTGTTTTGAGGTAGCAGGCCACATCAGAGGTCAACTCTGATCTATGGCTATGTTCACTACGTTACATGTGGCACAATTGATTTTACATGCATGTGCTTTCCCTATGCTGTGCTTGTTTTATAGGGTGTGTGCGTGGGTGACAGGAGCGCTTTAATTTTTCTTTTATATAGTTATTTTTATTTTATCAAATTCTTTTTAACATTGGTTTTAACTTTTTTTATATTTCTTTTTTTTACTTTATTGCCATCACATAGGGTTCTTGTTAGCCCCCTACCAAGGACAGGTCCTCTTTATAGAGACATTGGGGGTCTGTTAGACCCCCAATGTTTCCCCTGTCCTCCAATGTAACTATTCCAGCACAGATTCTGCTGGAATAGCTGCACTTTCAGCTGTACCAGGAAGTGGCGAAATACATGTCGGTTCTGGGGCCATTGGTTGCAGGAGGGATCAGGGAATGGTTACAAAAGAAAAAATCATGCGAGCCACAATAATCCAATACCTTAATGGAGAACCAACTGAAGTCAATGCCCAGCTGCAAACGCAGATCACGTATTCATAACCGTGCAATAAACATAAACAAAAAAATTGCGCTGCGCTTAGAAATATATCTATGTGTCCGTATACCCTAATGGTATCATATAAACTGATCTAAAGTGCAATGTGCAGATGATACAGATCTGAGATCAACTCTGCATACTTAAATAAATAAATATGTCAAAAATGCAACAAAGTGCCATACACAATAAATCCCAAAGTGTAATGTGCAAATAATACAGATCTGAAATCACCAATGCATATATAAATAAATAAATACAGCAAACACTTGTTACTCAATAATATAGCAAATAGGGATGAGCCGAACACCCCCCGGTTCGGTTCGCACCAGAACCTGCGAACGGACCGAAAGTTCGCACGAACGTTAGAACCCCATTGACGTCTATGGGACTCGAACGTTCGAAATCAAAAGTGCTCATTTTAAAAACTAATTTGCATGGTATTGTCCTAAAAAGGGTTTGGGGACCCGGGTCCTACCCCAGGGGACATGTATCAATGCACAAAAACTTTTAAAAACGGCCGTTTTTTCGGGAGCAGTGATTTTAATGATGCTTAAAGTAAAAAAAAAAAAAAGTGAAATATTCCTTTAAATATCGTACCTGAGGGGTGTCTATAGTATGCCTGTAAAGTGACGCCTGTTTCCCGTGTTTAGAACAGTCCCTGCACCAAATGTCATTTTTAAAGGAAAAAATCTCATTTAAAACTGCTTGCGGGTTTAATGTAATGTCGGGTCCTGGCAATATGGATGAAAATCAGTGAGACAAACGGCATGGGTACCCCCAGTCCATTACCAGGCCCTTTGGGTCTTGTATGGATATTAAGGGGAACCCCACACCCAAATTAAAATAAGGAAAGGTGTGGGGCCACCAGGCCCTATATACTCTGAACAGCAGTATACAGGCGGTGCAAACAAGACAGGGACTGTAGGTTTGTTGTTAAGTAGAATCTCTTTGTAATTTTGAACGGGTACATTTTTAACGTGTTTAGCTCCAGCCAAAAAAATCTTTTTTAAGCTTTTTGGAAAACATAGGGAAGGGTTATCACCCCTGTGACATTTGTTTTGCTGTCTTTCCTCCTCTTCAGAAGATTTCACCTCACTTTTTGTCCCAATGGATTGGAAAGCATCAGTGGAAAGGAGAAATGTTTTTCCCATGTTAACTCTTACAGGAGAGAATTTCCCTTCCTAGGGGTAGATTTCATCTCACTTCCTGTTGTCTCCTTCCGTTTGCAAGTAGGAGTCGTTTGTAAGTTAGTTGTTTGAAAGTAGGGTCCTGCCCTATATACTCAGCAGAAATTTGGGCCTTAGGTGTTGCTGTGGCCACAACACTGTAAGCCCTCACAGGGCCCTGCTGTGAAATATTAGATCAAGAATTGTAATTACATGCCCCTGTTGAACAGGAGCTGAAAAATTAGGCCTTAGGCACTGGTGCTGGTGCCACAACACTGCAACCCCTCACAGACACTCTAGTTGGAACGCAGGAACGAGCCCTGCTGCAAAGTATTGCATCAAAAATTGTAATTACACGCCCCTGTTAAACAAGGGCTGAAAAATTGGGCCTTAGGCACTGGTGCTGGTGCCACAACACTGCAACCCCTCACAGACACTCTAGTTGGAACGCAGGAACGAGCTCTGCTGCAAACTATTGCATCAAAAATTGTAATTACACGCCCCTGTTAAACAGGGGCAGAAAAAACGGGCCTTAGGCACTGGTGCTGGTGCCACAACACTGCAACCCCTCACAGACACTCTAGTTGGAACGAAGGAACGAGCCCTGCTGGAAAGTATTGCATCAAAAATTGTAATTACACGCCCCTGTTAAACAGGGGCAGAAAAAATGGGCCTTAGGCACTGATGCTGGTGCCACAACACTGCAACCCCTCACAGACACTCTAGTTGGAACGCAGGAACGAGCCCTGCTGCAAAGTATTGCATCAAAAATTGTAATTACACGCCCCTGTTAAACAGGGGCAGAAAAAATGGGCCTTAGGCACTGGTGCTGGTGCCACAACACTGCAACCCCTCACAGACACTCTAGTTGGAATGCAGGAACGAGCCCTGCTGCAAAGTATTACATCAAAAATTGTAATTACACGCCCCTGTTAAACAGGGGCTGAAAAATTGTGCCTTAGGCACTGGTGGTGGCGCCCAGAACCAAAAATGTTCTTACAAGCTATCAGCGTGATGATTGAGGAGGAAGAGGATAATTACTCAGGGATAGTCACTCAGCATCAGCATAGGCAGTCTTTGAAGGGATCTGAGATTTCAAAAAAAATTATTCGGTTACATCAGCATCAGGTGCTTGGTAGCTGGTGGTGATCCAAGACTAATTCATTTTTATGAAGGTCAGTCGATCGACCGAGTCAGTGGACAGACGCACCCTGTGATTGGTTACCACGCCTCCAGCAGCACTGAATGTGCGTTCCGAAAGAACGCTGGATGCAGGACAGGCCAGTAGCTCAATTGCATACTGTGCAAGCTCTGGCCAGTGATCCATCCTCAAGACCCAGTAACCCAGAGGATTTTCGGTGGGAAAGGTGTCGAAGTCTGATCTTGCCCCTAGGTATTCCTGCACCATGTAAAACAGACGCTCGCGATGGTTGCTGGAACCGATCATACCTTGGGGCTGCGGACCAAAAAATTGTCTGAACGCATCGGTCAGACGGCCACCTTCTCCACCGCTCCTTCTTTGACTGACCGAAGCCTCAGCAACACGTTGTCCAGAAACAGGAGTTTGTAACCTCCCAGTCTCTGGAAACGCGTTGCACAGACCTTTCTGCAAGGCCTCCCGAAGATGTTTCATCCTCTGCTCCCTCTGCGATGGCAAGATAAGGTCCGCAACCTTACCCTTGTAACGTGGATCAAGGAGGGTTGCCAGCCAGTATTGGTCCTTCTCCTTGATACCACGAATACGAGGATCCTTACGCAGGCTTTGCAGGATCAGGGAGGCCATGCAGCGTAGGTTTGCTGAGGCATTCGGTCCGGAGTCCTCTGGGTCACTAAGGACAACATGGTCCGCAGCCACCTCCTCCCAGCCACGTACAAGTCCATGTGTTTCTTGGGACTGATCCCTTAAAGACTGCTGCTGATGCTGAGTGCCAGGCTCCACCTCCATACTGACACAATCTTCCTCCTCCTCCTCCTCCTCCTCCTCCTCGTCCTCTTCCTGTGTGATCGGCGGGCACGCAGGAACACTGTCTGGATAAAGGGGGCCTTGAGAGCTAAGGAAGTCCTCCTCTTCCTGCCTCTGTTCTGCCTCAAGTGCCCTGTCCATTATTCCACGCAGCGTGTGCTCCAACAGGTGGACAAGGGGGACAGTGTCACTGATGCATGCACTGTCACTGCTCACCATCCTCGTGGCCTCCTCAAATGGTGACATGACAGTTCATGCATCCCTGATCATGGCCCACTGGCGTGGGAAAAAAAAACCAAGCTCCCCTGACCCTGTCCTGGTGCCATAGTCGCACAGGTACTCATTGATGGCCCTCTGCTGCGTGTGCAGCCGCTGCAGCATGGCCAACGTTGAGTTCCACCTGGTGGGCATGTCACAGATTAGGCGGTTCTTGGGCAGGTTAAACTCCTTTTGGAGGTCCGTCAGCCGAGCACTGGCATTATATGACCGGCGGAAATGCACACAGACTTTCCTGGCCTGCCTCAGGACATCCTGTAAGCCCGGGTACCTGCCCAAGAACCGCTGCACCACCAAGTTAAGGACGTGAGCCAAACAGGGCACATGGGTCATTTGTCCCTGTCGGAGGGCAGAGAGGAGGTTGGTGCCATTGTCGCAAACCACCATTCCTGCCTTAAGTTGGCGTGGCGTCAACCACCTCTGAACCTGCCCCTGCAGAGCTGACAGAACCTCTGCCCCAGTGTGGCTCCTGTCCCCCAAGCACACCAGCTCAAGCACCGCATGGCATCTTTTGGCCTGCGTACTTGCGTAGCCCCTTGAACGACTACGGAGCACCGCTGGTTCCGAGGAAGAGGCCATGGAGGAAGAAGAGGAGGGGGTGGAGGAGAGAGGTGTTAGCATTTTGGAGGCGTGGTGGCGGAACAACCTCCAACACTACTGCACCTTGTCCTGCATCCTTCCCAGCTGCCAGCAGAGTCACCCAATGCGCCGTGAAACTTAGGTAACGTCCCTGTCCATGCCTGCTGGACCATGAGTCAGCGGTAATATGCACCTTACCGCTGACCGCCCTGTCCAGCGAGGCATGGACATTGCCTTCCACATGCTGGTAGAGAGCCGGAATCGCCTTCCGTGAGAAAAAGTGGCGTTTGGGTACCTGCCACTGAGGAACCGCACATTCCACAAACTCACGGAAGGGGGCAGAGTCTACCAACTGAAAAGGCAGCAGTTGAAGTGCTAGCAATTTTGCCAAGCTAGCATTCAACCGCTGGGCATGTGGATGGCTGGGAGCAAACTTCTTTCGGCGGTGCAGCAGCTGGGGCAGGGAAATTTGCCTGGTACAATCTGACGTCGGTGTACCAAAATCAGATTGCCCACAAGTACTTGGCTGTGACACACCTAATTCTACACCTTCATTCCTCTCAGTGCAGGTCTCAGAGAGGACTGAAGGTCTAGTGGGGTTGGAAATCTCAGCTGATGAGGAGCAAGGAGAGGTCCTCTTTGTTCTTTGGTGTAGGTCTTTTAGATACGCTTGCCAACGAACTGCATGGCAGGTCAACATATGTCTGGTCAAGCATGTGGTACCCAAGCGGGAGATGTTTTGGCCACGTGAGATACGCTTGAGACATATGTTGCAAATAGCAGCGGTGCGATCTGATGCACTCGTCTCAAAAAAGGCCCACACCAAAGAACTTTTTGAATAACGCGCAGAGACTGCAGCGCCCTGCACATGTGGAGCTTTGGGGTGTGATGCAGTCAATGTACTGCCCTTAGGCTGGCCCCTGGAGGGCATCCTGCCTCGTTGGTGATGTGCCGCCTCCTCCTCCTCCTCCTCTCTCCTATCAGGCACCCACGTTGAGTCAGTGACCTCATCATTCCCTCCCTCCTCATCACTGGAGCAAACCTGGCAGTATGCTGCAGCAGGGGGAGCATGACTGCCAGATTGCTGTCCTTCTTGGGCACCCCCTCTGTCCGTGCTCATGTTACTGCCTTCATCGAGCTCAGTATCATCATCAGAGCCTTCCAAATGCTGGGCATCCTCCTGGAGCATGTACCCAACACTGTGGTCAAACAGTTCGAGGGACTCCTCAGGAGGACATGGTGGGGCTAGGGAAGGAGTCACTGATGACATTGAGCCGAGGGAAGAGGCCGCTGCTTTGCCAGACAAAGTCCCCTGGGCATGGGTGAGAGAGGATGAGGAGGATGAGGACGGCTTGGTCATCCACTCGACCAAGTCTTCCGCATGTTGCGGCTCAACATGGCCAGCTGCCGAAAAAAAGGCCAAGCGTGTCCCATGGCCACGTGCTGATGAGGATGCACCGTCTCCACGACCAGCACTAGACACAGAGCCTGCTTGCCCTCTCTTATTGGCTTGTGACTGTCTGCCTCTCCTTCTTGGCCTTCCAGACATACTAATGGCCTGTAGCTGCACTAAGCTGGGATATATATATATATATATATATATATATATATATATGTACTGATACTGCAGCTAGCAAAATCAACTGCCTGCCTGTAGTATGAGAACACCACCAACCTTCTACAGGTAGCTTTAGCTGAACACTGTGAGGTGGACGCACCCCACTAACTTGTAGGTTTAGCTGAACACTGTGAGCAGGACGCACTGCACTAACTGTAAATAGTCTAGCTGCCTGACTGTGGTACTAATAGGATCAAAAGAACACCAGCAATTTTCTTCAGGTAGCTGTATTTACTGTAACAAGACAAGCCTGCCTGTCAGTAAGAAGATAACAGAAACGGATCTAGCTGAACACTGTGAGCAGGACGCACCCCACTAGCTTGTAGGTTTAGCTGAACACTGTGAGGTGGACGCACCCCACTAACTTGTAGATTTAGCTGAACACTGTGAGCAGGACGCACCCCACTAACTTGTAGGTTTAGCAGAACACTGTGAGCAGGACACACTGCACTAACTGTAAATAGTCTAGCTGCCTGACTGTGGTACTAATAGGATCAAAAGAACACCAGCAATTTTCTTCAGGTAGCTGTATTTACTGTAACAAGACAAGCCTGCCTGTCAGTAAGAAGATAACAGAAACGGATCTAGCTGAACACTGTGAGCAGGACGCACCCCACTAGCTTGTAGGTTTAGCTGAACACTGTGAGGTGGACGCACCCCACTAACTTGTAGGTTTAGCTGAACACTGTGAGCAGGACGCACCCCACTAACCACTAACTTGTAGGTTTAGCAGAACACTGTGAGCAGGACGCACTGCACTAACTGTAAATAGTCTAGCTGCCTGACTGTGGTACTAATAGGATCAAAAGAACACCAGCAATTTTCTTCAGGTAGCTGTATTTACTGTAACAAGACAAGCCTGCCTGTCAGTAAGAAGATAACAGAATCGGATCTAGCTGAACACTGTGAGCAGGACGCACCCCACTAGCTTGTAGGTTTAGCTGAACACTGTGAGCAGGACGCACCCCACTAACTTGTAGGTTTAGCAGAACACTGTGAGCAGGACGCACTGCACTAACTGTAAATAGTCTAGCTGCCTGACTGTGGTACTAATAGGATCAAAAGAACACAAGCAATTTTCTTCAGGTAGCTGTATTTACTGTAACAAGACAAGCCTGCCTGTCAGTAAGAAGATAACAGAAACGGATCTAGCTGAACACTGTGAGCAGGACGCACCCCACTAGCTTGTAGGTTTAGCTGAACACTGTGAGGTGGACGCACCCCACTAACTTGTAGGTTTAGCTGAACACTGTGAGCAGGACGCACCCCACTAACTTGTAGGTTTAGCAGAACACTGTGAGCAGGACGCACTGCACTAACTGTAAATAGTCTAGCTGCCTGACTGTGGTACTAATAGGATCAAAAGAACACCAGCAATTTTCTTCAGGTAGCTGTATTTACTGTAACAAGACAAGCCTGCCTGTCAGTAAGAAGATAACAGAAACGGATCTAGCTGAACACTGTGAGCAGGACGCACCCCACTAACTTGTAGGTTTAGCAGAACACTGTGAGCAGGACGCTCTGCACTAAATGTAAATAGTCTAGCTGCCTGACTGTGGTACTAATAGGATCAAAAGAACACCAGTAATTTTCTTCAGGTAGCTGTATTTACTGTAACAAGACAAGCCTGCCTGTCAGTAAGAAGATAACAGAAACGGATCTAGCTGAACACTGTGAGCAGGACGCACCCCACTAGCTTGTAGGTTTAGCTGAACACTGTGAGGTGGACGCACTGCACTAAATGTAAATAGTCTAGCTGCCTGACTGTGGTACTAATAGGATCAAAAGAACACCAGTAATTTTCTTCAGGTAGCTGTATTTACTGTAACAAGACAAGCCTGCCTGTCAGTAAGAAGATAACAGAAACGGATCTAGCTGAACACTGTGAGCAGGACGCACCCCACTAGCTTGTAGGTTTAGCTGAACACTGTGAGGTGGACGCACTGCACTAAATGTAAATAGTCTAGCTGCCTGACTGTGGTACTAATAGGATCAAAAGAACACCAGTAATTTTCTTCAAAATACTGTAACAAGACAAGCCTGCCTGTCAGTAAGAAGATAACAGGAACGGATCTAGCTGAACACTGTGAGCAGGACGCACTGCACTAAATGTAAATAGTCTAGAAGATAACAGGAACGGATCTAGCTAAACTGAATACAGTGTATATATATATATGCAACACCTGGGATGCATATATATAGACAATACACTTTAAGTGCAGCTAACTGACTGACTGTCCTGCCTAATCTAGCTAACTCAAATCAAATGTCACTGTCTGTCTCTCTCTCTCTCTCTCAATGAACGCCGGAACACACACTACACAGGGCCGCCGTGCAGGCGGCCTTATATAGTGTGGGGCGTGTACTAAATCCCCTGAGCCATAATTGGCCAAAGCCTCCTTGGCTTTGGCCAATTACGGCTCTCTGTTAACGCGGCGCTGTGATTGGCCAAGCATGCGGGTCATAGTGCATGCTTGGCCAATCATCAGCCAGCAATGCACTGCGATGCCGCAGTGAATTATGGGCCGTGACGCGCCACACGAATTTGGCGCGAACGGCCCATAAAGTTCGGAATTCGGCGAACGACCGAACAGCCAATGTTCGAGTCGAACATGGGTTCGACTCGAACACGAAGCTCATCCCTAATAGCAAACAGTTGTTACTCAATAATACTTAAGGAAATGAATAAAAAACGTGCACTATAAACAATATATTGTATACATAACACATGCAAAACTTCACTATAACCATACAAGTGATAGGTGATATTGAATAAATAAAAAATCATATGTGTGACAAGTGATATTTAAGACAACAATTGTCCTTATTTGTGAAAAATCTTCCAACACAACCAATGTGCAGTGAAAAGTTCCAAAAGAAAACTTTGGTAAAATAAGTGCTTCAGAGAAGATTATCCCCTGATGAAGACACGTGATTCCCTGTGTCGAAGACGTGTAGGGGAGGGGCCAGGACGGAGCGATCAGCACAGAGCTGGGTTGTGGATTTCTCATACCCCGCAGCAGGGAACACCCCCTTTAAGGACCCCAAAAAGTGATCACTTTCATCAGAAATCCCTTCCCAAGCTCTTAAAGCTGGTATCAAGCTCACAGCTGATTTAACCACTTGTCTACCATGACATTTATAAATGTACCTTGATAGACAAGTGGTTAAAGAAGAATTCTATCCAAAAATAACAATATAAAAATGAAAAAAATGAAGAGATATATTAACAAAATCAGCTTTTGCTGCAACATTAAAGTGGAACTTCAACCCTAAAGAGAAGTTTCACTTTTCTGCCCTCCCCCTCCTCTTCCACTTTTTGGCACTTTTTTTGGGGGGGGGGCTGGTTTTGACAGGTACAAGCTCCCACTTCTGCCTGGATCGCTTAGGCAATTCAAGCGGAAGTTTGCCCCTACCCTCTTTGCCCACAGCTTTTTGAGACATGTCATAGGTCCCAGATGGCTGCAGGACCATTCACAGGTGCAGCGTGACTCGCACATGTGCAGCGGGGAGCTGGCTGTGAAGCCGCAAGTTAGCATGGTGGCACTAGCGACCCAGCCTGGGTGAGTACAGCACTGGATCCCTTTTTTGTTTAAAATTACATTAATTTGTTAAAGTTTATATGAGATTTCAGTGACTAGGTTTACACATACTTAAACCTAATTTATTAAAATACATTTTTATATTTATAAGTCAACAGTTTTTTTTAACCACTTCAATACGGGGCACTTTCACTACCTTTCTTCCCAGGCCAATTTTCAGCTTTCAGCACTCTTGCATTTTCCATAAGAATTGTCTTGCAACACTGTAACTAAATGAAATTTTTATCATTTTGTTCACACAGATAGAGTTTTCTTTTGGTGGTATTTATTCACAAATCAATTTTCCATTTTTTGCGATATAAGTGAAAAAAAGAGCGGAAATTTTGAAAAAAAATTATTTTCTTCTTTCTGTTTTAAAAGAAATCCAATAAAATCGAATTTTGTCTTAAATTTAAGCCAACATGTATTCTGCTACATGTCTTTGGTAAAAAAAAATCCAGTTAAGTGTATAATAATTGGTTTGTGTGATCACGGACATATGTACGCGGATGATCATGTACAGATGTGCGCAAATGATCACTGACATATGTGTGCAGATGATCATTGGGACATATGATTTTAGTGTTACATATGTGAGGGACACGTGTTTTTACTGTGTGGGGACATGTGTGTGGGGACAGTGTTTAGGGGACACTGTGCGTGTTTACATTGTCTGATTGGACACAGCCGTCATGTGATCAGGAGGGCCAATCACAGAGCCCTCCTACTGATCGGAGATGCGCCGTGTCCAGGTGACACGAGTGCATCGGGATCGTGCCGCTGCGAGGGAAAGCATGCATGCGATCCCCTCCTTTTGAGGGCTGTTCCTGAACATCCACTCAGAAGGAGGAAGCTCCCACCTGGCCGTATATGCGCAGTGGCCAGGTGGGAGGTTGTTAAAATGATACCTGGTAATCATGCCACGAAGGGCCTTGTGCATGCTCTTCCTTCTATTTGGTGAAGCCAATCCATTATTATATGTAGTGTATATACAGCCATGGCCAAAAGTTTTAAGAATGACACAAATATGAACTTTCACAAAGCCTGCTGCCTTAGTTTCTATGATGGCAATTTACATATACTCCAGAATGTTATGAAGAGTGATCAGATGAATTGCAATTATTGCAAAGTCCCTCTTTGCCATGAAAATGAACTTAATCCCAAAAAAAACAAACATTTTCACTGCATTTGTGAAGAAGGCTTCAGGCGACCCAAGAATGTCTAGTAGGTGCCAGGACCGTCTCCTACAGTTGATTCAGCTGTGGGATCGAGCGCCACCAGTGCAGAGCTTGCTCAGGAATGGCAGCAGCCAGGTGTGAGTGCATCTTCACGCACAGTGAGGCCAAGCCTTTGACACTTATGAAAATGCTTGTAATTATACCTCACTATACCATAGTAACATCTGACAAGAAGATCTAAAAACACCAAAGCACCAGACTTTGGTGTTACAATACGTGTGTGTATCATTTTGATATCCATGGATGGCTGAATGTGTTAAATCTAGATCTAGATCTGAGCTGGGAATTTATTTATTCATCAGAGATAGTGATGATCGATTTTCATTTGCTTGCATTTAAATCCACCTGCTCTCATTGGAGAAAAAGGTTTCTCTTCTGCACTCTCCCTCTTCAATATGTTATCCTTTAGCCATGTATTAGCCTGATATGACATTCTGTCAGAGCCTGTCACGCTGCTCAGCTCCAAGCACAGGTGTACAGCAGCTGCTGGACAATGTTACAGGGCTCTCTATACAGCGTGCCTTGTCCCATATTATTGCTGTACTACAGAAAATAACTAGAGAACTGTGGGTGAAAACTTCATCTGCAGATGTCATTACGATGATATTCTATGCTACTATACTACAATGTGTTTTCATTTTTAAAGATTTTGTTGGTGCAGAGACATAGCATTGTGCTTTTATATATTTTATCACAGGTTCAGGATACACGAGGATAAGTTGGCAGCTGCTGTAGACTGCGTTTAAAGTTCCGTACACACGATCCGAAAATCTAACGAAAAATACAGATTTTGAAGCGATCGTACGATAATCTGATCATTAGTACACAGCTTTCGATAGCCAATCACAACAGTTCATCCGATATTATCCGATGGTGCAAGTACAAAAATTTTCTGATACCAGATTGTACAATTTTTGTTTAATCAGTACAGTTGTCGTCCGAAAATACAATACACATACACTACAACATATCATCACTTACGAATATTTATTCTGTCGTACAAGAATTTTCATAGCTTTAGTAACCTTTTTAATTTACACTTGCGACTAGCAAGTGAAGATTTAAAGTACGATTTTCGAATTGTGTGTACTGGGCATTAGCCTCTGCAAGAAAAACTTGTGTTGAAAAGACTCGTTGTTTTTCCATGTGTGGTTTAGGTGCCCATCCTTGGCAGATGTCTATCAGTCCACTCCAGGGCCACTGTTATAAATTATGGGGCCCCATACAGCCCTCCTGACAGGGGCCCCCCAGCCCCGCCTACACCCCACCTATCTCCCCCAGGGTGCGGCAGAAAAGCAGCATTGACTATACCTTCCTACATCCCAAAAATGGATAAAAAGTCTTCCCTCTGCTCCCAGGGGAAGGTAATTTAAACAGTACACACATTTGCAAATACATGTGTAAGTTGCAGAGCCACTTCATGGCACCCCAGTGTTTTCTGCAGTCCTAACTAGGGGTAGGCTATCTGTTTGAGTCGACAATGAGTTTGACTCGAACATTGGCTGTTTGCACGTTTGCCGAACAGCAAACAATTTGGGGTGTTCGCGGCAAATTCGAAAAGCCGCGGAACACCCTTTAAAAGTCTATGGGAGAAATCTAAAGTGCTAATTTTAAAGGTTAATATGCAAGTTATTGTCATAAAAAGTGTTTGGGGACCCGGGTCCTGCCCCAGGGGACATGTATCAATGCAAAAAAAAGTTTTAAAAACGGCCGTTTTTTCGGGAGCAGTGATTTTAATAATGCTTAAAGTGAAACAATAAAAGTGAAATATTCCTTTAGTACAGTCCGAGAGCAAAATTACATTTCTAAAGGAAAAAAAGTAATTCAAAAGTACTAGCGATAGTGCCGGCTATTAATGAATTGTCGGTCCCGACAATACACATAACAGTAATTGAAAGTCATTGAAAAATTAAAAAAATGCGTGGGGGTCTCCCAAAATTCCATTACCAGGCCCTTCAGGTCTGGTATGGATATTAAGGGGAACCCCGCAGCAAAATTTAAAAAAAAATGGCATGGGCTTCCCCCCAAAAATCCATACCAGACCCTTCAGGTCTGGTATGGATTTTAAGGGGAACTCCACGCCAAAATAAAAAAAAATGGTGTGGGGTTCCCCCAAAAATCCACACCAGACCCTTATCTGAGCACGCAACCTGGCAGGCCGCAGGAAAAGAGGGGGGGACGAGAGAGCGCCCCCCTCCTGAACCCTACCAGGCCATATGCCCTCAACATGGGGAGGATGTCCCCGTGTTGATGGGGACAAGGGCCTCATCCCCACAACCCTTGCCCAGAGGTTGTGGGGGTCTGCGGGCGGGGGCTTATCGGAATCTGGACCCCCCTTTAACAAAGGGGACACCCAGATCCCGGCCCCCCATGTGAATTGGAAAGGGGTACCAATTCACCAGAAGGGGGCGGGGTCAGCCGTACACGTCACTGGGAAACCCTGGCATTTCCCCTTGTCAGAGGGGGACAGGGTCAAGTGTCGGGTGGCCCCGCCCTCAGCTACATAAGAGCTGTCAAGCTGGCGGCGCGTCATTGGCTAGGTACCTCCGGTGGAGGCAGGATCCTGTGCGTGTTCCTCGCTGGAGTCACTGGAGATCATCCATCGCTGGAGATTGAAAACTGGATTACATCGATGGAGTAGGAGCATGAATTTATTGGATTACATCGCTGGAATCTCTTTTTTATTTTTTATTTGTAATAAAGGACTTGTCCCAAGCCGTCTCCTGTGGATTTAACATTTTGACACTTTCTTTTTGTTAAATTGTAGGGGTACAATGTACCCCATACCAATTCACATAGGGGGGGCCGGGATCTGGGTGTCCCCGTTTGTTAAAGGGGGCTTCCAGATTCCGATAAGCCCCCCGCCCGCAGACCCCCACAACCACCGGGCAAGGGTTGTGGGCATGAGGCCCTTAAGGCCGCTCTCTCGTCCCCGCCCTCTTTTCCTGCGGTCTGCCAGGTTGCATGCTTGGATAAGGGTCTGGTGTGAATTTTTGGAAGAACCCCACGCCATTTTTTAAAAAAATTTTGGCACGGAGTTCCCCCTAAAATCCATACCAGACCTGAAGGGCCTGGTAATGGAATTTTGGGTGGCCCCCCATGCATTTTTTTTTCTATTTTTCAATGACTTTCAATGACTGTTATGTGTATTGTCGGGACTGACAATTCATTAATAGCCGCCACTAGCGCTAGTACTTTTAAATGACTTTTTTTTCCTTTAGAAATTTAATTTTGCTCTCGGACTGTTATAAACACGGGAAAGATGCGCTACTTTACAGGCTTACTATAGACACCCCCCAGGTACAAAATTTAAAGGAATATTTCACTTTTATTGTTTCACTTTAAGCATTATTAAAATCACTGCTCCCGAAAAAACGGCTGTTTTTAAAACTTTTTTTTGCATTGATACATGTCCCCTGGGACAGGACCCGGGTCCCCAAACACTTTTTATGACAATAACTTACATATTAACCTTTAAAATTAGCACTTTTGATTTTTCAGGTTCGTGTCCCATAGACTTTAATGGTGTTCGCGTGTTCGAACAAATTTTTTGCCTGTTCGCATGTTCTGGATGCGAACCGAACAGGGGGGTGTTTGGCCCATCCCTAGTTCTACCTCTAAATTTTGAGAGCCTCCATAGTAGAAACATGTGCATTATAATAGATAGGCAGAGGGCAGTTAAGCCTGGAGGGAGCCCACCCCTCCTTAAAGCTATAGAGGGTCACTGGATGTAATTTAAGCTCCGAGCAAGTAGGAGGGAGGATGTGGTCTAGTAAAATCCATTTATTTATTGAGGCATAAATGAACAATAAAGCTGCTCTGAGCCCACATGTTTTGCTGATGGGGCCTAGGCCCAGGGCCGGCACTACCACTAGGCACACTAGGCAGATACCACCTAAGGCACAGCCACGGCCTCTGTTCCGGTGAAGCCCCAGATGTGTACTGACCCGTGTGAGCTTGGCTCTCCTCTGCTGGTCGCTGTGAGCCCCGTTCAATGCTGGCTGTCCTGGGAACACATTTGCTGCAGGTGCCGCCAATCCAATGATGTGTCCCGCTGAGCTCCCCGCTGTCACATCTCCTCACCTGACAGCACAGTCCCGGGGACTCCTTTGGTCCAGCCTGTCCCTCTGGTGTAGCCTGTGTGTTAGTACAGCAGAGGGGGCGGGTTGATGCTCGGTGGAGATCATGTTAAAGACGATATTAACCCAAGGAGGTGATAAAGAGCCACAAGGCCCTAATTTGGACTTTACAGGCAAGATGGACAAGAGTGTAAAAAATATACTTTATGAACAATGAATCATAACAAACAGGTCAAGTAGAAAAGAATTTTAAAAAATTTGATAGGCATATGATAGTCGTAAATATCTAGTGTAAACAAGAGGGTTGACACCAAATGAACGGCAGTGAGCCCCTGTTACTATACTCTTGTTCATCGTGCCTGTAAAGTCCAAATTAGGGCCTTGTGGCTCTTTATCTCCTCCTTCTCTCAAGTTTAAGTATATACGGATGTGGCCTTAGGAGTTTTATTTCAATTTTTACAGGATATTAACCCAGTCACAAAATCTAAATCTTATGCAAAGATCACGAAGATAAGGTCTGACTTCTTCACATGTGTAATCCTCCTCAGAAAGTGTTCAAAGGCCAGTCATCACCTCCCTGTGGGGTCAACACTCACCGGAATCGATGGCTGCCATTACAACAGCATACATGCCTGTGACTTTACGTCAAACATCTACAGCATGTGTAAAAACTTTGCCCAATAACTGCATCAAAAGGCACCTCTCCATGTGGTAAAGCTGGGATGAATAAAGCTCACCAGGAGCCAGATGTGATCTCTAATAGTGTAGTATTTAATGTGAATTTGTTATAGCATAAAACCATGCATAAAAAACAAATCTCTTACATAGAAAGCCACTGCCGACCCGGGATCGTACAGTGGCGTGACTTCAGCTCCAGCAGCTCCTCCTTAATGCGTTTCATCTAATAGGACGTTATCAAGGGGTTTCAAGGGATTGCTCTGACCCCAGCCTGTTTACTGGACTTATCTTTTGTCTACTGATACTGACCCTGGCCTGCTTCCTGGACTTGCTCTGCCTGATGTTTTGGTTCCTCATAACCTGGCTGTCACTGTCCACTGCCTGCATACTGGCTCTGCCACCATCTCGTGCTCTGGTGCCAAGCTGCTTCAGCAGCCTTCTGAGGACTACGACTCCCAGTTTCACCCACCCAAGGAACGGACTTCACCAGCTAGCTACTCCAGCACTCGTGCCACTCCATGCCCTCACACTCTCTGTCTCCAGTGTTAAGAGGGAGGTGCATAAGAGGCCTCCACAACTTTCCAGTCTTCACCAGGTACGTGATAGATTCCCTCACTTTGGAGGGGCTTCCCCTCACTTCCTGTTTTGGCTATGGGATGGGAAAATCAAACCAATCAAACACAGAAATCAAAGATGAAAAAATGTTTTGCTTTTGGTTCTACTTTAACCTCCCTCTCATTCTAATGCTGCTTGATAGAGATAGAATTAACACATTTAGATTTGGATGGATTCAAGGGTTACAATTGTATAGTTGTGTCATTTCATTACAAGTGAAATCTAAAAATTAAAGGTAAAATCTAAAAATGCAATTTTCATCAATACAAAAAAGATAAAAAAGCAGAGGAAAGCATGTAAAAATGAACCAAGAGCTGGCTGCATTGCTAATATACAAATAAAAGTGTGAAATATTTAATACTTACCTGACTGTAAAAAAAAAGCAAAAGAAAAACTATATTTTACATTTTAAGGTAATTTGGCTACTGACTTTAAGTCAGTGAGGAAAATATAAAAAAACTATACATTCCATTTAAAGGAATACCCCAGCTTTTCTGCATTTACAGAATCAGAATAATACTGTTTTGGTCTCTGAGTTTCATCATCGCGGGGCTGGTTATTTGGTCAACATGTAAAGCAAAATGCAAGTGATTTTACTGGGCTACAACATGCAATTAGGGACACACTTCTGGTAAATCTTACTAACAAATGTATTCGAATGCATAAATATGCATGCACAGTGGGTGGAACATTTACTTTGCGTGAAATGTCTAATGCATGGTAAAGTCACACAGGAGCTTAAAGCTGATGAAAAGTTGCCATTAAAACTGGTAACATACAAGCTTACCCGAGTCCAGCACACAGAACATAACCTATACCCTCAGCTCTATTTTTCTCTGAGCCTGTGAAGAGGGGATGTGTCACTTTCCCCCAAACAGCTCTCAGATTGCACTCTGTGCTCTAGTACTGCAGTGTGTGGAATGTCATATTCCCACCTCCTGCAATCTGCTACTGAGAAAAATCCCTAAGCGATTGTTAACCCACTTGGTTTTGTTACTACCATCCTTTCTGTAATATTAAATAATGTGCTGCATGTGTTTTCTAAAAATTCTGCCACCAAATACCTTATTTTATAGCGCCAACTGGCGCTCATGTGTCTGGCCATCTCTCTCCCCTCAACAGCTGACAGGAAAGTGGGCAGAGGCAAGAAACACCTGCTGACATCAGCCAGGAGGAGGCGAGGAGAAGAGGAGAGAGACGGCCGGTCACATGACCGCCACTATAGAATAAAGGTATTCAGCTGCGTATTTTTTAGAAAACACATGAAGTGCAGCACATTATTTAGTATTGCAGAGAGGATGGTAGCAACAAAAATATCTTATGATACCAACAGGAAGGGGGGGCAGCCCTGTTACTAGCTTACAGGCAGGGAGGGGAGGGGGAGGAGGACACAGACATAGGAAAGCAGGCTGCCGATGACGGAGGCAAGTAAACTGACCATGGTATCAGGGCTCAGCAGCCATGATATACCGTGGTCAGTTTACATAGGGGAGGGTAGAAACTGGCAGGATCAGCCAGGTATTTCAGGTGTTACAGGGGACCAAATGACACAGCACAAGCACTGTGCTGTATAAAATGCTTAAAAGGAGCAGGATCCATTTTTTGGGGGGTTAACAACCACTTTAATCTGTGTTGTAGTAGGCTGTAAAGGACCAATGGCTGCAGATAAAAAAGTACAACATATGTAGGAGGATTTGTTTAATTTCTGTGAATGTAGTCACTTCACTAGGTTTATGTTATGCCGCATACACACAACCGGACTTTCCGGCAGAAAAGGTCAGACGGAATCATTCCATTGGACATTACGATCGTGTGTGGGCTTCATCGGACTTTTTCTTTCGTAAATTCTGATGGACCTAGAAATAGAACATGTTTTAAATCTTTCTGATGGAATCAATTCCTATTGGGAAAACCGTTCGTCTGTAGGCTATTCTGACGGAACAAAAACGACGCAAGGGCAGCTATTGGCTACTGGCTTTTGAACTTCCTTTTTCTAGTTCTGTTGTACGTCATTGCGTTCTAAACGATCGGACTTTGGTGTAATCGTGTGTAGGCAAGTCCGTTTCAGCAGAACTCCGTCGGAACTCCGCCGAAAAAAACGTCAGAGTTTATTCTGCTGGAAAATCACGGCATAAGGGTTTACAACAACTTTAAAACACATTAATGATACAATTAATGTAAAAGGCAAAATTCTGTTACTATATTAGCTTTCTTTAACCCCTTGCCGACCGGCGCAAGCCGCTATAGAATGGCACGGCTGGGCAAGTGAGCGTACCCATACGTCCCTTTAAATTTGCCGCCGTGCCATTGCGTGCGCACTGCCCGGGAGCTCCATGAGTCAGGTCGCGGGTCCCGCAGACTCGATCGCGGAAAGGATAACCGCGATCGCCTCACGGAGAGAACGAACGGGAAGATGCCAATGTAAACAAGCATCTCCCCGTTCTGCCTAGTGACAGTGTCATTGATCTCTGCTCCCTGTGATCGGGAGCAGAGATCACTGATGTGTCACACCTAGCCACGCCCCCCCACAGTTAGAAACACTCCCCAGGACATACTTAACCCCTACATTGCCCACTAGTGGTTAACCCCTTCACTGCCAGTATCATTTACACAGAAATCAGTGCATTTGTATAGCACTGATTGCTGTATAAATGACAATGGTCCCAAAAATGTGTCAAAAATGTCCGATGTGTTCGCCATAATGTCGCAGTCACGATAATAGTCGCTGATCACCACCATTACTAGTAAAAAAAAATTAATAATAAAAATGCCATAAAACTATCCCCTATTTTGTAAGCGCTATAATTTTTGCGCAAACCAATCAATAAACGCTTATTGCGATTTTTTTTTTACCAAAAATATGTAGAAGAATATGTATCGGCCTAAACTGAGGAAAAAAAATGTTTTTTTTAATATTTTGTGGGGATATTTATTATAGTAAAAATTAAAAAAAAAATGTGTTTTTTTCAAAATTGTCGCTATTTTTTGTTTATAGCGCAAAAAATAAAAACCGCAGAGGCGATCAAATACCACCAAAAGAAAACTCTATTTGTGCGGAAAAAAAGGACATCAATTTTGTTTGGGAGTTACGTCGCACGACCGCGCAATTGTCAGTTAAAGCGACGCAGTGCTGAATCACAAAAAGTGCTCTGGTCAGGAAGGGGGTAAATTCTTCCGGGACTGAAATGGTTAATCCCCTGGGCAGCAGGACTCAGGACAGGGAGAGTCAGTACTTTGAAACAGTTGGGGCTTTATTGCTTTTTACATTGTTATCAGTCCAACATTGTAAGCATGCACACAGTACAGAAGAGCACAGGGACTGTCTTATTTTGGGTCCTTGAACCTTTATTGTCCAGCAGGCGGTAGTGGGTCCTTGATCCAGCAATCTATTCCCAGCACTGTAAATTTCCCTTTTATGTGCTCCCTCTTCTATAAGCACAGTTAATAGCATTGTGAATGCAGCTTAAGTGCAGGGGACAGCAGCTATGTTCAATTTTACAATATGTTAAATGGCCCCAAGTAGTTCCATGTGGTCCTAAATACATTTCTGCATTGGAAATCCTATGTGTAGCACCCTCTAGTGTGTGCTAGAAGTTAGAGTAGTGTTCAATAAAATTCCGTACTGGATGACTCATCCTGGCAGTTCTCTGGTGCCTCCCCCTGGTCTAGAAGGTTGGAAAATCTTCTAGAATTAGAGGGTGGAGGTTAGGAGGAGCTGCCTTGAATATATATGGACCCTTGGCCAATCCTCAGAGGTAGGCTGGCAGGGGGCACGCTATAAATAGACATGGACCATGCCAGCAGGGCAGTCGGCTGGAACATACAGTGTTGAGGAGGCTGTCGCTGGCCCTCAGGGGTGCCCTCTAGTCTGGGGGGGTGTCCTGCCTTGGGCCAGGGCTCGGGTGCTGGAAGGATCCTGCCATAACTCACAGGAGGAAGTCTTTCCTGGAGACACGGGAGCAAGAGAGGACAGAGTGAGTAAGGCAACATGGTGGGGACTAAGAAAGGGGGGAGATTGTCACATATAGCCGGTCTACTTTGAAGACAGCGGTGTGCTTAAGTCTTCAGCATTTCCCTAGAGATCTCCTGAGAGTCAGCCAGGTGGGCTGTGAAGAGTCAGCCAGATGGTCTGGTGACGAGTCAGTTGGGTGCACTGGTGTAGAGAGACATCCAGGGGGCAGGTGAAAGGAGTAGCTACAGCCAGGTGGGTTGGCAGTGCCTGAAAAGGTGGTGGGATCGGTGGCCACAGAGGAGAAGTTGCAAGCTGTTTCATTACTACACAAAAGAGGGGCTAAGAGTTACTGCCTGCAATGGGCTATTGCTAATCTGACTGGGAGCCTGTCAGATAAATCAGAGTGATTCAGCTGGATCAAGCAAGTGAATGTGCAAGAGGAAAGTGAAGGAGACTGTTCATACAGTAGGTGTGTATATAGGAAGATGTCCTTGAAGTTTTGCTGATGTCAAGTGGGCACCTCATAACCTCCCATCCCTATCCAAGTTATTAACCCTCAAATAAATAACAAAAACAAAGTCACAGATTGTTCTCTGACTCTGGGTGTTTGTGAAAATTCAGTGTGCCTGACTGTCCAGGAGTGATGGATCCAAGTTCATCAGCAGTCCCTACGGGTTGTGCTACATTTGGGGGCTCATCTGGGATATAGCCAACGGTAACCTGCACGGCCATTGGTCCAAGCAACCAGAATACACTGAGCCAGAGGACTGTGCTTTGCTACCAAGACCACCTAGGGAGTTAAAACGGGAAGACGCTGTTATGTGCCTTGCCAAACTGTGACTGAGCTGTGTGGTTCAAGTGCCCTTGTCCATAGCAACTGGCAGGAATTGCTGAAAAGCCAGTATTACACCACATACCCAGTTGCCCCAACCAAGGCTGGGACAGACTCTTGTGCTAAAACCTGCTATTCAGTGTGAACTGTGTTATGTGCTGTCACCCGTAGCAACCAGAGTGGGCGATTATGGTCATGGATTACAAAATGCCCAGCTGTCTGCATAGAGCTGGGGAAAGTGACTGAAAACAGTAAAACATGCACAGAAACATCTGTTATTGCCCATGGTGATTGGGGTAAGCCAGTAGGTTTCTGCAGGAGGTGGTCTATTAGTTGTCCAACCATGGCTGAAGCTAACTACTTTCCTGGCCCTGTCAAAAAAGTTCTTACAGACTTTGCTGTTGCTCATAGCAACCACAGTGAATGCCTGCTACTATCTGCCTTCATTTGCTCGGGCACAACTGGTGCTGAGCAGCATGTCCTGACAAGCTCTGCAAGTATCATTGTGCATATAACAAGCATATTGTCCGTGCCTGCAAGTTTAAAGTGATTGTAAAGCTTTGATTATTAAAAAAAATAAATAACAAACATGTCATACTTACCTCCACTGTGCAGCTCGTTTTGCACAGAGTGGCCCCGAACACAGTCTTCTGGGGTCCCCTGGTGGCTCTTGCAGCTCCGGCTCCTCCCTGCATCAGATAACCCCCTAGGAGAAGCACTCTCCAGGGGAGGGATTACCTTGCGGGCTTGCTCCCGAGTCCATCATTCGGCGTCCATAGCTGCTGAATGTATGACTCGGCCACGCCTCCCAGCACCCGGGTCATTGGATTTTATTGACAGCAGTGGGAGCCAATGGCTGCGCTGCTATCAATCTATCCAATCAAGAGCCGAGAACCCCGGACAAAGGGACGGAGTGTCCCCGCCGGGTGCAATTGCAGGGCTCAGGTAAGTAAAACAGGGGGCTGGGGGGCCGGTCACTGCTAGGTGTTTTTTCACCTTGGGTTTACAACCCTTTTAAGTACAGCCAGGAAAAAGTTACAGAGCGTGTGGGAACAGTCCTGCTTATCAAAACTAATGTGTAAAAGTACTTATGTACTTAAGTACTTACTACTACATAATTAGTTACCCTTATTCTCCCAATGAACAGCCGCAACCATAGATGAGTAAACTCAAACACTGCGACCCAATGATAAATATATAAATAAATGGTGCACTTATTCCACACTAAATGTGTATCAATTGTGTATGAAAAATTATAAAATATCCAGATAAAATATCCATTGATTGGCAGCACTGGGAGCCATTGGCTCCCAGTGATGTCAGTCAAAGCCAGTGACGAGGGAGCGGGGGCAGGGCGAATGCCGCTGCCTGTGCCAATGGACGCAGTAGCGAGCTCAGGAGCAAGCACACACGAGTGCCCCCATGGGAACCGGTTTCCCGTGGAAGCACTGGACAGGGAGGAGGGGCCAGCAGCACCAGTGGGGGACCCGAGAAGAGGAGGTTCAGGGGTAATCTGTGCAAAAAAAAATTCCTTTACAATCACTTTGAATGATGCTGGCCGTCATTCAGCCTGAAAAAATAGCGGCTTAGTAAGTTTGTGTGGGACAGCACCAAAGATTAGTTTTGGCAGCCAGAGCTGCTTTTTTTATTTTAATTTTTATTTCAATGCACAAACTGGGATTAGGCAATAAACTGATTCTGCCTGTAATGTTAGGTCATTCTCAACTGCCGAAGCAGCTTTGCATTAATTTAGGCTTAGAGCTTGCCCACACATGATTGGGTATTGAAAGTGAACACAGGTTCACTTAGTTCACCAACATTCATTTTTCTAACTGAATAGCCTATACCCAGACCAACCTAAGTAGTAAATCAACCTAATACATACTCCTGGCTGTCCCAGTGGACATTTAGTCTTTACTAATAACAGACAAGCTCTCTAGATAACAAACTAATCTCAGCCTTTTCCATCATCACCTTCAAATATCAAACTTGTAAAGCATCCTGATTCCTGATAGAAATTGACTCTCTTCCATATGGAACATTTTATCTACTTGCAATACTTGCTCTGCTTAGTACAGCATCTAACACCAAAAATTATGTTGTTATTTTTTTTTTTCAAATGAAATACTTTAATGGCTAAAACTGTGACCTTGAAGGTCCGCAATTGCAGTTCAGTTTGATATTTCGTAATAAACAGAGTTGGGAGCGGATTGAAGCAAAATATACATAATGAGAGCAGATTCAGTAGAAAATGGCATAATATCCTCTTTTTTGGTGAAAAGAATAATATAGTGAAATGTATCCCCACATAATCCAGCGTATTATTCCTGGCAACAACGGGCCAGAAACTGTTTCTGCCCAGGTGTCTGCTAATCATTGCCACTCTACGATTGTTTTCAAATGACTGTATTGTTTACATTAGGGTTTAAATTAACTTGGTGGCTCGTCTCCAAAACCAAAGACTGACAGCTAGGAAGCCTTTTTTCCCTTTCTTTTGGGGCTGGGGATTGTCTTTATAATTATGAATGTTGTATTAAGTGGCTAGGACAGATGTTATATTGGCATATGACAATACAGGCAGGAGATTCATGTATTTTCACCCATTTTCTTTGTGCAAAATAATCTTTGTGTAAAACAATCTTGCATGGAGCCTCAGATACAATTATAGTTATTGCTGAAAAGGAACCGTTCTAGCATAATGCACTGTTTCGCAATAAGATTTTGCCTGTAGTGTGCTATTAATTCTATATTATATTGTTGTCTCTTATAATTAGTTTTAGTTTAAGGTTATATTATTCCACCAACTAAAAGCTTGTAACAAAGGTGAGAAAATAGCTTTTACAAGTGGTGAATATATTCTGTTTTAGGTAGGCCGTGCATCTCCAGCACAGGGCTATTTGGTCCCATTCAGTCCATCTAACCTTAAAAAGACAGTCACCCATTCAGGAAAAGTAATGGTGCCTGCTAGCCTTTGCCCTCCCTGCTCTGTCGGAACCCTTGCTCCACTGCTCTAACACAGTGGAACTTTCGGGTATGGGGAAGCATATGACCTCCCCCATGTGACAATGCTCCAGACTGAGCGGCAAATTGTCAGACTCAAACACTGTCACCTGGGCCCCTGATGAGGGGCAGTGATGTTATTAACTGGGTAAGCTGTAACACTAGAGCTTACTCAGGGTGAACTTCATGGGGAAATGCCATATTTATTTATTAAAGTTGTCTCACAATATCTAAGAAAGCCTCAAAAGCCTGTTTACCTTAGCTGACTTCATACTAAAGGAATTTCATTCCCAATTGACCAAGTCCTTAAAAGGTCATGTTGCTTGCAAGGGGGGTTGGTTGTTTCCTTACATACAACTCCTGTATATATTACAGCTAAAACTTGGAACAATCAGTCTCGTCTCACAGCTGCTAACATGCAAGCCTGTAATCTCATCATCTGTTCCACACCACAAAAGCGGTTGGGACTCCGTGGCAGAAAAGGCATCTTTAGTTAAGTATTCTTGTTGTATTTTCTAAAATTATTACATTTATTATCTTTATTATCAGAACATAAACAACATTAAATGAATTATAAATGTGCAGAACTAATCACTCCTTGCTTTAATAAATAATATTTCATACAGAAAATGTGCACCAAGGATATAAACATATGTGTAAAAAGTAAGTATGAATTCACAATTTTATATAAACTCTATTATTAAATAATAAAAAATCTTGCAAATAACTAGTCCTTTAATCTTCCTAAGTAATGTGTACTGAAGTCAATAGTGATCTTCCACTTGTAGATCCATGAACTCCTCATAAAACACCACCTTGTGCATTATTTGTGAGTCTGCTCGCCTTGTAACTGACCTCAGGTGTATAAGAGATGAAAAAAGGCAGTATATGATATGGACAGAAAGTTACTTAATGGAGGCTGTAATCTCGCCAAAAAATTTCCTCCAAACCCATCCACAGGTTATTCAGGTGCAATCCTCAAATGCCCCTCAAAACAATAAAGCCCCATCTAAGGCTCTAAGTTTAAGATATTTTATTAAAAGTTTACATGCAATCCAAGCTACTCACATAAAAAAATTGAGTACCAGCATATAATATCAAATGCATTCACTTCTCTGGAGATCGGGAATAGCCTTGGTCACTAACATGTGAGAGAACCACCGCTTGCCCACCACAGCCGAGCGGGCCGATATGATAACTAGGTAAATTCCACTCTTACGCATTGCGTCCCCAGACAGGGACTTCATCAGAGGTTCAAATTAGTAATTTAGTAAAATAAGTAAAAGTTCACTTTGCAAAGTGAAAATTCCCTTTAAATGTAAACATGCTTTATCCCTTTTATAAATCATCCCAATGTGTCTGGGCTACAGATAAATAGATGGGTGCATAAGAAAAAAAAGGGGGTATTAGGAAACAATTCTTTTTACAATGTTTTTTAATGGGCTAGATGACAAAGTCTCTCTAAAGTGGCAGTAATCCGACGTTTTTTTTCAACCTGCAAGGCAAAGCTATAATGTGCTAGTATGCATCACATACTAGCACATTATGTGAAACTTACCCTAAAACAAAGCCCTCCAGCGGCGCGCTGTCACCGCTGACAGGGCTTCTATCTTCACCCAGTCTTTCTTCCCCGTTAACGTGCTCTGGTCCTTTGCTTGGATGTCATGGCATGTGACAGCATGCGTTCGGGAGCCACTGTTCATGGCACAGGGCTCTGAAGGAACAGAACGGTATGCCATTCCTTCAGAGCGCATGCGCTGGTGACGTCAGCGGTGGCTTCACAAGTAAATATCTCCTAAACGGTGCACGTTTAGGAGATATTTACTGTACTTACAGTTGTGCTCATAAGTTTACATACCCTGGCAGAATTTATGATTTCTTGGCCATTTTTCAGAGAATATGAATGATAACACACACACATAACTCATGGTTAGTGTTTGGCTGAAGCCATTTATTATCAATCAACTGTGTTTAATCTTTTTAAATCATAATGGCAACAGAAACTAGCCAAATGACCCTGATCAAAAGTTTAAATACCCCAGTTCTTAATACCGTGTATCAATGACAGCTTGAAGTCTTTTGTTGTATTTGTGGATGAGGCTCTTTATCTTCTCAGATGGTAAAGCTGCAAAAAAGCCTGCAGTTCCTGTAAATTCTTGGGCTGTCTTGCATAAACTGCACATTTGAGATCTCGCCAGAGTGACTCAATGATATTGAGGTCAGGAGACTGAGATGGGCACTCCAGAACCTTCACTTTATTCTGCTGTAGCCAATGACAGGTCATCTTGGCCTTGTGTTTTGGATAATTGTCATGTTGGAATGTCCAAGTACGTGCCATGTGCAGCTTCCTGGCTGATGAATGCAAATGTTCCTCCAGTATTTTTTGATAACATACTGCATTCATCATGCCATCAATTTTGACCAAATTTCCTGTTTCCTTTGTAGCTCACACATCCCCAAAACATCAGCGACCCACCTCCGTGTTTCACAGTAGGAATGGTGTACCTTTCATCATAGGCCTCATTGACTCCTTTCCAAATGTAGCGTTTATGGCTGTGGCCAAAAAGCTCAATTTTGGTCTAATCACTTCAGATTACTTTGTGCCAGAAGGTTTGAGGCTTGTCTCTGTGCTGTTTGGCGTATTGTATGCGGGATACTTTGTGGCATTTGCTTAGTAATGGCTTTCTTCTGGCAACTTGACCATGCAGCCCATCTTTCTTCAAGTGCCTCCTTATTGTGCATCTTGAAACAGCCACACCACATGTTTTCAGAGAGTCCTGTAATTCACCTGAAGTTATTTGTGGGTTTTTCTTTGCACCCCTAACAATTTTCCTGGCAGTTGTGACTGAAATTTGAATTGGTCTACCTGACCGTAGTTTGGTTTCAACAAAACCCCTCATTTTCCACTTCTTGATTAGAGTTTTCTGATGCGTGCATTTGTATATACTGCATTGTATAACGTTTGTATCAACTTTATTTATTCACTTCATTATGTGCAAATCCATTGGCTGAGCTAATATGCTATATTATCCATGTGTGTACATTAATTTTAATAAACATTTATACTGCTATTACTCTTGTTACTCAGTGGCTAACTGTGACCACCTCATTTAAAGTCCCAGAGCGACTCTCTCTTTTTTGCATATATATATAGGGATGGAGGTGTATCACTGGTGACTGCATACCTTTTATTTTTAGCTTGATTAGAGTTCGAACACTGCTAATTGCCATTCTTAATTTCTTGGATATCTTTTTATATCCCTTCCTGTTTTATACAGTTCAACTACCTTTTGCCACAGATCCTTTCACAACCCTTTTTTTTTTCCCCATGACTTAGAATCCAGAAACATCAGTGCAGCATTGGATGAAAGATGCAAGGGTCTGTCAGGAGTCCAGAAACGCATACATGCATACACACACTAATTACAAGCAAACAGATCACAGGTGAGGTGGTTACCTTTAATAGCCATTCAAACCCCTTTGTGTCAACTTGTATGCATATTATCAGGCCAAAATCACCAGGGTATGTAAACTTTTGATCAGGGTAATGTGGGTAGTTTTTGTTATGATTATGATTTAAAAAGAGTAAACACAGTTGATTGATAATAATTTTCAGCCAAACACCAAACACTAACCATGAGTGGAAGAGATCTTTTTGTGTTATCATTCATATTCTCTGAAAAGTGGCCAAGAAATCAAATTCTGCCAGGGTATGTAAAATTATGAGCACAACTGTATAGGTAAGCCCTATATAGGCTTACCTATAGGTAAAAATTTTACCTATAGGTAAAAATCGTCCATGGGAGTTTACTCCCACATTAAGTAAGCAAATTGTATTCTATCTGGTTAAATCAATTTCACAACTCTACAAGTCTACTTGTGGTTTGCGGAAGTCTGTCCATACAAATGTACAGAAATAAACAAAAAAAACCTCTTTAAAATGCGTCAAAAGGGGTTGTGACCAATCCACACCTTGTAGTAGAGAAACACCCACATGTCTCCATCCCAAATAAATGTAACAAAGTGGGGGGACAGAAGCGGGACTTTGCGTGAGGCACGTGGGTGAATATGCTGCGCCAATGATGGGGGTGGGGTGTGAAAAAATGAACAAAACATATAGGTTGACAGTTATAAGGATGAGGTGAGAGTAAGATGAGTAGGGTCAACATAGATAATGGTAAAAGGTAATGATGGTAAAAAAAGTTTTTATTGGCATAGATATTCAAATCAACTACAACCAATGAGAAAGAGGACACATATAGAATCAAAATAAACCATGTTCGCAACAGTGTATAGATCAGCAGGGTTCATAAATAGTTATACAGTTGCAAGAGCATATATACATTGTGCAGTCAGTGTATACATGAATGGATCTGGACTTGAAAACATATTGACAGCAATGTATAGACAAGCGAAGTGCATGAATAGGAAATGCATTGACAAAAGCACATATGCATGGTACAGACAATGGATGCATCAATAGATCTAAACTCTACGCGTTTCTTGGCTTTAAACCAATCGTCAGGAGTCCGATGCAATAAAACTATAACAGAAGCAATAGAGTAACTGTTATTGTATGGATAGGTGTTTGTAGAGAACATATGTTGAAAATATGATCTTCTGCATACTCACAGGTTGTGCAGTAGTTGGTTTGTGATGACCTGTGTATGGCAATGTGATGTTAGTCTGGGTCCATGGAGTCTCCCCCGGGGCTGAGGCAGAGAGCGCACCCCAATGACGCCGGCCACAGTGGCCCAAGTGACATAGGCACCCACAGGACCGTCAGGCAGGGACATCCGACAAGGACAGGGAATGTGGAGGAGCTGGGGAAAAATCTTTAAAATGCATATTTCTATATGAATAATGTTAAGTGACCTAATTTGACTATTATGTATCAAGTAGGGATGGTGAACGGTTCAGCCCGAGCATAAGTTCGGGTCAAACTTTCGTTGTTCAGCGAGCATCCGAACAAACGTGTCGCTTGACCGTTTGTTAGGTCCCTGAACCGACCACAATGCATTGCGGCACTGAACAGTGCATTGCAAGCCCTGATTGGCTGAAGCTTTCACTGCTTCAGCCAATCAGGGCACAGAGCACTGTCAGAGTCATGATAGGAGAATGTCATCATGACTTTATCCAATCATGGCTCATTCCCGCCCAACAGTATAAAAGTATTCTTTCAATGGCAGCCATTTTCAGTGTGATTATGGCGTGGAGAGAGCTAGAACAAGGGCTCTGTTCAGTGCCATTAGTTAGTTAGTGTGCTATACTGTGCTATTTTGCTTCAATTGTCAGTGTAGAATATTAGTTTAGTGTCAGCCTAGGGATAGTGTGAGTGTAGCGAGGAGGACCATCATTCAGGTTTGCATAGTGTGCAGCTAGAGTAGGCACAGCTCAGATAGTTTCACTGTAGTGTAGTGAGACCGTATCATTCATACATACATTAGTGTAGAGTAGGGACAGCTCAGATAGTTTCAGTGTAGTGTAGTGAGACCGTGTCAGTAATCTTTACATTAGTGTATAACTAGAGTAGGCACAGTTCAGATAGCATCAGTGTAGTGATGGTTTGATTGTGTTACTGCCAGTTTAACGCCATTTACGTCTGTGTGCGTTACTGCCAGTTTAGCGCCATTTACTTCTGTGTGCGTTACTGCCAGTTTAGCGCGATATAGTTTTGTGTCAGTTACTGCCAGTTTAACGACAAGGAGAGACAGACATTCCCTTGGCACTGTAAGGGGGCCAGCAACAAATATGTCCACAGGCAAATGTGGACGTGGTGGTCAGTCTTCAGGCAGGGCATCATTTCCTCTGTTTAGTGAGTTTGCCCATGCTATCCAGCCACATCATGCAGAGGAGGTGGTGGACTGGCTCACTAAACCTTTCTCATCCTCCTCATCCTCTGTCACCCAAGCAGAGACAAGTGTGCAGTTGCCAGAGTGGATAAACTTGCCTCCTTGTCCATATCTATTCCTGCCATAGCCTCAACATCAGCCATTGAGGAGTCAGCTGAGTTATTTGACCACAGCATCAGCCATTTGCGCCTAGATGATGTCCAGCTATTACTGGATTCAGATGTTGGTTCTGAGGTTGAGGATGACAGGAACATGAGCCTAGAGAGAGGGAGGGCACTGGTAGACAAATTGGCATTCATGTTCCCCAAGCCGCAGCATATTGCGTATTGCCAAGTTGTCTCCAGTGGTAATGATGAAGATGGAGGAAATGGAGATGATGATGATGAGTTCACTGATGCGACTTGGGTGCCAGATAACTGAAACTGAAGGTGAGGCGGCACAACCCCAAGGAGGCCGACATCAAGAAAGAGTAGACAGCAGCCACCCTATTCCATCCCATTCTGCAGCTGTTATCTCCCGGCCCACTCCCCAAAGCTTAGCTGTCTGGGCCTTTTTCAACACATCTGCAGCAGATTGCACTGTTGCAATCTAGAAACTGTGTCTCAGGCACATCAAACATGGCAAAAACACCAACCATTTGGGTACCACATGCTTAACAAGGCATTTAACGTTCAACCACTCAGCCCGTTGGCAAGAGCACCTAAAAGCCACACAAAAGGGGCACAAATCTGTCCCTCCTCCTCCTTACCCACTTCAGTCTGCCACTGCTATACCCAGTCAATACCGCTCAGCAGCCTCCAATGACAGGGATGATGGTATAGCATAGGGTGTTCCAGGTCCTAGCAGCATATCTGCCAGCAGCACACCACCAGCTGTAGACTGTAGCCATCAAATTTCTCTGCCCCATCTTCTGCAGCGGAAAAAAAAATACAGTCCCTGCCACCCACATACCCAGCATCTGAATGCAAGCTTGTCAAAGCTGTTGGCTCTCCAACTTCTGCCTTTTAGCCTGGTGAATTCTGCCCCTTCCGTGATTTTGCACAATGTCCTGTACCACAATGGCAGGTTCCCAGTCGCTGCTACTTTTCACGTAAGGCCATTCCATCTCTCTACCATCATGTGGAAGGGAATGTTCTGGCATCGTTGGGCAAGGCAGTCAGCCGTAAAAAGCACCGTACTGCTGACACGTGGTCCAGCAAGCATGGGCAGGGATGGTATATTTAGTTCACAGCACTTTCATAGGCTTTGAAGAAGAGGAAGTCATGCGTCAATCTGTAAGCGATGGCTTTCCAACCCCAGGAATAGGGATGAGCCGAACACCCCCCCGGTTCGGTTCGCACCAGAACCTGCGAACGGACCGAAAATTTGCACGAACGTTAGAACCCCATTGACGTCTCAGGGACTCGAACGTTCGAAATCAAAAGTGCTCATTTTAAAGGCTAATTTGCATGGTATTGTCCTAAAAAGGGTTTGGGGACCTGGATCCTGCCCCAGGGGACATGTATCAATGCAAAAAAAACTTTTAAAAATGTCAGTTTTTTCGGGAGCAGTGATTTTAATGATACTTAAAGTAAAAAAAAAGTGAAATATTCCTTTAAATATCGTACCTGGGGGGTGTCTATAGTATGCCTGTAAAGTGGCGCGTGTTTCCCATGCTTAGAACAGTCCCTGCACAAAATGTCAGGAAAAAAAGTCATTTAAAACTGCTTGCGGCTTTAATGTAATGTCGGGTCCTGGCAATATGGATGAAAATCAGTGAGACAAACGGCATGGGTACCCCCCCAGTCCATTACCAGGCCCTTTGGGTCTTGTATGGATATTAAGGGGAAAGCCGCACCCAAATTAAAAAAGGAAACAGCAGTATACAGGCTCTATACTCTGAACAGCAGTATACAGGCGGTGCAAACAAGACAGGGACTGTAGGTTTGTTGTTAAGTACAATCTGTTTGTAATTTTGAACTGGTACATTTTTAACGTGTTTAGCTCCAGCCAAAAAATCTATTTTAAGCTTTTTGGAAAACATAGGGAAGGGTTGTCACCCCTGTGACATTTGTTTTGCTGTCTGTGCTCCTCTTCAGAAGATTTCACCTCACTTTTTGACCCAATGACAAATGTTTTTTGAAAATTTGGGTTTTTTTGTGAAACAAGGACTACCCCTTCCTAGGGGTAGATTTCATCTTACTTCCTGTTGTCTCCTTCCGTTTGCAAGTAGGAGTCGTTTGTAAGTTGGATGTTTGAAAGCAGGGGCCTGCCCTATATACTCAGCAGAAATTTGGGCCTTAGGTGTTGTTGTGGCCACAACACTGTAAGCCCTCACAGGGCCCTGCTGTGAAATATTAGATCAAGAATTGTAATTACATGCCCCTGTTGAACAGGGGCAGAAAAATTGGGCCTTTGGTGGTGGTGGTGCTGGTGCCACAAGTCCTCACTCACTCTTGGTGGGCACAAAAACGGGCCCTGCTGTGAAATATTAGATCAAGAATTGTAATTACATGCCCCTGTTGAACAGGGGCTGAAAAATTGGGCCTTAGGCACTGGTGCTGGTGCCACAACACTGCAACCCCTCACAGATACTCTAGTTGGAATGCAGGAACGAGCCCTGCTGCAAAGTATTGCACCAAAAATTGTAATTTACACGCCCCTGTTAAACAGGGGCTGAAAAATTGGGCCTTAGGCACTGGCGCTGGTGCCACAACACTGCAACCCCTCACAGATACTCTAGTTGGAACGCTGGAACGAGCCCTGCTGCAAAGTATTGCATCAAAAATTGTAATTACACGCCCCTGTTAAACAGGGGCTGAAAAATTGGGCCTTAGGCACTGGTGGCGGTGCCCAGAACCAAAAATGTTCTTACAAGCTATCAGTGTAATCATTGAGGAGGAAGAGGATAATTACTCAGGATAGTCACTCAGCATCAGCATAGGCAGTCTTTGAAGGGATCTGAGATTTAAAAAAAAATTATTCGGTTACATCAGCATCAGGTGCTTGGTAGCTGGTGGTGATCCAAGACCGATTCATTTTTATGAAGGTCAGTCGATCGACCAAGTCGGTGGACAGACGCATCCTGTGATCGGTTACAAAGCCTCCAGCAGCACTGAATGTGTGTTCCAAAAGAACGCTGGATGCAGGACAGGCCAGTAGCTCAATTGCATACTGTGCAAGCTCTGGCCAGTGATGCATCCTCAAGACCCAGTAACCCAGAGGATTTTCGGTGGGAAAGGTGTCCAAGTCAGATCTTGCCCCTAGGTATTCCTGCACCATGTAAAACAGACGCTGGCGATGGTTGCTGGAACCGATCATACCTTGGGGCTTGCGGACTAAAAAATTGTCTGAACGCATCAGTCAGACGGCCACCTTCTCCACTGCTCCTTCTTTGACTGACTGAAGCCTCAGCAACACGTTGTCCAGAAACAGGAGTTTGTAACCTCCCAGTCTCTGGGAACGCGTTGCACAGACCTTTCTGCAAGGCCTCCCAAAGATGTTTCATCCTCTGCTCCCTCTGCGATGGCAAGATAAGGTCCGCAACCTTTCCCTTGTAACGTGGATCAAGGAGGGTTGCCAGCCAGTATTGGTCCTTCTCCTTGATACCATGAATATGAGGATCCTTACGCAGGTTTTGCAGGATCAGGGAGGCCATGCAGCGTAGGTTTGCTGAGGCATTCGGCCTGGAGTCCTCTGGGTCACTAAGGACGACATGGTCCGCAGCCACCTCCTCCAAGCCACGTACAAGTCCATGTGTTTCTTGGGACTGATCCCTTAAAGACTGCTGCTGATGCTGAGTACCAGGCTCCACCTCCATACTGACACAATCCTCCTCCTCCTCGTCCTCTTCCTGTGTGATCGGCGGGCACGCAGGAACACTGTCTGGGTAAAGGGGGCCTTGAGAGCTAAGGAAGTCCTCCTCTTCATGCCTCTGTTCTGCCTCAAGTGCTCTGTCCATTATTCCATGCAGCGTGTGCTCCAACAGGTGGACAAGGGGGGCAGTGTCACTGATGCATGCACTGTCACTGCTCACTATCCTTGTGGCCTCCTCAAATGGTGACAGGACAGTGCATGCATCCCTGATCATGGCCCACTGGCGTTAGGAAAAAAAACAAGCTCCCCTGACCCTGTCCTGGTGCCATAGTTGCACAGGTACTCATTGATGGCCCTCTGCTGCATGTGCAGCCGCTGCAGCATGGCCCATGTTGAGTTCCACCTGGTGGCATGTCACAGATCAGGCGGTTCTTGGGCAGGTTAAACTCCTTTTGGAGGTCTGCCAGCCGAGCACTGGCATTATATGACCGGCGGAAATGCACACAGACTTTCCTGGCCTGCCTCAGGACATCCTGTAAGCCCGGGTACCTGCCCAAGAACCGCTGCACCACCAAGTTAAGGACGTGAGCCAAACAGGGCACATGGGTCATTTGTCCCTGTTGGAGGGCAGAGAGGAGGTTGGTGCCATTGTCGCAAACCACCATTCCTGCCTTAAGTTGGCGTGGCGTCAACCACCTCTGAACCTGCCTCTGCAGAGCTGACAGAACCTCTGCCCCAGTGTGGCTCCTGTCACCCAAGCACACCAGCTTAAGCACCGCATGGCATCTTTTGGCCTGCATACTTGCGTAGCCCCTTGAAAGGCTACGGAGCACCACTGGTTCTGATGACAAAGCACAGGAAGAGGCCATGGCGGAAGAAGAAGAGGAGGGGGTGGAGGAGAGAGGTGTGTCACAATCATTAGTAGTGGCATTTTGGAGGCGTGGTGGTGGAACAACCTCCAACACTACTGCACCTTGTCCTGCATCCTTCCCAGCTGCCAGCAGAGTCACCCAATGCGCGGTGAAACTTAGGTAATGCCCCTGTCCATGCCTGCTGGACCATGAGTCAGCAGTAATATGCACCTTACCGCTGACCGCCCTGCCCAGCGAGGCCAAGACATTGCCTTCCACATGCCGGTAGAGAGCCAGAATCGCCTTCTGTGAGAAAAAGTGGCGTTTGGGTACCTGCCACTGAGCAACCGCACATTCCACAAACTCACAGAAGGGGGCAGAGTCTACCAACTGAAAAGGCAGCAGTTGCAGTGCTAGCAATTTTCCAAGCTAGTATTCAACCGCTGGGCATGTGGATGGCTGGGAGTGAACTTCTTTCGGTGGTGCAGCAGCTGGGGCAGGGAAATTTGCCTGGTACAATCTGACGTCGGTGTACCGAAAGCAGATTGCCCACAAGTACTTGGCTGTGACACACCTAATTCTACACCTTCATTCTCAGTGCAGGTCTCAGGACTGAAGGTATAGTGGGGTTGGAGATCTCAGCTGATGAGGAGCAAGGAAAGGTCCTCTTTGTTCTTTGGTGTGGGTCTTTTAGATACGCTTGCCAACGAACTGCATGGCAGGTCAACATATGTCTGGTCAAGCATGTGGTGCCCAAGCCACGCGAGATACGCTTAAGACATATGTTGCAAATAGCAGCGGTGCGATCTGATGCACTCGTCTCAAAAAAGGCCCACACCAAAGAACTTTTGGAATAACGCGCAGAGACAGCAGCGCCCTGCACATGCAGAGCTTTAGGGTGTGATGCAGTCAGTGTGCTGCCCTTAGGCTGGCCCCTGGAGGGCATCCTGCCTCGTTGGGGATGTGCCTCCTCCTCCTCCTCTCTCCTATCAGGCACCCACGTTGAGTCAGTGACCTCATCATCCCCTCCCTCCTCATCACTGGAGCAAACCTGGCAGTATGCTGCAGCAGGGGGAGCATGACTCTTGGGCACCCCCTCTGTCCGTGCTCACGTTACTGCCTTCATCTAGCTCAGTATCATCATCAGAGCCTTCTAAACGCTGGGCATCCTCCTGGAGCATGTACCCAACACTGTGGTCAAACAGTTCGAGGGACTCCTCAGGAGGACATGGTAGGGCTAGGGAAGGAGTCACTGATGCCATTGAGCTGAGGGAAGAGGCCGCGTTGGCAGCTGCTTTGCCAGACAAAGTAGCCTGAGCATGGGTGAGAGAGGATGAGGACGGCTTGGTCATCCACTCGACCAAGTCTTCCGCATGTTGCGGCTCATCGCGGCCAGCTGCTGAAAAAAAGGCCAAGCGTGTCCCACGGCCATGTGCTGATGAGGATGCACCATCTCCACGACCAGCACTGTTGCCTCTAGACACAGAGCCTGCTTGCCCACTTTTATTGGCTTGTCACTGTCTGCCTCTCCTTGTTGGCCTTCCAGACATACTAATGGCCTGTAGCTGCACTAAGCTGGGATATATATATATATATATATATATATATATATATATATATATATACTGATACTGCAGCTAGCAAGATCAACTACCTGCCTGTAGTATGAGAACACCACCAACCTTCTACAGGTAGCTTTAGCTGAACACTGTGCAGAGCTCGCAAAAAACTAACTTGTAGCTTATTTAGCTGCCTGCGGTAGTGATAGGATCAGGAAAACACCACCAACCTTCTACAGGTAGCTTTAGGTGAACACTGTGCAGAGCTCGCAAAAAACTAACTTGTAGCTTATTTAGCTGCCTGCCGTAGTGATAGGATCAGGAAAACACCACCAACCTTCTACAGGTAGCGTTAGCTGAACACTGTGCAGAGCTCACAAAAAACTAACTTGTAGCTTATTTAGCTGCCTGTGGTAGTGATAGGATCAGGAAAACACCACCAACCTTCTACAGGTAGCTTTAGCTGAACACTGTGCAGAGCTCGCACTACACTAACTTGTAGTTTTAGCTGAACACTGTGCAGAGCTCGCAAAAAACTAACTTGTAGCTTATTTAGCTGCCTGCGGTAGTGATAGGATCAGGAAAACACCACCAACCTTCTACAGGTAGCTTTAGGTGAACACTGTGCAGAGCTCACAAAAAACTAACTTGTAGCTTATTTAGCTGCCTGCGGTAGTGATAAGATCAGGAAAACACCACCAAGCTTCTACAGGTAGCTTTAGGTGAACACTGTGGAGAGCTTGCAAAAAAAACAAACTTGTAGCTTATTTAGCTGCCTGCGGTAGTGATAGGATCAGGAAAACAACACTAACCTTCTACAGGTAGTTTTAGGTGAACACTGTGCAGAGCTCACAAAAAACTAACTTGTAGTTTATTTAGCTGCCTGCGTTAGTGATAGGATCAGGAAAACACCACCAACTTCTACAGGTAGCTTTAGGTGAACACTGTGCAGAGCTCGCAAAAAACTAACTTGTAGCTTATTTAGCTGCCTGCGGTAGTGATAGGATCAGGAAAACACCACCAACCTTCTACAGGTAGCTTTAGGTGAACACTGTGCAGAGCTCGCAAAAAACTAACTTGTAGCTTATTTAGCTGACTGCAGTAGTGATAGGATCAGGAAAACATCACCAACTTCTACAGGTAGCTTTAGGTGAACACTGTGCAGAGCTCGCAAAAAACTAACTTGTAGCTTATTTAGCTGCCTGCGGTAGTGATAGGATCAGGAAAACACCATCAACCTTCTACAGATAGCTTTAGCTGAACACTGTGCAGAGCTTGCACTACACTAACTTGTAGTTTTAGTTGAACACTGTGCAGAGCTCGCAAAAAACTAACTTGTAGCTTATTTAGCTGCCTGCGGTAGTAATAGGATCAGGAAAACACCACCAACCTTCTACAGGTAGCTTTAGGTGAACACTGTGCAGAGCTCACAAAAAACTAACTTGTAGCTTATTTAGCTGCCTGCGGTAGTGATAGGATCAGGAAAACACCACCAAGCTTCTACAGGTAGCTTTAGGTGAACACTGTGGAGAGCTTGCAAAAAAAAAAAAAACTTGTAGCTTATTTAGCTGCCTGCGGTAGTGATAGGATCAGGAAAACAACACTAACCTTCTACAGGTAGTTTTAGGTGAACACTGTGCAGAGCTCACAAAAAACTAACTTGTAGTTTATTTAGCTGCCTGCGTTAGTGATAGGATCAGGAAAACACCACCAACTTCTACAGGTAGCTTTAGGTGAACACTGTGCAGAGCTCGCAAAAAACTAACTTGTAGCTTATTTAGCTGCCTGCGGTAGTGATAGGATCAGGAAAACACCACCAACCTTCTACAGGTAGCTTTAGCTGAACACTGTGCAGAGCTCGCAAAAAACTAACTTGTAGCTTATTTAGCTGACTGCAGTAGTGATAGGATCAGGAAAACATCACCAACTTCTACAGGTAGCTTTAGGTGAACACTGTGCAGAGCTCGCAAAAAACTAACTTGTAGCTTATTTAGCTGCCTGCGGTAGTGATAGGATCAGGAAAACACCATCAACCTTCTACAGGTAGCTTTAGCTGAACACTGTGCAGAGCTTGCACTACACTAACTTGTAGTTTTAGCTGAACACTGTGCAGAGCTCGCAAAAAACTAACTTGTAGCTTATTTAGCTGCCTGCGGTAGTAATAGGATCAGGAAAACACCACCAACCTTCTACAGGTAGCTTTAGGTGAACACTGTGCAGAGCTCACAAAAAACTAACTTGTAGCTTATTTAGCTACCTGCGGTAGTGATAGGATCAGGAAAACACCACCAAGCTTCTACAGGTAGCTTTAGGTGAACACTGTGGAGAGCTTGCAAAAAAAAAAACAAACTTGTAGCTTATTTAGCTGCCTGCGGTAGTGATAGGATCAGGAAAACAACACTAACCTTCTACAGGTAGTTTTAGGTGAACACTGTGCAGAGCTCACAAAAAACTAACTTGTAGTTTATTTAGCTGCCTGCGTTAGTGATAGGATCAGGAAAACACCACCAACTTCTACAGGTAGCTTTAGGTGAACACTGTGCAGAGCTCGCAAAAAACTAACTTGTAGCTTATTTAGCTGCCTGCGGTAGTGATAGGATCAGGAAAACACCACCAACCTTCTACAGGTAGCTTTAGCTGAACACTGTGCAGAGCTCGCAAAAAACTAACTTGTAGCTTATTTGGCTGACTGCAGTAGTGATAGGATCAGGAAAACATCACCAACTTCTACAGGTAGCTTTAGGTGAACACTGTGCAGAGCTCGCAAAAAACTAACTTGTAGCTTATTTAGCTGCCTGCGGTAGTGATAGGATCAGGAAAACACCATCAACCTTCTACAGGTAGCTTTAGCTGAACACTGTGCAGAGCTCGCACTACACTAACTTGTAGTTTTAGCTGAACACTGTGCAGAGCTCGCGAAAAACTAACTTGTAGCTTATTTAGCTGCCTGCGGTAGTGATAGGATCAGGAAAACACCACCAACCTTCTACAGGTAGCTTTAGGTGAACACTGTGCAGAGCTCACAAAAAACTAACTTGTAGCTTATTTAGCTGCCTGCGGTAGTGATAGGATCAGGAAAACACCACCAAGCTTCTACAGGTAGCTTTAGGTGAACACTGTGGAGAGCTTGCAAAAAAAACCAAACTTGTAGCTTATTTAGCTGCCTGCGGTAGTGATAGGATCAGGAAAATAACACTAACCTTCTACAGGTAGTTTTAGGTGAACACTGTGCAGAGCTCACAAAAAACTAACTTGTAGTTTATTTAGCTGCCTGCGTTAGTGATAGGATCAGGAAAACACCACCAACCTTCTACAGGTAGCTTTAGCTGAACACTGTGCAGAGCTCGCACTACACTAACTTGTAGTTTTAGCTGAACACTATGAGGAGGACGCAATACACTAACTTGTAGCTTTAGCTGAACACTGGTCAGAGGACGCACTACACTAACTTGTAGCTTTATCTGAACATTGTGCAGAGGTTGCACTACACTAACTTGTAGTTTTAGCTGAACACTGTGAGGAGGACGCTCTACACTAACTTGTAGCTTTAGCTGAACACTGTGCAGAGGTTGCACTACACTAACTTGTAGTTTTAGCTGAACACCGTTCAGAGGACGCACTACACTAACTTGTAGCTTTAGCTGAACACTGTGCAGAGGTCGGACTACACTAACTAGTAGTTTTAGCTCAACACTGTGAGGAGGACGCACTACACTAACTTGTAGCTTTAGCTGAACACTGTGCAGAGGTCGCACTACACTAACTTGTAGTTTTAGCTGAACACTGTGAGGAGGGCGCACTACACTAACTTGTAGCTTTAGCTGAACACTGTGCAGAGGTCAGACTACACTAACTAGTAGTTTTAGCTGAACACTGTGAGGAGGATGCACTACACTAACTTGTAGCTTTAGCTGAACACTGTGCAGAGGTCGCACTACACTAACTTGTAGTTTTAGCTGAACACTGTTCAGAGGACGCACTACACTAACTTGTAGCTTTAGCTGAACGTTGTGCAGAGGTCGCACTACACTAACTAGTAGTTTTAGCTGAACACTGTGAGGAGGACGCACTACACTAACTTGTAGTTTTAGCTGAACACTGTTCAGAGGATGCACTACACTAACTTGTAGCTTTAGCTGAACACTGTGCAGAGGTCGCACTACACTAACTTGTAGTTTTAGCTGAACACTGTTCAGAGGACGCACTACACTAACTTGTAGCTTTAGCTGAACACTGTGCAGATGTCGCACTACACTAACTTGTAGTTTTAGCTGAACACTGTTCAGAGGACTCACTACACTAACTTGTAGCTTTAGCTGAACACTGTGCAGAGGTCGCACTACACTAACTTGTAGTTTTAGCTGAACACTGTGAGGAAGACGCACTACACTAACTTGTAGCTTTAGCTGAACACTGTTCAGAGGACGCACTACACTAACTTGTAGATTTAGCTGAACACTGTGCAGAGGTCACACTAAACTAACTTTTAGCTTTAACTGAACACTGTGAGGAGGACGCACTACACTAACTGTAAATAGTCTAGCTGCCTGACTGTGGTACTAATAGGATCAAAAGAACACCAGCAATTTTATTCAGGTAGCTGTAAATACTGTAACAAGACAAGCCTGCCTTTCAGTAGGAAGATAACAGGAACGGATCTAGCTAAACTGAATACAGTGTATATATATATATATATATATATATATATATATATACACACAACACCTGGGATGCATATATATACACAATACACTGTAAGTGCAGCTAACTCACTGACTGTCCTGCCTAATCTATCTAACTTAAATCAAATGACACTGTCTCTCTGTCTATCTCTTTCAACGCCGGAACACACACTACACAGGGCCGCCGTGCAGGCAGCCTTATATATTGTGGGGCGTGTACTAAATCCCCTGAGCCATAATTGGCCAAAGCCTCCTTGGCTTTGGCCAATTATGGCTCTCTGTTCAGGCGGCGCTGTGATTGGCCAAGCATACGGGTCATAGTGCATGCTTGGCCAATCATCAGCCAGCAATGCACTGCGATGCCGCAGTGAATTATGGGCCGTGACGCGCCAATGAATTTGGCGCAAACGGTCCATATCGTTCGCAATTCGGCGAACGGGCGAACAGACGATGTTCAAGTCGAACATGGGTTCGACTCGAACACGAAGCTCATCCCTACCCAGGACTCTTGGGAGTAGTACGTGGCTAGGAGGAGGAAGTTCCAGATGCTTTCATCCTGAGTGACCACGAGTCTGCTTCTCAAGCCTCGGCAAATTTGAGGCACATGGGCAACCTCATGCTTCCATGCCTGTGAAAGAACCCAAGAATACGTAGCATAAGAAGGATGATTACTGGTTGGCAACCCTCCTTGACCACCGTTATAAGGGGAAGGTTTCAGAACTCATCCCGTCCCCCCAGAGTGCAGAAGATAAAGTCTCTTGAGGACACGTTGAAGAGGATTTTATTGAACGTTTTTCCTAACTCCAGTAGGTTACAATGTAGTGGAAAATGTAGTTTTGAGACTTCTGTTGGTCAAGAGAGGAGCATTGGAGAAGGCGTCCGCCTAAGTGAGGCATTTCAGAATTTTTTTAGTCCTCGCTGCCCACGGCTGTTAGCTGCCACATCCCATCAGCAGCATTTGCAACACATGGTGGACGATTACCTCGGGGCCAAAACAGAGATGGAGAGCTTTCCAGCTGACAATCCACTGACTTACTAGGTCATGAAAATAGACCACTGGCCAGAACTTGCCCAGTATGCTATTGAGTTGTTGGGCTGCCCTGCATCCAGTGTGCTTTCAGAATGGGTGTTCAGTGCTGCAGGAGGTTTCGTTATTGAACATAGAACGCATCTGTCCACAGACTCCGTGGACCATTTGACTTTTATAAAAATGAATCAGTCCTGGATTACCAGCTAAGAAGCCCCAGATGCCGATGTCACTGATTAAGTCTTTTTGGAATGTGGAATCTCTGCAGGACTTCGAGGCTGCCTAGCTTTGAGAGTGTTCAATCATTTCATCTGGAAGAATCTTTTTGGTATAGGTTTCATGGGCACAATTAACACCCAGAGACCAATTTTTCAGCACCTGTTTGACAGGTGCAAATAATTGCAATTTTTTTCGCCTTCATCAAGAGCAACTCTATAGGGTTACGGTGGGAAGGTGCCCCCAACAATCAAAGAATAATTTTTCTGCACCTGTTTGACAGGTGCATATGATTGCAATTTTTTACAGCGAGGCCAATTCTTGCTTTCATCAAGAGTACCGCTATAGGATTACAGTGGGAAGGTGCCACCGACATCCAAAGACCAATTTTTCTACACCTGTTTGACAGGTGCATATCACTGCAATTGTTTACAGCAAGGCCAATTCTTGCTTTCATCAAGAGTACCTCTATAGGGTTACGGTGGGAAGGCGCCCCCAACACCCAAAAAACTATTTTTACGTACCCGTTACTGCTATCCAAAGTCAAAGTGACACCAGAATGTGTTGGGGTTATAGGGGTTTACACTGACCACTAATGTAATTGAAGCATTCACAGTAACCACTAATGTAAGGAGGGGAACCTTCACACTGGCCACTAGTGTGAATAAAATGAGTGTACAACAAGCCCAATAATGAGAAGATTTACAATGACCACCAATATAAAGGAGATTTACACTGACCACTAATTTAATAGGAGAATTCACAGTAACCACCAATGTAAGGAGGGATTTACACTGACCACCAATGTAAGGGGAACCTTCCCACTGGACACTAGTGTGAATGAAAGGATTCAACACCAAGTCCCAATGTAATAAGAAGATTTACATTCCAAACTTACCCCAGCCTCTCCACTCCAACACTCCACTCCTTTAACTCTACCTGCCTCCTCTGCTCACCTTTGCACCCACCTTCCTTACCTCTATACATCCCCTCCTTGTTCATATGTGCACCCAAACTGTAATTCCTTCTCTGCCTAAATCTGCACATCCCACACTACCCTCCCATCCACCATCAGTTATCTGTACACAACAATAGGGCAGAGCTGCGCAGCATTAGTAGCGGCACTTCACACTGAGATATTGGGACACAGCACCGAACTAAAACCTCAAGGGACAAGGGAATTTAAACCAGGATAGCTGGCAAGTATGAGGTAGCTGCTTTGGGCCCCACAACAATGATAGGGCCTAGGACAGCTTCCCCTTTTGCCTTAAAGATGGCCCTGCATTGCTTAAGGAATTCCAAATATACATACATACATACATACATACATACATACATACATGTACATCTAATTTCAGAACGTTAAATCCATCTTCTACATTTGCAGGTTAGACTCTGTAAAGCTTTACACTAGAAAGTGTGAGAGCAGGGCAAATATAAATCATGTTCATTCTATCTCTTATACAGTACAAATAAAGTGTGTCTAAGGCCAAAACCTTTTTTTTTAGTTTTTGGGGGTTCACAACCTCTGCCAGGTTCTTATTGTTGTCCCTTTAGGGAGATTAATGCTCTCTTGTCATAGTGACTACTTTCACCCAGACTAAAAGTGGAGAGAAAACCCAACATTTTGAGTTGTCACTAGAATATACAGTAAATAGAGAGGAAATCTTCCACTAGGAATATTTGTTCTGGAGACAACTGTCTAAAGGGGATTTACCACACATTGTAAATATATCCTCTCTCTTCCTGAGTCTACAGGACAGGAAGTGGAGGGAAATTCCCTAATGAGACACAGATGACAAAATAAAAAACAAACAAACACAGTGGTTTTAACCATCCCCTACTCTATCCAAAATGAAAACATACCTTTTGGCTTTAGACATACTTTAACTCACTTTTGAGGTACGTGAAGAGAAATCTCTTGAATGGGGCACAGATGGTAAATGATAAAAAATACTTTTCAGGGGTTTTAACCATTTCCTAGTCCAAAATGGGCAAAATAGTTATGAAATAACTAATAAATAAATGTATCATCCTGAAACACTTTGTTTCAGCCCCTGACAGTCAAAACACCATATATAATTATAATAATATATAATTCTTACTCCCTGAAATTCCTCCCACAAGACTTTTGTTCGGAAAAATGGAATATATAAATGACATATAGTCTATTACCTCTTTAGCACATACATTCTGAAATGAAATGTGCCAATATTTCTGAAATGCATGAAACTCTGGAGTTGGAGTCAATCTACAACTCCAGCCAAAACTTTTTTTAGGGAAGGAGTAGGACCTCTTTCAGATTTTATTACTATTTGTGCAGCCATTGGGGAGATGTTTCTTCACTTTCTGTGTGGTCTCTGAAACTAATTGCAATTTTTGTACCTCCTGATATTTACTCCAAAATGTTACTGTCGAAGTCTGCTGATTAAATTATATTACATAAGTGTGATTTTTATGCAACATAGTGGAATGATAAAGTGAACATGTGTTTTACAACGTACTTTAGGAGAGCTTTTGGCACTATGTTGTGATGCAAACAGGGAATAAAATTTAATACAGTTTAATAAAGTTTCATAAACTGCTAGCTGGACAATAAGGTAAGATTTTGTCAGATTGGCAAGAACACAAATTAGCACACCAGCAAATTTTTGACAGGTTTGCAATTGCTAAAAATCCAAATGACATTGAGTTAATTTATATGAGCATTTGGATCCATATTATCCGATGTCATTGTTAGGACCTGGGGTTTATTCTGGATAATGGGCCCATTGGCACTCACTGACTGCACATCAGGTATTTGGGTCAGCAGGGATAATAAGAAAAACACAGGAAGAAACGGGGCAATTAAGTAATGGATGTGTATGAATGAATTTTGGAGAATATGGATATAATTTAGTGTCACATTACACAAGTTGTTTTTAAAATAGAAAAGAGAAGAGTCTGGTGACTACAGTACTTTTTACTTCAGTAAAATAAATACTCTACACAAGACAGATTGTTTAGGGCTGCTGGCCTGCAAACCTGTTAAGAGCTATTTTTGGTAGCCATCTTTTTGGGGTGAGGAGAAAGTCTTCCATAGCAGGTGGCTGCACACCAAGAAATGAGCTACTGTGCTTAGAGTATCCTTGTAAAGGTTGTCATTGTTTCTCCAGCAGTTGCTCATTAGCAAAGGCCCTTTCCTCCATTTATTGTAATTCTTTACCCTGTTATAGGCTTATTTTAAACACATGGTTTATGCTATGAGTGATCATGCCTCTCTGTACATAAGCACTATAGGAGAGAGCCCATTTACTCACTATGCTCAGATGCAAGCACAGTCTTTTACATCATTTCCCACAACTTCCTGGGTTCCTGGACACACCCAGGAGTAGAAATTGCTCAGCTTTCCTCCTTCACCTGCTTAGAGAAGTCCACCTGATGAAGCAGAGGTAGTATGGCAAGTGATCTGCACTTCCGAGAACTGTGTGCAGGCAGCCAGGCTGGAGCCTAATGGTATTCAGCTTCTCCAAAAGACCCAGCTACTATGAGGAGCACATCCCTGATTGTGACCAGAGTACTCCAGTGGCCCTTTGTCTTTGGGCCATGGATCCCCAAAGCCGTTCAATTGTGCTAGCTACCCTGAATTTCACTTTGAGGGTTGTGGATTATGAGGATAATTGCCATTAGCTTCTTGTGTTCTGAACTGTTTTACTGAAGTAGAGATTGCTAGCTTGACTCTCAGTTGCTATAAAGTCTTAGAGTTTTAACCAGACGCAGTTCACCCCCTTGGTCAGAATTTTTTGTGTAGTATGAGTGCTACAAACCGTGTATGGGAACAGTTAAGCGTACCATGACCAGGATCACTTGGTGGTCCTGGGCATGGTTCACTTGTGGTCTGGTACAGTTTGCTTCAGGAGGAGTTCAAACCATGCCAGAGCACAGAACTCTCCATAGATGACTGTGTGCAGAAACGGGGATCACTGTGGTCTGGTTAGCACAGGTGATGATATAAGTGTGCCTGGGAACAGTGTTAGCACAGACCAGCAGGGGAATGGGGAGAAGGGACAATATAACTCAGGCACAGCTCAGTTCAACTAGTCCCAGAATAAGTGCACCCTTAGAAAGACTATGCTATGCAGCCCAAAAACAACAACAAATTATCAGTTCATGCGCTGATCCGAACACCCTCTAGCCAGGCTGGTAAAAATAATGTATCAGAATCTTCTAATACTACAGCGATGCAGCTCTCTAGTTGATCCACTGGGTGGGCACATTGATCTATGCAGCCACATGTTACCCTGAGTGAGCCACGTAATTTTTTTGCAAAGAGTCTATGTTTGTACAGCTTTTATTATTCTATAATGTGTGCATGTTTTACATTATTGCTTCTAACGTTGCAACTGTTTCACTGCAATTTAATTTTTGCTGCTGCCACAAAGCCCAGCATTGTGGCGATGGCATGTGTGTAGCCCTGAGCGGTTACAATGCCCAGGTTCAGATGGGTGGGTGGTTGGTTTTACCAGCCCCTAGAAGCACAGGTGATTGGAGCCTAATCACCAAGTCTGTTCCTATCCATTGGGGAGTTTTGGGTGTTCCCACCCATCTTTGCCCATTCCAGCACCTCCTGTTGTGTTATTTATAATATAAACCAAATAAATAATAAAGCAGGGAGAATGGGAACCTGTCCTAATGACCACAACAGGTGGGTAGACCCAGCAACTCAAGCACAAAGAAGTTTAATCATGCAAAACTTCAGATCCCCAAAAGCCTCATTTAACCTTTATATTGGTCATATGGTCCGCATTTATTACTGATTGGTTGTCATACATTAATGCACATTTATATTTGCTAATTTAAAACTGGGTGATATTTCGTTTGCTAAAGCATGTTATATTATATACCAATTATATATTTTTCTTTTGTAAAATATTGTTTTCTTTTTTTTTTTTTTTTTTTTTTTTTCATTTTTTTCTCATTTTTACTGATGTCCTCCAATCCCCTTTGCGGCCACTGCTCCACCATCAGCTGCATGTCATTGCTCAGCATGGACTTGCATGTAACAAATAAAAATATAGAAAAGCAATTTGGAGACAGGGACAGACAGGGACAGACAGGGACAGATTACCAAGTATTAATTTGATTAAATTAATTAGATTTTTTTTAAGTTACATCAACATGTTAAAGATTATATGACATTTTATTGATGGGATTTACATTACATCTACTTGTATTAAATTGTTTGAAATACTGTTGTAGTGTACACTTGATAGGCATTTCATGGTTTCGTTCAATGTTACCATTGTTTTTTTATGCTTCCTATAATGTCTTTATCACCTTCAGTATTTGTAATCTATTCTGTTAAGTGTACAAGAACATTGCTGTCTGTCAGAAAGAATACAAGTTATTCAACTTACAAAAAAAAAAATTAATGATGAGATTTAGATAGCTTTTACTCGCAGCCCTTTACAAGTGACACACCGTTTTTCGTCTTGGATCTTTTTATGTAACACCAATCAACTAAATTCACTTGTCCCTTTGTTCTGTGACAGCTGCTAAGGCAGTAAAGGGAAAAGGAAGTCTTTTGACTGTGGGGAGAGACAGGGAATGTTTACCTCCAGCTATTAAAAGATGTAATATGCGGTATGTGCAAGTCGGAGTGAAAGAAACCGTTTTCTAGTGTCTGATTATTTTACTGCATAGATTACATTTTACCAAAATAAAAAATAAAATAACCTTCCTGTTCCCTACAGAGATAAGGGCCAAGATACATGACAGGTTTATGTAAAGGATCAAGAAGTTGTGCAGACATGATGTCTGGCCTATTGTTTTATGTACATCTATTATGTATACATCATATGCTGACTTATTATACGGGAGTCATTATAACCATCATGAGCATCCCAGCCACTTGTCAAATGACACATTTGATTGAAAAGACAGTGAATTGTCTTAGACAAAAGATAGGCAAGGGTTGTTAGGTATGGTTTGCACTCCCTAAGGTTTTTTTGTGAGCTACTTAACAGATTCCTTTAAAATGGGTATACGTTTGATGCACATGCTGTTGATAATATAAGACAGTCTACAGTGATGAGCTTTTCAGGAGAGTACCGGTGTTATCACACGACAAGTAGTTACATTTTAAATTCTTAGAAAATAAATGATAATTGCCTTCTCTCCAAACAGAGCAGGAGGAGAATGTTCTCATTTATTGACATACTGACTTCATTTTAAATAATCCATGAGCAGCAGAAACTAGATATAAGTCTAAATTTCACATGTTTTATTGGAGATAATTTATGATGATGTGAATTTTCTAAAATATGGCAAAATGCTTTGACATTGGAGATGTACATTAAGGGCAACACCAGCCAAGAGGTGGAATGCACAACTAAAACAAGTCTGCAGTAACTGTTGTTCCTGTAAGGCAGCCTTTCCCATCTAGGGTTTAACAAAACCCTAAGGTTCCACCAAAAGTTGAGGGTTCATGGGCTTCTTTAGGCAATGAGCAATTTCTATCTCTCATGTAGGTTACAAATAATACCAATAATCTTTTTAGCTATAAAAATCTGCAATTGGGGAATTCTTCCCAATAGCCACCAATGTAAGGGGCATTCTCCCTACTGACCACCACACTAATTTACTGTACGCATAGTAACAGGTTTCAAGGGTTCCCTGAGACTTAAATGTCGTTTCAAGGGTTGCTCCATGTGAAAAAGTTTGAGAAGCACTACGGTAGGATGACAACACCTCATAGATTCTGCAGTTTTGGAATCTCAATGACACTGCCACACTTTCTGCTCATTCCTTGAACTACTACTTAATGTGTCAACATTGTTAATGCTCTGCTTGATCTCTGCTGTCATCCTACCTAATTACCTTTCTCTCCTCTCCAATATTTTCCAGGAGAGTTAGGCTTACTAGAAGCCTGATTGTAGCTCTCAGCTGGTGTGTAGCTGTCAGAAACCATGAATCAGACTGAGACAGAAGTACAGGGGCATGTACGTCCGAGGATGAGATGAGAATTTAAAATGAGTACTTATCAATTAGCCTTCCCTAATGTAAGCCCTTTACAATTGACTGTCACTATGCCCTTAATGTTTAAAGCCCCAAAGCTAAAAGTGAACCTATATCCCATGTTCTTCTTATGAGTGTGTTTATATCAGGAACCATGAATCAGACCTAGACAGAAGTAAAGTTAAATCACACTTGTTTAAAAATAATAATAATAATAATAATAATAAGGTAAACAGAGTAAGCGTAGTCAAACAAGCCAGAGTTCAGTAACCGGATCGGGTAGTCAGCCAAGCAAATGTCAGAGAGCCAGAGATAAATATAGTAGTACAGCAAGCAGGATCAGGAGCCAGAAGGAATGTCAGCCGAGTGAGTCTTCAACAGGAATGCAGGAGAAAGTCTCTGTGATGTTGACAAAGGCGAAGGCAGAGATCAAGTGAGCTGGACGGCTTTAAGTAGACAGGACTGATGAGCAGAATCAGCAACAGCTGGGTAACTGTGGAGAGAGATGGGAGCTGGTAATTAGCCGACAGCTGAGTGGCCAGCTCAGAGAAGGAAGGCCTGAGCCCAGCCCTGACAGTACCCCCTCCTCAACGACCCCTCCCCCTCGGAGGACCACCAGGCTTGAGGGGAAAATGTCTATGGAAATCACGGAGGAGGACAGGGGCATGCATGTCCGAGGATGAGACCCAAGAGCGTTTCTCCGGACCGTACCCCTTCCAATGCACCAGGTACTGTATGCGCCCACGGAGCCTATGGGAGTCAACAATGGACTGTACTTCATACTCCTTAACCAGTACAGGGTGAGAGCGAGGCACTGAGGTGGTAAAGTGGTTGCAGACCAAAGGTTTTAATAAGAAGACATGAAATACATTTGAAATACGCATATTAGAAGAAAGGTCTAATGCGTAAGCCACTGGGTTAACCCTGCGAAGAATACGGAAAGGCTCAATAAACCGAGGTGCGAACTTCAGAGAGGAAATACAAAGTCGGAGGTTGCGAGATGACAGCCAGACCCTGTCCCCAACCTGGTAGGAAGGTGCAGGCAGGGGTCTGCGGTCAGATGGAGTCTGTACCTATCATTAGCATGTCGCAAAGCCTCCTGGACTTGTGCCCAAGTGGAATGAAGACCACGGAGATGCTCCTCTAACGCAGGAATACTCTGCGGAACAAATGAGTCAGGCAACATGGAAGGTTGGAAACCATAGTTCGCCATAAACGGGGACAATCGGAAAACAGAATTCAAGGCACTATTGTGAACAAACTCTGCCCATGGTAAGAGGGCTGACCAGTTGTTATGATGGTCAGAAATATAGCAACGTAGGAATTGCTCCAAGGAATGATTGGCTCATTCTGCAACCCCATTAGACTGCGGGTGATATGCAGAGGAGAAAGCAAGCTGAACTCCCAACTGTGCACAAAAAGGCTCACCAGAACCGAGACACAAACTGACTACCCCTGTTCGAGACAATCACCTTGCGTAGCCCATGTAAGCGAAAGATCTCCTGAGCAAAAATGGAAGCCAGTTCCTTAGAAGTGGGCAATTTCTTAAAATGGAATACAATGGGACATTTTAGAGAATGGGTCAACCACCACAAGGATATGGGTTGTAGGGGGCCCACTGGAAGATGTCATGGAGTCTTACTCTGAGCACACACGGAACAGGCAACTACGACGGTGGTTACATCAGCATGTAGACTAGGTCACCAGAATTGTTGGGAAATGGCCCAAAAGAGTTGATTCTACCCAGGGTGGCCAGCAGCCTTGGGATAATGGTAAGTCTGGAGCATGGCAGTACGGAGACTTTCTGGGACAAAGCAGCGGTCACAAGGTTTCTCAGGAGGAGCATGGACCTGAGCAGCAAGAATTTTGTCACCCAAAGGAGAAGTGAGACTGGTGTGAACCGTAGCCAGAATACGATCAGGAGGAATCACAGGAACCAGAATTGACTTCTTCTTGTAAGTGGAGGAAAATTGTTGTGACAAAGAGTCAGCCGTTACATTCTTAGTATCGGGTAAGAATGAGACAATGTAGTCGAAACTAGACAAGAATAGAGCCTTTCGCGCCCTTTTGGGAGAGAGGCATTTAGCCACAGACAAGAATATGAGATTCTTATGGTCAGTAAGCATGAAAACCGGCACAGTGGTACCTTCGAGGAGATGTCTCCATTCTTTCAGGGCTAAAATGATCGCTAACAGCTCTCTGTCACCAATCTCGTAATTGCACTCCGCAGGTGACAATTTCTTGGAAAAGTAGACACAAGGATGCATAGTGCTCTCAGAGGTAGGATGTTGAGACAGAAGGTCGCCAGCTCCAGTCTCAGAAGCATCAACCTCAAGGATAAAAGATAACGTAGGATCAGGATGTGCCAACACAGGAGCAGAAACAAAGGCAGCCTTGAGACTCTCAAAGGCCTTAATGGACTCCGGAGACCAACTCTGTGGGTTACCACCCTTTCTGTTCATATCAGTCAGGGGCTTGACCAGAGACGGGAAGATACGAATAAACTTCCGATAGTTGGCAAAGCCAAGAAAACGCTGCAGAGGATGTAAACCCACGGGCCACTGTAGGACTGCTGAAAGTTTCTCTGGGTCCATCAAAAAACCAGCAGTGGAAATGACATAACCCGTTCACGAAGGAATTCACACTTCTCCAATTTACAATAGAGATTGTTCTCTCTTAGTTTCTGAAGCACATGACAGATATCTGTGTGGTGGCTCTCCAGGGACTTGGAAAATATGAGGATATCGTCAAGATAAACCACCACACATAACTGCAACAAATCTCAGAGAACATCATTAATAAATTCCTGGAAAACTGCCAGGGTGTTACAAAGGCCAAAAGGCATTATGAGGTACTCATAATGGCCTGTTCTGGTATTAAACGCAGTTCCACTCGTCGCCCTCCTTAATCCTCATGAGATTGTATGCCCCTCTCAAATCAAGCTTTGTGAAAACCGTTGCTCCCTTGAGACGGTCAAATAACTCTGTAATCAACAGAATCGGATAATCGATTAAGACCCCTATAATCAATACAAGTTCTCAGTTCACCACTCTTCTTCTTCACAAAGAAGAAACCAGCACCAGCAGGTGACGAGGATTTGCAGATGAAACCTCGAGAAAGTGCGTCTGCAGCATACTCCTCCATGGCCTTATCCTCCAAGATGGACAAAGGGTTGAAAGTCAATTGTGCAATCATACGACCGGTGTGGAGGTAAATTACCGGCTTGACATTTGTCAAAGACATTGCACGGTACTCCTCTGGCAGGGAGGAGAGTGAAGAGGTGCACAGGACCTTGGCTACCTTGTGGAATCATGTCTTACTGCATTGTGGCAACCAGGAGTGAACCTCAGCACAAAGCCAATCAAAAGAGGGGTTGTGCCTCTGTAACCAAGGATAACCAATAACCAGCAGAAACTTAGGTGAGGAAATAGCTTGGAATTGGATTATCTCATTGTAAAGATCCCTTACGGCCATGGACAACGGAACAGTCTCATGGGTCACATGGGAAGGCTGTGGAGGTCTTCCATCAAGAGCCTCAATGGCAAGAAGAGTGTCACACAGCTGCAGCGGAATCGAGTGCTTCGATACAAAGGAAGGCAGCATCAATGAACAGGCCTGCAGCCCCAGAGTCGATTAGAGCCTGTATCTTGACGAACGACTCAGCCCAAGACAGGGTAACCAAAACCAGGGGCTTATCCTTCTGGATAACTGCGGACGAAACAAAGCCACCTAAGGTCTGTACGTGACAGGACCTCAAGGTTCGGGCATTCCCTGGACGGGTAGGACAAGACTTCAAAAAGTGACCTGCCTGGCCACAATAAAGGCACAATCTCCCCCCCTCCTAAGGGTTCTCTTATCCGCAGAGAGATGTGTGAAGCCCAAGTGCATGGGTTCATCTTCACAGACTGACTTGGTACCAGGAGACATGGGAGGTGAGGGAGGCAAAGGTGGGACTGCAAAGTTCGGAGACAAATGTACAGGAGGCTTCTGCAAGCACTCCTTAACAAGGAGTTTTTCTCTGAGTCTGGAGTGAATGAGGATGGCAAATGTGATCAACCTCTCCAGCTCAGTGGGTATATCGCAGTCTGCTATCTCATCTTTGATGGTATCAGAGAGACCACGAGAAAAAGCAGTCACGAGGGTCTCATTGTTCCAAGCAACCTCTGCTGCCAGAGTACGGAATTCAATGGTGTAATCGGCAACAGTTCTTGTACTCTGTTTGATGGACATGAGGCACTTGGCAGCAGAAGCGGAGCATGCAGGAATGTCAAATACCCTTTTAAAAGAAGTCACAAACTCAGGTAACCAAGGCTCTCCCAGAAAGCAAAGATATTATGAAACCTACTTTGCTTCTATCCGTGGGAAATGCCTGGGGCAGCATCTCAAAGTATATCTCAACCTGGTTAAGAAACCCTCTGCATTGGACTGGATCATCCCCAAATCGCTGGGGAAGTGGAGCGGAACCAGACATACCTCTTATAGAGGTAATACTCGAGGCGGGTGCCTGCACAGAGACTGGAGCAGCAGCAGGGACAGCCTGCAACACAGGTTGTACCGGAGCAGCCACAGTGGGAGATTCCAGGTGAGCCGTGCAACTCAGGAGTGTTTGTAACACCATGGCAAACTGATTCATGCAGTGATCCTGCTCATCCAATCTGGAAAAAATATTACCAACAAGTGGATTGACTGCATCTTCTGAATTCATGGCCTTCGCCTACTGTCAGAAACCATGAATCAGACTGAGACAGAAGTACAGTTAAATCACACTTGTTTAATAATAATAAAAAAAGATAAACAGAGTAAACGTAGTCAAAACATAGCCAGAGTTCAGGAACTGGAACGGATAGTCAGACAAGCCAAACCATCAGGGAGCCAGAGATGAGCGTAGTAGAACAGCAAGCAGGATCTGGAGCCAGAAGGAATGTCAGCCAAGCAAGTCTTTAACAGGAACACAGGAGAGCGTCCCTAGAGATTTGACCAAGGCGAAGGCAGAGATCATCTGGACTGGACGGCTTAGGTAGGCAGGACTGATGAGCAGGATATTATCAACAGGTGAGTCACTGTGAAGAAATGGGAGTTGGCAATTAGCTGACAGCTGGGCGGCCAGCTTTGAGAAGGAAGGGCTGAGCCCAGCCCTGACAGTAGCGACTTATGCCCCGTACACGCGGTCGGACATTGATCAGACATTCCGACAACAAAATCCTAGGATTTTTTCCGACGGATGTTGGCTCAAACTTGTCTTGCATACACACGGTCACACAAAGTTGTTGGAAAATCCGATCATTCTGTAAAACACGTACGTCGGGACTATAAACGGGGCAGTAGCCAATAGCTTTCATCTCTTTATTTATTCTGAGCATGCGTGGCACTTAGTGCGTCGGATTTATGTACACACGATCGGAAATTCCGACAACGGATTTTGTTGTCGGAAAATTTTATAGCCTGCTCTCAAACTTTGTGTGTCGGAAAATCCGATGGAAAATGTGTGATGGAGCCTACACGTGGTCGGAATTTCCGACAACAAGGTCCTATCACACATTTTCCGTCGGAAAATCCGACCGTGTGTACGGGGCATTAGAGTTCCAGATTTATCAGTAACTCGCTATTTTTGGTTTTAGGTAATTGAGCTAGCAACAATAAAACATGATTTGGAATGAATACATGAACAAAATAATGGGTGAATTTTTTACATTATGTTTTCAGAGAACTACATAAAAAAAAAATAGAACAATTGACTTATGATCCTTGTGAATACAAATTATATAACCATTGTCAAACAATTATGACCTCGTTTCAAATTGCCTGAAAAGTGTGTAGTAGCTCAAGAAAGGTAGAAACAAAGTTATGCGACAAATGTTATTGACTTAATGATTGGTAATAGGAGGATATTATTGTTTTCATATAATTGTGTCTCCCGCACAATTATTAAATTTACTTTTCCAGAATTGCTATATTTGGCATAGTGGTCAGGATAGTGGACTCATGGTTAACTGTAATACCTTTGGGTCCTGAGACTAAGATGTATGTAATATAATGTATGTGCCATGCGTATGGTTCTGAGTAATCCACCCTATGTCAATGTACCATCATCCCATATTTTTCATTAAGTTTCCAAAACAAATTGAGGTAAACTTCCCTTAGGAGTTTTAACAGTACCAATCCACACAAATGTCTATATATAAACATGTCAACAATTATACAAAATTTTGTTTGTTTGTTTGAAGTGGTAATTTCTAAAATATATACATCAATCAAAACACATGCAAATACAAATATATTAAATTCAACTTCATTGCATTTATGGAATCTGTGTAATAATTAAGCCATATTTACTCACAAAAGCTGAAGAATACATTAGTGTGATGAACCCAGAAGTAGGTGGAGTGAGGCTCCCTCCAAAGGAGAGGTAGTATTGAGATGTTCACAAGCTTGCACAACTAGTGGTTGGATATATTATCTGTGTATATACATGTACTGTATGTGTGAGCAGAGTGCAGCATGGTGTGTGGATGAACAGGAATCACGCAGAGGCCAAGGTGAATAATAACAGTGTATTCACAGAAAGTTCCAACAAAGTACAACCAGGCCCGGCGGGTAGGCACAACCGCCTGGAGCTACTTATGGAAATTGCAGAGAATATCTTTTAACTTTGGATGATGGTGACAGCTTCTGCAATGAGGAGTGGGAATGTGGCTTGGCTGGTCCACACACAAATGGGAGATTACTCCAGCAGAAGGTATGCATAGTCCCTAAGCTGTCCCTACTCCCCTGGAACCTCTCCCTAGCTTCCAATGCTTTACCTGACAGACGGGGGACCTGTCCCTACACTCAACATGCCAAACCCGGGAACTTGTGTCTTAAAAAGACACTGCCCTGACCCAAGATAGCTGTGGGGTCAGCCAAGGCAGCAGCGTCAGACGGCTGCTTCCCTGATTATGGCAGGAAGTTGCAGAGGAACTAAGTTCCTTTCTCCTTCCTTTCCCTTCTGTATTACTGCTGTGACACAGGTGCAGTCTGTCCTCCCCTACAAATGGGAGGACAGACTGCACCTGCCTACATATATGCTGTATATCTAGAGACATGGAAACAAATGTTAAATTGATCTATAAAGTACTTAAAACCAAAACAACACAACACCCATCCGCTAAACATTCAATAACTTAGCCCTTTTAAGATGTACACAGAATAAATCCCAGCATACATAGATTGAAATTCATCCAGTTCAGCAAGGACTGTCCCAATTTCAATCTATATATGGGCAGGGAGGTTGTACAGAAGCCAATCTACTGATAGACTTCTGTACGACCACCCTATTGGATTTTCCCTGCTCCATCAACACCACTGGCTATAGCCTGCAAGGCTGATCAGTGTATTCTGACAACAGAGAAGTCTCCATACTATCAGAATACAAAATCTCAGTGGAGATATTATATATATAATACCATCTCTTCTTTGGTAGGAGCCTCGATCCACCTACTTTTGGGTTCATCCCACCAGGGGTACTCTCCAGCTTTTGTAAATATAGCACAATTACTACACACATTCCATACTGTATATGCAGGGACGTTGTCTGATATATTTCTACATATATGTGTTGTGATTGTTGTATTTATTGAATATATCTCCAAAGAGATAATAGGAGGAAACCAGCCATGCCACTGGAAATGGACATCCTGGAGCTAAAGCATTCTTTGTTTTCTTTGACAATAGCTTCAATTACAACCCCTCCAATACATCCTCTTTAGAAAGATTGTGGTGTAGCGTCACATATGGCGACCCATCACATTTGGCTACCAGCTGGACTGCGCATGTGGGACACCGCCATATGCGTTCCAACACTGTGGTGATCTACGCTTGCGCAGAATTTAGTGGCCACACCCATGAGTCCAGGTTCAAGCCCCACCATCCAAGTGGACATAGAGTTAGATTATAATTATGCCGAGAGAAGCAAGGCCGTGCCCGAAGCATGGCGAGCGAAGTGAGCCCACGAGGGGCCCTGTGGCAAAGTGGTCTTACAACAGTGTTGGAACACATATGGCGGCGTCGCGCATGCGCACTCCAGCGGGTAGCAAAATGTGATGGGTAACCGAATGTGACGTGACAGTGGCGTTAAACTTTCCCCAACTGGCAGATCGCATCGTCCAGAAGATCAGTGGAATCCATGATCCAGGATGTCAACATTATCAGGCAAGTGAAAAAAGGAAAGAAATGTGTAACTAGACTTGGAACACTTTTTTTGATCCAAGATAAATTACCTGGTCTGACAAGTTTGTCAACATGCCACTTATGGTGTGTCACCTAAATGGTAATGTCCTCAGCACAGATTGGCTGCATACCTGTATGTGTGGTTGGCTGTGAAAGTGGACAAGGTTGGTTAGGGTTTCATCTTCAAACTGTTTTTAGGCAGTGTAATGCATGGTTTAAATAAACCCATTCTAAAGGGGAGCATCTGAATCACAGAGACATGTTTGTCTTGATTTTTCCTTTAACTAGTAAATGAACTGAAAATCTTTGGCTTTTTCTTAAACACACCAGTAGAATGATCAATATAACAAATTATTGTAAGAAATAAAAATCTTTTATGGAAATGTGCAGAAACCACATTTGGAGAATGTTGCTGATAACTTGTAATGAATCCTCTTTTCTAGTGGAAGCCACTTTGGAAATATCCAGTTATCTATCTTCATAACAGAAACCGGAGCTGGATGCAATTTTATCTCAATGTGGCTATATTCATGTCTTATGTGTCGTTTTAGAGACAGGAATATTTTTTTTCCGTAGTCACCAGAGTGTAAATTATTAGAGCCTTTAGAGCACTTGTTGGGAATTATAACCTGGCCTTCAGCCGTGTGCTTTGCAGTGCCCCAGAAGAGTGCAGCAATTGCTCAATAATGCACATCCTGAAGACTCTAATTGCTTCGTTCACAAATTCCCTGCAGCTCTGTGAGCTCTACATTAGCACCAATAGCTGAATTTTAGCAGAAATTCATCGCCCCTCTCAATCCCGACTCCAGCATAAAAATATCTTTTCCACACACACCCAGTCATCACCAGGGAATATGATAAAAAAAAAACACCTATATTGAATAATTTGGAATGTGATGTTTTCCTGAAACTACACTCTTAAAATCTTACTATTTTAAAATGGTATTTTCATATTTAGAACATTTTTTATATTGAAACTTAAATTTGTTTAGTGAAAAAAAATTGCAAAATGTATGTACAAACCTATATATATGTTATACTGTATAACTTATGAAGACCTGTAAACAGTACCTTCTAATCCCAGCCTCAGGCACCAGTTAATTCACCCCTGAGACTTGTTAAGGTCATGGGGAACCTCACAGAGGGCTAGGTTGGCCAGACAAATGAGAGGCAAGAAGAAATGTTTTTATCAGTCAATTATCTTGCTGCAATAATTTTTTTAAAATGGAGAAATCAGACTGTAATGTATCATCAGTTTCTGATATCATAATGTCTTTGTCTTCCCCTTACACAGATCCCAAGATTTTGCTAAGGCTTAAGCAACTCCTTTTGGTTTTCTTTTGCTTTATTTGCCTTTGCTATAAAACTAAGACGTTGAGGTTGATGTAAAAATTGATAGAAAATTGCCCAAAGCAACCAATTGGAATTCAGATACCATTTTCAAGTGTGGACATCTGTCTGACTGCTTTGATGAAAAGCCCAATTTTTACATCCTCTTTCAGTTCTTTGTAACAGGCATGTGAAATTAGTGTTTATTTGGCTGCATGTAGGCTTTCTCAGTCCTTTTGTGATCCTCAGAAATCTTTAGGCTGAAATTAAAACAGCTAAATAAATAGATGAAATACATATATGGGGGCTGTTTTATTTATCAAAAGATTTGTATTTTTGTACATCCATTTCTGAAATACAAAGAATACAAGATATTTATTACACAGCTCTGTCTGACAATGGAAGAGAGTTGATTTTTCTCTGCTGCAGTTAAATGAGAAGTGTGGCAAAACTTTTTTTGCCATTCTTTTCTTCTGGGTTACAGGAGAATACATACTTTTACACTCCTGTGACTTAGAATCAGCTGACAGTGGGAATCAGCTGACCGTGGTTTAAAGCCTGCTGTCAGCTGATGTCACAGAGCCAGTCCAGACTATGAAGGGATCCCAACAATAATGTCAGGATCCACCCATATGCTAACCGGCAGCTGTATCAGTGCTCCAGCGAGTTCTGAAGGGGCAGAACAGAGAGCGGTGGCTGACAATTACCACTCTCCTCTCCGGGAACACTGAGCGATCAGGATCATGTGATTGCTGATTGGGGTACAGCTGCAGCATTAAACAACAAACATGGGATAACACCACTCCAGGTGATTGTAATACCTTAAAAATCCAAAATGCAGCGCTTAAGTGAAGCAAATTATATAAAAAAATATTATTATTATTATACAGGATTTATATAGCGCCGACAGTTTACGCAGCGCTTTACAACATTAGGGTCTGACAGTACAAGTACAATACAATTCAATACAGGAGGAATCAGAGGGCCCTGCTCATTAGAGCTTACAATCTAGGAGGGAGGGTCAAGTGATACAAAAGGGTAATAGCTGTGGGGGATGAGCTAATGGAGAAAATAGTGCAGTTGTTAGATGGAGGCAGGATAGGCTTCTCTGAAGAGGAATGTTTTCAGGGATCGCCTAAAAGTGGATAAAGTTGGAGACAGTCTGACAGATTGGGGTAGGGAATTCCAGAGGATGGGCGAGGCTCGGGAGAAGTCCTGGAGGCGGATATGGGAGGAGGTGATAAGGGAGCTAGAGAGCAGGAGGTCTTGGGAGGAACGGAGATGGCGATTAGGTTGGTATTTTGAGACTAGGTTAGTGATGTAGCTGGGGGCAGAGTTGTGGATGGCTTTGTAACTTATTGTTAGTATTTTGAATTTAATTCGTTGGGCGAGTGGTAGCCAATGGAGGGATTGGCAGAGAGGGTTAGCAGACACTGAGCGGTTTGTAAGGTGGATGAGTCTGGCAGCAGCATTCATGATGGACTGAAGGGGGGATAGTCTGTTTAAAGGTAAGCCAATGAGGAGTGAGTTGCAGTAGTCAAGGCGAGAGATAACCAGGGAGTGAATCAGGAGCTTTGTGGTTTCATTGGTTAGAAAGGGACGTAGTTTAGAGATGTTGCGGAGGTTGAGGCGGCAAGCTTTGGAAAGTGATTGGATGTGGGGCTGAAAGGAGAGTTCAGAATCCAGGATAACACCTAGTACCCTGACATGTGGGGACGGGTGGATGGTTTTGCCATTGCTCTTGACAGAGAAGTCGGGGGAAGAGGAATGTGGGGGAGGAAATATTATAAGCTCGGTTTTGGACAAGTTGAGTTTGAGGAAGTGGTGTGACATCCATACAGATATGTCGGTTAGTAAGTTAGTGATGCGTGAGGAGACTGATGGAGTGAGTTGAGGGGTGGAGAGATAGATTTGTATGTCATCAGCATAGAAATGATATTGAAAGCCGTGAGAGGCTATCAGCTGACCCAGGGAAGAGGTGTAGATTGAAAATAAAAGAGGTCCAAGAACAGAACCTTGGGGGACCCCGACAGAGAAGGGAAGAGGAGTGGAGGAAGTAGAATTGTAAGTGACACTGAAGGTGCGTTGGGATAGGTAGGATGAGAGCCACTGAAGAGCACAGTCACGGAGACCGAGGGAGTAAAGTTTTTTTTTGAGGAGGGGGTGGTCAACCGTATCAAAGGCAGCTGAAAGATCCAGAAGTAGGAGTACAGAATAGTGTCCATTGGTTTTTGCAGTTAGTAGGTCATTTGTGAGTTTTAAAAGAGCAGTTTCTGTGGAGTGTTGAGGGCGAAATCCAGATTGAAGGGGATCAAGAAGGTTGTTTTTAATGAGGTGATCACTCAGTTGGTTGTAAACCAGGCGTTCAAGGAGTTTAGAGGAAAAGGGGAGCAAGGAGATTGGGCGTAGGTTGTTAAGATTGGTAGGGTCCAAGGACCGCTTTTTGAGTATGGGGGTAACCAGTGCATGTTTTAGAGCATCGGGGAAGATGCCAGAGGTGAGGGAGAGATTGAAGATGTGGGTTAGAGAGTGTAGGATGGGGTCAGAGGGTGACCGTAGCATTTGAGAGGGAATAGGGTCCAGGGTACAGGTGGTTAGGTGGGCGATAGAAAGGAGTTTAGCAACTTCATCTGTAGTAGTAGATTTGAATAGGGGGAGTGTCAGTTGTATCTGTTGACATGGGGTCTTAGCTGGGGGAGATACCTGTAGAATAGAGATTTCATCACGGATTGTATCAATCTTGTTTTTGAAGTGATTAGCGATTTCCTGGGCAGTGAGTAAGTCAGTGGGTGGAGGCGGTGGAGGACAAAGTAGAGAGTTGAAGGTAGAGAAGAGTTTATGGGGATTGGATGAGAAAGTGTTAATAAGAGTTGTAAAATAGGTTTGCTTGGCAGTGTGGAGGAAAGCATAGTATATTTGGAGGGCAGATTTGTATTGGTTGAAGTCTTTGAGAGACTTAGTCTTGTGCCACAGACGCTCAAGAGCGCGACTACGTTTTTTGAGAATTTTAGTGTCATCTGTTTGCCAGGGTTGTAGGGGTCGAGGCCTGATTCTGCGTGTAGTGAGGGGAGCGAGCTTATCCAGGGTGGAGGACAGAGATTTATTGTAGATGGACATGGCTTGGTTGGGGCAGGACAGGGGAGAGATTTTGTCATAGAGGTGGTCAGTAGCAGAATAGAGGAGACAGGAGTTGAAGTTGCGAAAGTTTCTACGGGTGATGGTTAGGCGATTGGAGGGAAAGGTGGTGGAAGACAGGGGGAGAGAGAAACTAATAAGGTGGTGGTCCGAGAGAGGAAAAGGATTGTTTGAGAAGTTGCATGGAGTGCATAGGTAGGAGAATACAAGGTCAAGGGTGTTGCCATCAGAGTGAGTAGAAGCCTGTACCCATTGCTTCAGGTCAAATGAAGAGGTTAGACTAAGAAGTTTAGAAGTAGCAGGAGTGTTTGTATTAGCAGGGATGTTGAAATCACCGAGAAGGATTGTGGGAATATCCGAAGAGAGAAAGTAGGGTAGCCAGGCAGAAAACTCATCAAGGAAAGTCGATAATGGTCCAGGGGGCCGGTAGATCACAGCAATTCTTAAGGAAGTTGGAGAGAATAGACGTATACAGTGGGCTTCAAATGATGAGAGGGAAAAATAGGGAGGAGGGTGAATAACCTGGAAGGTGCTCTGGGGGGATAGGAGGAATCCCACTCCACCTCCCTTGCGTCCATTAGGCCTAGGGGAGTGAGTCCAGTGAAGGCCACCCTGGGAGAGGGAAGCAGGAGAAGGGGTGTCATATTCGTGGAGCCAGGTTTCGGTGAGAGCAAGTAGATTAAAGGAATTAGTGACAAAGAGGTCATGAACAGCAGTGAGTTTGTTGCAGACAGAGCGGGCGTTCCAGAGGGCACAGGAGAGAGGGATGTGTACCCCATTGAAAATCAATATAGGATAGAGATGACGTGGAGCCTCCACCAAACTTCAATGTGCAAAAGAAAAGCACACCACACCCACGTGCTGTCAATCTGCTTACCAGAAAGATATGAAAACAAGCAATGAATTCATATGATGCAAGAGGTTAATAGTGGATCTGAATGGCACACTCCATACTTGATAGGCAGTTCATAGAAATATCCAGGTTCATCAATATCAAAAAGACATCAGGACTCACACAAGGAGATGGATATATCGTGCGATCACCAACAGGATATAAACCCAGTAAGGAAAAAAGCAACAATAGTGAAACCCGTAAAGATAAAACACACGTTTTTTAATGTAGTCTACTTACAGGTAAAAAGGAACATCATCACATATAGAAAATACTCCACGGCTCACAGCGTAATTGCATCGGCCAGCCTGACATGTTTCATCCTATGTGGATATCATCAGAGGTGTAATGCAAGTACGCTGTGAGCCGTGGAGTATTTTCTATATGTGATGATGTTCCTTTTTACCTCTAGGTAGACTTCATTAAAAACGTGTGTTTTACCTTTACGGGTTTCACTATTGTTGCTTTTTTCCTTACTGGGTTTATATCCTGTTGGTGATCGCACGATATATCCATCTCCTTGTGTGAGTCCTGATGTCTTTTTGATATTGATGAACCTGGATATTTCTATGACCTGCCTATCAAGTATGGAGTGTGCCATTCGGATCCACTATTAACCTCTTGCATCATATGATTACATTGCTTGTTTTTATATCTTTCTGGTAAGCAGATTGATAGCATGTGGGTGTGGTGTGCTTTTCTTTTGCACATTGAAGTTTGGTGGAGGCTCCACGTCATCTCTATCCTATATTGATTTTCAATGGGCTATTACACATATTTTTTTATATAATTTGCTTCACTTAATCGCTGCATTTTGGATTTTTATATTTGTTGAATCAACAAACTATGCTGGCTGCTTTTCTTGTTCTCTGTAATACCTTCCTTAATGATCAGGTGCAAGTCCAGTCCATGATGTGGGTAACTGATGCAGGAGACAAAACGATTGATCGCACTCCAAGGATAAGGAAAATTGTTTTATTTGTATAAAAACACCCAATATGAAAAACCATTGAGGTTACAGCATCATGACAGCACAGAGAGGAGCATGGTTGACGCGTTTCACAAATTTCTTTGCTTAGTCATAACCCACAGCAATGCTGCAGCCATAGATGTGAGTATGAGTGTTTATTTTTTTACAATCCCACTGTAATGACATTATAGGTTCTAAATTAAGGTATATAAAAAAATCAGGAAGATTTAAAAAAACAAAACAATAGCCTGTTGATCAGGGGAAAGGAGGAACCAGGGAAGACAACATATAAGCCATAGGCTTCCACATCTAGCAATGGCTCCATAATGGCTCCTTGTTTATGGAGCCAGAAATGGCTCCATAAACAAAAAAATGTTCAAATTGACCAAGCACATTTATTAGGGAGAATCTCTGAAAGACACCTCCAGTTAAGTTGTTATAGGGATAATCATTATATCCCTGGAGATTTTTTGGTCAGTAATAATAATTAGCATCTTAATGCACTACATAAAAAAGAGACAACCAAACAACTGCCCACAAGGGATATGCAGTGCAAAGATTCACCCTGCTCAGAAATTTGGGGTCACTACATTAGAAAATTTGGCACATTCAACTTGGGTTTACCAGAAAAAAAATCTACTTTTATTTTATCCAATAAAGTGTCACAAACCAGCAGTTTAACAAACGCCTCCCTCGATCATAAGAAGGCTACCAACCCATTCCTAATCAAGATATAGAATTCTGACTCCTACTTCAGAAAGGGTTGGTTCAGTTAAAAAACATGTAGTGATCCAATGATGAAAGGTGGCTTTTTGCACTTTTGAAACAAGCAATCCCAGCAGAAGAAACTTATCTGAATAATTGTCAGTAACTAGAATCCATTAATGTACAGTAACACAGCTGTAATTGTAATGTTTCAGCAAGTAATGTATAATTCTAACTCACCTGAGTGACCACTGATTAATGAAATATTAAGCAATTTTTAGTCATTACCTAATCCAATTGGTGATTCAGATCATGCTGTCAGCAACTTAAAGCTGCTAAATCAACAGAGCAATCCTTCATTAACTAAAGTGGACTCATTAAACTGAAAAAAAAAAACAAACAAAAAAATGAATGAAATGAAATTATAACACACTCCGTAGTCCAGTTATGTGTTAATTCAAAAAGAAATATACAGTATGTAGCTTATAATGTTCTTAATAGAATTTCCTGAGATCTTTCATTATGCTACATTCCCACTACACTCCAGAAATCAGGCTGAGATGGGACTGGCACTACTGTGTGATAATCAGGCTGTATAGCATTGTAAATTGCTGTAATCCTAAAAAGGTATAGGTCAGCTACCTAACAAAATTTTAAGGGAATCCAGTGTTCCAGATCATAACCTGGAGAATGTAACCCTTCATAAAAGCTGCCTTGTTACCTTCAGTCACTAGCTACTGTTGTGCTCAAAAGTTTGCATACCCTGGCAGAAATTGTGAAATTTTGGCATTAATATTGAAAATATGACTGATCATGCCAAAAACTGTCTTTTATTTAAGGATAGTGATCACATGAAGCCATTTATTATCACATAGTTTTTTTGATCCTTTTTAAATCATAATGATAACAGAAATCACCCAAATGGCCCTGATAAAAATTTTACATACCCTGGAATGTTTGGCCTTAGTACAGACACAGAAGGTGGCACACACATGTTAAAATGGCAATTAAAGGTTAATTTCTCACATTTGTGACTTTTTAAATCGCAATTAGTGTCTGTGTATAAATAGTCAATGAGTTTGTTAGCTCTCACTTGGATGCCCTAAGCAGGCTAGACACTGAGCCATGAGGAGGTAGAAAAGAACAGTCAAAAGACCTGTGTAACAAAGTAATGGAACTTTATAAAAAAGGAAAAGGATATAAAAAGATATCCAAAGCCTTGAATATGCCAGTCAGTACTGTTTAATCTCTTATTAAGAAGTGAAAAATTAGGGGCTCTTTTGATACAAAGCCAAGGTCAGGTAGACCAAGAAAGATTGCAACCACAACTGGCGGAAGAATTGCCCAGGATACAAAGAAAAAACCCACAGGTAACTTCAGGAGAAATACAGGGTGCTCTTCAAAAAGACGGTGTGGTTGTTTTTAAGGAGCACAATTCAACGATACTTGAACAAAAAAGAGCTGCATGGTTGAGCTGCCAGAAGGAAGCCTTTACTGCGCCAATGACACAAAAAAGCCCAATGAGGCATGTCAAGGTGTTGTTGGGCATATTGTAACCAGGCTTATTTGTGGAGTAAAGGCTTTTTTCTGTCAACTTGACCACGCAGGTCTTTTTTGTTTAGGTATCATCGCATTGTGCTCCTTAAAAACAACCACACCATCTTTTTCCAGAGCAGCCTGTATTTTTCCTGAGGTTACCTTTGGGTTTTTCTTTGTATCCTGAGCAATTCCTGTGGCAGTTGTGGCTTTCTTGATCTACTTGACCTTGGCTTGGTATCAAGAGATCCCCAAATTTTCCACTTCTTGTTAAATGATTGAACAGTCCTGACTGGAATATTAAAGGCTTTGGATAACTTTTTTTTTTTTTTTTGGTAAAGATTCTCATTTATAGATCTTAAATGCTCATACATTTTCAAATAAAGAGATGAAAGGTAAAGACCAGAGTAACAGAATATATAGAATATGTAACTTTCTCTGATCTTATAACAATGCATATGGAAGAAGAAGTATCCCATAAACATAGGTCATTTGAAAGGAAGTAAAGGAAGTAATTAGATAGGAAAGGGCTAGATAAGAAAGAAATGCGGGACTTTATAATTCAATAATGACTGAAATAACAATGTCAGTCTAAAATACCCGCCACTGATAGAACAATATGAAATAGGAAAATAGAGATAAAATCATAAAGAGAAAGAGGGAGAAGGGAGTGGGGAAGATCTCCTCTGGTGGTAGAGCGGCCTGCGTCCATGAAATGCTCTGATCGACAATTAAATAGAAGAGCTATTGAGGTAACAACAAAGAACAATCAAAAACTGGAGGCAGGAAATGTTTTACCCATGGTTTCCAGATCTTATGGAATGTCACTATGTTATCCTCCTCAATAGCTGACATTTTGGCGTAAATAAGGGCCTTATGCATTCTTTGTTTAGCTTAAGCCACAATCAAAATTAGGGATTTCCAAGCCTTGGCTATGGTTTGTTTGGCTGCAGTTGTAAGATCAATGAGGAGTTGAAATTGATGACGGGTAAGTGTAATTGGCTTAAGATTCAGAAGGGCTACTGCTGGATCTGGAAGGATAGATATTTCCAAGGCTTTAGAGGCCATATCAAAGATTTTTTTCCAAAATTCTTGGGCCACTGGACATTGCCATCAAGTATGAAAATGGGTACCTGGTGTGGTGCAACCTCTGAAACAATTTTCTGAGTATGATGTGCTAAATTTTGTTATTCTGGCTGGTACTAAATCGCATCGTGCTAGAACTTTAAAGTTAGTTTCCAAAGCAAAGCAATTAGTAGAAGAGATTTTGGTGGCTAACCAAATATTGGACTAGTCATCTTTATCAAACACATGATTCATGTCTAGCGACTATTTAAAGCATAGGAGGGTAATGTGTCATTAGGATAAGAAGTCAGATGATGGTATAAGGATGAAATCAATCCTCTGATATGTGGGTCATGCTTGCATATTCAAATTGTGACATTTGGTGAAGTAATGAACCTGTGCTAATAAAGGGTGTATAAAAATTCTTAGTTTGTAAGTAACAGAAAAGTTCGGTTTTAGGAATTCCAAAGGTTTCACAAAGTGATGGGAATGTACGGAAAGAATTAGAGGAGACTTTGGATATCTTTTTATATCCTTTTCCATCTCTATATCTATGTCTATCTATATCGATCTATATATATATATATATATATATATATATATATATATATATATATATATAGATAGATAGATATATATAGATAGATATATATAGATAGATATATATATTGAAAAATATCAGTTTGATTTACTCTTTTAGCTAACTGTCCCACTTTGACGCCCATGTGTACAGGAGCTAGTGTTCTCTGACTCCCCTCTATGCTTTGGTGTCTGTGTTGCTGCCAGTGCAACTGATGGAGCAAACAGAGGATGTGACTGAGGCACTGAACTCTTTCTTTTAATCGCTAATGCAGTCAACATTTGTGGCAAAGTAGGAGTGCCCAGAAGTGTTATAATAGTAGAGTGAGAAGGGCAAGAAAGCTAACAATAGTAATGAAGATCCTGATTTGTTCTTATTGGAATGTACTATCTAGATCAGGGTCTCCAAACTTTCTAAATAAAGGGCCAGTTTACTGTCCTTCAGACTTTTTTTGGGGGGGGGGGGGTTCAGACTGTGCCCAGTTGTGTCAATAGCACAATAGCCCTTTTTTTGGGGTCAGTGGCTGGAATTATGCCCTATTGTTGGTGTCAATGGCAGGAATAATGGCTCAAGGGCTCATGGGCTAGATCTGTAATAACTCTTCCAAAATCGGTTCTGAAAAGTACTATACAATTTCTGGTGGTTACATTCCCCTAAACAAACACATGTGCATGACTACAGTACTCTTCATAAAGAAGAATGCATATTATTTAGAAATCTAGGAATGGTGTTGATTGAGCAATGGATGTTGGCGTAAAGGTCTCCAAATTTTGAGTGAATAGATGCAGGACTCTAGGGACCGTATGGCCCAAATTATTTTTTTAGAGCACCACGAGCAGATTGAAAGTCCAGTAAGGTTTATTAAAATCTGAGGTGACAGTGAAGAGTCAATGCATTTCAGGGGCTTCATCAATCCTCCTTTTTTCCAGCTGTTAAAAAGTTGGACTATTGAATTAAAGTGGCTATTTTTTGGGTGATGATCTAATGCACTGGCTATTCATTGACACCTCAGATATTAATAAAACTAAATAGACTTTCAATTTACCTGTGGCACCCTATTTCCCTTTTACTACTACAGACATAATATTTCCCTTCCTTCCTTCGATTGTTCCTTCCTTGATTCTGCTAACTGGTCGTACAGAATGGTAGCTCCTAATAGAGAATTGGCAATGGTGCCAATAGTGCATTCTTGTTTTAATTTTTTCAAAAAATCCTGTACAAAAAAGTTGGTATTTATGGGTGTCTAGGGAAAAGTACATACAAGACACATATAGACTATATTACCAAAAGTATTGGGACGCCTGCCTTTACATGCACATGAACTTTAATGGCATCCCAGTGTTGGCCTGTAGGGTTCTGTGTTGTGTTGGCCCACCCCTTGAAGCTATAACAGCTTTAACGCTTCTGGGAAGGCTGTCCACAAGGTTTAGGAGTGTGTCTATGTGAATGCTTCACCATTCTTCAAGAAACGCTTTATAAGGTCAGGCACTGATGTGGACAAGAAGACCTGGCTCGCAGTCTCCGCTATAATTCATCCCAAAGGTGCTTTATCGGGTTGAGGTCACATCTCTGTGCAGGCCAGTTCCCCCACCCCAAACTCGCTCATCAATGCCTTTATGGACCTTGCTTTGTGCACTGGTCCAAATCATTTGGTGGAGGGGGATTATGGTGTGGGGTTGTATTTCAGGGGTTGGGTTTGGCCCCTTAGTTTCAGTGAAGGGAACTCTTAAGACATCAGCATACCAAGACATTTTGGGCGTTTTCATGCTCCCAAATTTGTGGGAACAGTTTGGGGATGGCCCGTTCCTGTTCCAACATGACTGTGCACCATTGCATAAACAAGGTCCATAAAGTTATGGATAAATGAGTTTGGGGTGGAGGAACTTGACTGGCCTGCACAGATTCCTTACCTCAGCCCCATAGAACACCTTTGGGATGAATTAGAGCAGATACTGTGAGGCAGGCCTTTTCCACATCAGTGCCTGACCTCACAAATGCGCTTGTGGAAGAATGGTCAAACACTCCCATAGCCCCACTCCTAAACCTTGTGGACACACAGCCAGTCTTGTATATACATATACAATGGGGAAGGAAAGTATTCAGACCCCCTTAAATTTTTCACTCTTTGTTACATTGCAGCCTTTTGCGAAAATCATTTAAGTTCATTTTTTTTCCTCATTAATGTACACACAGCACACACAGCACAGCAGTACACACAGCACCCCGCTGCCTGAAGACGTGTTTAACAAAATGTACGTCGAGGCGGTACTTGGTCACGCAATTACATCACATCCGGCCTCCGTGGTTCGTCTGTCTGTTGAGGGTGGAACGCACGCCGCTGCCGCGATCAGCTGGGTACTTCTTTGCAGAGCAGTTTCCCCACCTAAGTTGCGCTTTCCAGCCTCAGTGCCGGGCGATGGCACCTTGTATGTGAGTAACCCTTTGGCTATGTTTGTTTTTATCCAATTTTTTAAATAAATGGTGTTACACTATGTTCGGTTTCTCTCCATCTGTTTTATATCCCATTCGTGAGATCCTGTGATGTGAGGACAAGAGTCCAGTCCACCTTTCTCCATTGCAGCAAGCATTATCTTGCTAAAGCCTATTTGACCTTTTTTTCATTAAATTGGTCAACTCCATCTGGTAAGCTGATACCTGTTTCCATGAGCACATTGGTGTGTTTTCAGTGATGGTGAAGGGATTTTGCTGTTCACGTTTTGATGTCAAGATTCAGACCAGGATTTCACCTCAATTATTGTTTCACCTTTGATGGACTTTTTATTATTCATTGTATATTTGATCCACTTTTTCAATATGTATATTTGAGTTATCATTATTGGTATCACTCATTTGTGTTATGGTTGTGCAATTATCATTGTACACCATTATTTCCTATTGGTTCTAGTCCCAGCAATTTATTTATTTAGGTTTGATTCACATAGGTAGGCTGGTTATTATAAACTAGAATTTATTATTTGCGGTCAGAACTGGGTATATATATATAAAATATTTATTTATTCAAAATATTTATCCTTTATACACTATTCTTTCACATATATTTAGCACTCCCCTTATTCCCCTTTTTTACACTTATACAAAGTGGCACATAATTGTGAAGTGGAAGGAAAATGATAAATGGTTTTCAAACATTTTTACAAATAAATATCTGAAAATTGTGGCGTGCATTTGTATTCAGCCCCCTTTACGCTGATACTAACTAAAATCTAGTGGAACCAATTGCCTTCAGAAGTAATCTAATTAGTAAATAGAGTCCACCTGTGTGTAATTTGATCTCAGTATAAATACAGCTGTTCTGTGAAGCCCAAACAGCCTCATGAAGGCCAAGGAACACACTAGCCAGGTCAGGGAGAAAGTTGTGGAGAAGTTCAAAGCAGGGTTAGGTTATAAAAAAATATTCAAAGCTTTGAACATTTCACGGAGCACTGTTCAATCCATCATCCGAAAATGGAAAGAGTATGTCACAACTGCAAACCGACCAAGACTAGGGATGAGCTTTATGTTCGGGTCCAAAATGAGTTTGAATCGAACATTGGCTGTTTGCCCGTTCCTCGAAAACCAAACATTATGGGGCGTTCGCGCCAAATTCGAGCGCCGAGTAACGCCCCATAATGCACTGAGGGAGCGCAGTGCATTATGGGGCGTTACTTGGCGCTCGAATTTGGCGCAAACACCCCATGCGGGGGCCAACTGCGGGTGCCGAGTGTATTGCTGTATGATGACTGGCCAAGGCATGCACCATGACCTGCATGCTTTGGCCAATCCCAGCGCCCTTAGCTAAGAGAGCCATAATTGGCCAAAGGCATGGTGCCTTTGGCCAATTATGGCTCATGACCTCATGATTCTTATTTGCTCTGACACGCACTGTGAGCTGTAGGCTGGGTTCACACTGGTCCGACAAACGCTCCGACATTGGGAGCTCATGTCGCATGACGTGTGAAATTTAATGTTTCCCTATGGGAGCCGTCCTAACTGGTCCGACACAAGTCGTTCCGACTTTAGAAATGCTCCCTGTACTACTTTGGTCCGACTTTGATCCTACTTCAGCCTATTGACTATCATTGAAGTCGGATCAAAGTCGGATTGCCGTCTTGCATGATCCGACTTCGGCACGCGACTTGTGCTCAGATGTTCTTGAGGGGGAACTCCGCGCCAAATTTTAAATAAAAAACCGGCATGGGTTCCCCCTCCAAGAGCATACCAGGCCCTTGGGTCTGGTATGGACCTTGAGGGGAACCCCCTACACCGATAAAAACGGCGTGGGGGTCCCCCCCAATCCATACCAGACCCTTATCCGAGCACGCAGCCCGGCCGGACAGGAATGGGGGTGGGGACGAGCGAGCGCCCCCCCCCCCCCCGAACCGTACCAGGCCGCATGCCCTCAACATGGGGGGTTGGTGCTTTGGGGGAGGGGGCGCGCTGCGGCCCCCCACCCCAAAGCACCTTGTCCCCATGTTGATGAGGACAAGGGCCTCTTCCCGACAACCCTGGCCGTTGGTTGTCGGGGTCTGCGGGCGGAGGGCTTATCGGAATCCAGGAGCCCCCTTTAATAAGGGGGCCCCCAGATCCCGGCCCCCCACCCTATGTGAATGAGTATGGGGTACATGGTACCCCTACCCATTCACCTAGGGAAGTGTCAATAAAAAAAAAACCACAGTACACAGGTTTCAAAATTAATTTATTGGGCAGCTCCGGTATCTTCTTCCGACTTCTCCCGGTGTTCCGCCTCTTCTCCCGGGCCCCGCCGCTATCTTCTTCCAGCTCTATTGCCAGCGAGGGGCCCGGTCTGCTGCCGCTGTCTTGTCGCCGCTGTCTCGCCGCTTCTTCTCTTCATCTCTTCTTCCGATGTTGACACAACGCTCTCCCCGGCTGGAATGCTCTCTGTGCGCTCTGCTCTGACTTATATAGGCGGTGACCCCGCCCCCTTATGCCGTCACAGTCCCTGGGCATGCTGGGACTGTGACGTTTTAGGGGGCGTGGTCATCACCCGATGACCACGCCCCCTTATGCCGTCACAGTCCCAGCATGCCCAGAGACTGTGACGGCATAAGGGGGCGGGGTCACCGCCTATATAAGTCAGAGCAGAGCGCACAGAGAGCATTCCAGCCGGGGAGAGCGTCGTGTCAACATCGGAAGAAGAGATGAAGAGAAGAAGCGGCGAGACAGCGGCGACAAGACAGCGGCGACAAGACAGCGGCAGCAGACCGGGCCCCTCGCTGGCAATAGAGCTGGAAGAAGATAGCGGCGGGGCCCGGGAGAAGAGGCGGAACACCGGGAGAAGTCGGAAGAAGATACCGGAGCTGCCCAATAAATTAATTTTGAAACCTGTGTACTGTGGTTTTTTTTTTATTGACACTTCCCTAGGTGAATGGGTAGGGGTACCATGTACCCCATACTCATTCACATAGGGTGGGGGGCCGGGATCTGGGGGCCCCCTTATTAAAGGGGGCTCCTGGATTCCGATAAGCCCTCCGCCCGCAGACCCCGACAACCAACGGCCAGGGTTGTCGGGAAGAGGCCCTTGTCCTCATCAACATGGGGACAAGGTGCTTTGGGGTGGGGGGCCGCAGCGCGCCCCCTCCCCCAAAGCACCAACCCCCCATGTTGAGGGCATGCGGCCTGGTACGGTTCAGGAAGGGGGGGGCGCTCGCTCGTCCCCACCCCCATTCCTGTCCGGCCGGGCTGCGTGCTCGGATAAGGGTCTGGTATGGATTGGGGGGGACCCCCACGCCGTTTTTATCGGCGTAGGGGGTTCCCCTCAAGGTCCATACCAGACCCAAGGGCCTGGTATGCTCTTGGAGGGGGAACCCATGCCGGTTTTTTATTTAAAATTTGGCGCGGAGTTCCCCCTAAAGATTCATACCAAACACATTGGCGGGGATCCAAGTCGGATCCCCGTTCATTGAAAGTCGGACACATGCCGGCTTCATGTCGCAGGGCAAAGTCGGATCCAAAGTAGGACGGCTGTCGTGTCGCACCAGTGTGAACCCAGCCTCAAGGTCTTATATAGACAGGTGTGTGGCTTTCCTAATCAAGTCCAATCAGTATAATCAAACACAGCTGGACTCAAATGAAGGTGTAGAACCATCTCAAAGATGATCAGAAGAAATGGACAGCACCTGAGTTAAATATATGAGTGTCACAGCAAAGGGTCTGAATACTTAGGACCATGTGATATTTCAGTTTTTCTTTTTTAATAAATCTGAAAAAATGTCAACAATTCTGTGTTTTTCTGTCAATATGGGCTGCTGTGTGTACATTAATGAGGGGAAAAAAATGAACTTAAATGATTTTAGCAAATGGCTGCAATATAACAAAGAGTGAAAAATGTAAGGGGGTCTGAATACTTTCAGTCCCCACTGATATATATATAAATATATATAAATATAAATATATATATATATATATATATATATACTGCATCCAGTGTAGCCAAGCCTATATTTGACTGCAGGCCATTCCTGGTGTACTTTTTCTAATATACTTCAGGCGGTGACAACAGTACCGTTCACCCATAGTACAGTTGCTACTACTTTTCTGTTGGGGTACACAATACAGTACACCCATGGTTGTTATTACACTTCTGTTGGTGTACACAGTACCATGCACCATAGTGCAGTTGCTACTACTTTTCTGGTGGTGTACACAACACATACAGTGCGCCCATAGTTTCTATTAGACTTGCGGTGGTGTACACAATATCGTTCACCCCTAGTGCAGTTGCTACTACTTTTCTAGTGGTGTACACAATACATACAGTGCACCCATAGTTGTTATTACACTTCTGTTGGTGTACACAGTACTGTGCACCCATAGTGCATTTGCTACTACTTTTCTGTTGGTGTACACAGTACCGTGCACCCTTAGTGCTGTTGCTACTACTTTTCTGGTGGTGTACACAGTACACAATACAGTGTAGTGTGGTTTTGCTAAACAAAATTTACAGCATGTCTGGAAGGCCACCAAGGAGAGGCAGACGCTCACAGGCCACTAAAAGAGGGCAAGCAGGCCTCTACAGTCGACAGTGCTGGTCGTGGACACGGTGCATCCTCAGCACGTGGCCTTGGGGCACGCTTGTCCTTTTTTTCTGCAGTTGGCCGTGTTATTGAGCCACAACATGCAGAAGAGTTGGTGGAATGGATAACAAAGCCGTCCTCATCCTCCTCATCTTCTGTTACCCAGGCTCAGAGTAGTTTGCCTGCCATTGCAGCTGCCAAAGTGGCCTATTCCATCGGCTCCATGTCAACAGTCACTCCTTCCCTATCCCCACCATCATGCACGGAGGAGGCCTTGCAGAAAGGTTTGTGCAATGTGTTTCCAGAGCCTGGGAGGTAACAATTTCCTGGTGCTGGACAACGTGTTGCTGAGGCTTCGTTCAGTCACAGAAAGAGTGGTGGAGAAGGTGGCCGGCTGACCGATGTCTTCAGATAATTCTTCAGTCCTCAGCGCCAAGGTCTGATTGGTTCCAGCAACCATCTCCAGTGTCTGAATTACATGGTGCAGTAATATCTAGGGGCAAGATATGATTTGGAGACCTTTACAACAGAACATCCATTGGGTTACTGGGTCTTGAGGATGGACCACTGGCCAGAGCTTGCTCAATATGCAGTCGAGCTACTGGTCTGTCCTGCATCCAGCATTCTTTCTGAATGCACATTCAGTGCTGCTGGAGGCTTTGTAACCGATCACAGAGTGCGCCTGTTCACAGACTCTGGTGAACGGCTCACATTCATAAATATGAATCAATCTTGGATCACCAGCTACCAAGCACCTGATGCTGATGTAACTGATTGATTTTTCTATGTATGTGGGATCCCTTGAAGATTGAATATGCTGAGTGACTATCCTATTATGCTGAGTGACTATCCTATTTCTCCTCAATCTTCATGATAATAGCTTCTAAGAAAAAAATTTTGGTTCAGGGCACCACCACTGCCTAAGGCCCAATTTTTCTGCCTCTGTTTAACAGGGGCATGTAATTACAATTTTTGCGCTAATATTTCACAGCAGGGCTCGTTCCTGCACTCAACAAGAGTATCTGTGGGGGGTTGCAGTGTTGTGATACCACCACCACTGCCTAAGGTCCAATTTTTCTGCCCCTGTTTAACAGGGGCATGTAATTACAATTTTTGCTCTAATTTTTCACAGCAGGACCCGTTCCTGCGCTCAACAAGAGAATCTGTGAGGGGTTACAGTGTTGTGGCACCACCACCACTGCCTAAGGCCCAATTTTTCTGCCCCTGTTTAACAGGGGCACGTAATTACAATTTTTGATCTAATATTTCACAGCAGGGCCCGTTCCTGCACTCAACAAAAGTATCTGTGAGGCTTTACAGTGTTGTGCCATCACCACCACCACCACCACCGCCTAAGGCCCAATTTTTCTGCCCCTGTTTAACAGAGGTGTGTAATTACAATTTTTGATCAAATATTTAACAGCAGGGCTAGTTCCTGCGCTCAACAAGAGTATCTGTGAGGCTTTACAGTGTTGTGCCACCACCACCACAGTCCCAATTTTTCTGCCCCTGTTTAACAGGGGCATGTAATTACAATTCTTGATATAATATTTCACAGCAGGGCCCCTTCCAGCGCCCACCAAGAGTAACTGTGAGAGCTTACATTGTTCTGGTACCACCAACACCTAAGGCCCAATTTTCTGCAGAGTGTATAGGGCAGGCTGTATAGTATATACAGGCAGTCCCCTATTTTCAAACATTCGACTTACAAACGACTCCTACTTACAAACAGAGGCAGACTACAGGAAGTGAGAGGAAATCTACTCTTAGGAAAGGAAAATTGTAATTACACACTGTAAGAGTTAATATGGGAAAAAGGTGTCTCCACTGATGCTTTATCACCAATCCCAGTTTCCCTAATACCCCCAAATTTTCAAAATCCAATTGTCATTGGGACAGAAAGTGAGGTGAAATCTTCTGAACAGGGGCACAGACAGCAAAACAAATGTTACAGGGGTGACAACCCTTCCCTATGTTATCCAAAAAGCTTAAAAATAGATTTTTTGGCTGGAGTTACACTTAAAAAATGTACCTGTTCCAAATTATAAACAGATTCAACTTAAGAACAAACCTACAGTCCCTAACTTTTTTGTAACCCGGGGACCGCCTGTATACTTGTGTAACTCCTGTCCTGGGGGCCCCACGCCTTTTTTTTAAATTTGGGCTCCCCTTAATATCCATACAAGACCCAAAAGGGCCTGGTAATGGGCTGGGGGGGGGTACCCATGCCGTTTTTCTCAATGATTTTCAACTATATTGCCGGGACCCGACATTACATTACAGCCGCAAGCAGTTTTCAATTAATTTTTTTTTCCTTTAGAAATGTAATTTTGTGCAGGGACTGTTCTAAACACGGGGAAAATATGCAACTTTACAGGCATACCATAGTCACCTCCCCAGGCACGATATTTAAAGGAATTTTTCACTTTTCTTGTTTCACTTCAAGCATTATTAAAATCACTGCTCCTGAAAAAATGGCCGTTTTTAAAACTTTTTTTTGCATTGATGTCCCTTGGGGCAGGACCCAGGTCCCCAAACACTTTTTATGACAATAACTTGCATATTAGCCTTTAAAATTCGCACTTTTGATTTTTCACTTTCGAGTCCCATAGACTTTAACGGTGTTCGCGCAAATTTTTTGCCTGTTCGCATGTTATGCCGCGAACCGAACCGGGGGGGGGGGGGGGGTGTTCGGCTCATCCTTAACCAAGACATGGCATCCACCTAAACTGACAGGCCGGGCTCGGAGAACATTAGTCAGAGAAGCTGCCAAGAGGCCCATGGTAACTCTGGAGGAGCTGCAGAGATCCACAGCTCAGGTGGGAGAATCTGTCCACAGGACAACTATTAGTTGCGCATTCCACAAATCTGGCCTTTATGGAAGAGTGGCAAAAAGAAAGCCATTGTTAAAAGAAAGCCATAAAAAGTCATGTTTGCAGTTTGCAGTGGGGGACACAGCAAGCATGTGAAAGAAGGTGCTCTGGTCAGATGAGACCAAAATTGAACTTTTTGGCCTAAAAGCAAAATGCTATGTGTGGCGAAAAACTAACACTGCACATTACCCTGAACACAGAATCCCCACCGTGAAACATGGTGGTGGCAGCATCATGTTGTGGGGATGCATTTCTTCAACAGGGACAGGGAAGCTGGTCAGAGTTGATGGGAAGATGGATGGAGCCAAATACAGGGCAATCTTAGAAGAAAACCTGTTAGAGTCTGCAAAAGAATTGAGACTGACTGGGGTGGAGGTTCACTTTCCGACAGGACAACGACTCTAAACATACAGCCAGAGCTACAATGGAATGGTTTAGATTAAAGCATATTCATGTGTTAGAGTGGCCCGGACAAAGTCCAGACCTAAATTCAATTGAGAATCTGTGGCAGGACTTGAAAATTGCTGTTCACAGATGCTTTCCATCCAATCTGACAGAGCTTGAGTTGTGTTTTCCCATACCAATCTTTCCCCTCTTTTCTCCTCTCATCACACAGTGTTTCCTTGGGCTCACTATCATTCTCTTACGCAGAGGATTGCCTCCGGCCTCATGGCTGCCCTGGTGGTTGCCTGTAGGGTGCCCCTGCCTAGATGCCCACTGTGGCTCCGGGTGGGGGGCACTTTTTCGCATGGTATAGGTTGCTGGACACTCCATCACCTCCATATCAATCAAAGTGAGTCATCCTGTATAGGCTGGGGGATTGTACCGCCACCTCTGTGTACCATTCCCTATTATCCTATTTTAATCACTATTTTCATCTATAGATCCATCATGCTGCTTTCTCCTGATGAGTGGTGTACCAGCCATGAAACGAGTAGAGCTACCTGCTGTTTAAATTTTTCATCCATATTTACTCACATTATTAAGTCTACCGCTCAATACCTTTTCCAGGATCAACAAGGCTTCTAGGCTCTGCAAGTCTTATCAATTTGTATGATTTTATGATAATTTTGCCTCTGATGAACTTTCTATTCATTGCCTGTCATATTGTTGTATATTCAAGTATTACCTGTGTACTGCATTACCATCTTCTTTCATCATGTGTTTACTATTGACATCATTATTGTATTATGACATGCATCTAACCAATACATTTTAACAACGTTCATCCATTTATCTCTTTAGCTCAATCACACGCTTCACTCAAAGTCCCATTCCCCTGCTCTGCCCTTTTATGATCAACCACAGGGACTGAGATGTTTGACCTTACCAGGCCATCATTTCATTTAAGTCCCGAGGGATGGAATACATGGCCCTATCATACCATGTGTTCATTCAAAGTCCCATCTTCCAACCAATCTTCCTTATTAACTAGAGCTTGAGCTATTTTGCAACGCTGGTAGAGACATACCCAAAAAGACTTGTAGCTGTAATTGCAGTGAAAGGTGGTTCTACAAAGTATTGACTCAGGGGGCTGAATACAAATGCATGCCACACTTTTCACTTTTTTATTTGTAAAAAATTTTAAAACCATTAATCATTTCACTTCCACTTCACAATTCCACTTCGCAAATATGTGCCACTTTGTTTTGGTCTACGACACAAAATCCCAATAAAATACATTTAGATTTTTGGTTGTAACATGACAAAATGTGGAAAATTTCAAGGGGTATGAATACTTTTTCAAGGCACTGTATAAGCGTAAATACAGTTTCAGGTATATAATATAGATATTTTTTTTTTTTCATTTCTGACAGCTACAGATTCTGTACCACATATTTACCCTTATTAAAGGAATAGTATGTATGCAGGATAGAGCAGCAGATAATGACAAGCTAATACTCCATTTTTCACGACCATCAGAACTACATGTCTGATTACTGGCAAATCTGTAGATACATGAAGAGTAATAGGCTTTAGCTACAGTTCTATAAATAGGATGTCAAAGAGAGAGTCGTTGATAGAAAAAGGACTTACAGAAACCACTAAGATTGCAGGAGGGAATAACATTTTATTGAAAGAATAATGTTAGAACAAGAGGTCAAGCTCTATGGCTGGAGGGTGACAGGTGGGCAGATGTAGGGTCAGAGGTGTTTATAAAGAAAGCTGGAATAATTTTCTGCCTGTAGGAGAGGTGGAACAAACACAACAAAGCAAATACATATATAGATTTCTAAAGATTTATATACTAGAGGCATATAAGTAAACAATATTCCAGGCCTCAACTCTATTGACAGCTTGTATGAAAGGCAATTAATCTTTTAATCTTATGCCGTGTACACACGAGCGGAATGTCCGCCAGAAAAAGTTTGATGGGAGCTTTTCATCGTATATTCCGACCGTGTGTATCCCCTATCGGACTTTTTCCATCGAAAATTCAGATGGACTTAGATAGAGAACATGTTCTAAATTTTTCCGACGGAACTAATTATTATCGGGAAACCCGCTCATCTGTATGCTGTTACGACGTACCAAAAACGACACATGCTCAGAAGCAAGTACGAGACGGAAGCTATTGGCTACTGGCTATTGAACTTCCGTTTTCTAGTCCCGTCGTACGTGTTGTATGTCACCGCGTTCTGGTAGGTCAGAATTTGGTGTGACCATGTGTATGCAAGACAGCTTGAACGGAATTCCGTCGGAAATATGGCAGAAAAACCTTCAGAGTTTACTCTGACGGCAAAACCGGTCGTGTGTACAGGGCATAAGTGTTTTTACTTTCAAACGTAAACCTCAGCACCTGCAATTACTCAAAACTCCATTAAAGCCCCACTGCAAAATACAATTCAACCTCCCCCCCCCCCATATAATTGCTGTATTTTTAAAAATTCCAATCCAAATGCCCTTTTTACTTACCTTAAGCCACAGCCGCATGATGCCGCAGCTCACAGTAATTTCCTCTTCTGTTTAATTCCTGCTTGGGTCCTTCTTCAGGTGTCCATATCAATGTCAGCATGAAGTGGACTTTTCCTGTTGGATGTCCAGAGCAAGGGTTCTCTCAGAATCCAGAAGATATGATGGGGGCAATTTCAGGTCCCATCGCGCACTTAAATGTGTATACCTGGCTTCTCAAGGTAAGGGGAAAATGGCTAATAGGATGGGATAGAGGGGATGGGATAGAGGGGGTGGGATGGAGGGATGAAAAAACATCTTTTTAGCCCAGAATGGGGCTCTAAAAAATTTGTTAAAATTTATCCCACAAATCTACAACCCTTATCCACACTTTTGCCCACAAACACTTTTCTAACCACATTTGCCACATCATCATTATAATTTTTACTGCTTCACTGAATAAGCTATTCAGTTTTAGAACTTGGCTGCCCATTTGATGTGATTACATTGCAAAAGGCATCCAAGAAATATGTATTATATGTATATATCTTGTAAAGGGGGAATCTAATTCAGCAGCATGTATTTTTTCACAGGGCATGCTTCCTAATTGTTGCTGGTTGCAATTGTTTTATTAGAGGCCTTTTTTTTCCAATGGTCACAAAAGTAGAATATGCCTGAGCAATATGCATCAGCTCAGAACTTATAGCCTCCTTTGAGAGAGCATGTGATATGTGTGGCATTGGGGATTGTTCAGCTCAAGTGGGTAAATGCGTTTTGGTGCAGTGAGTCCACATCAGAGAGGCATTTATAGTTAAGGGCCTGGTAGCCCACGTTTATTAAAGGGAAAAACAAGACAAAAGTCCATCCAGGAATCACACGCAGGGGTCCAAGCTTCAATTAAATACACAAAATCCAAATGAAAATGCTAGCCCACCTGGCTACTCTTCAGCAGTACTGCTACTATAGGTACAGGCCCTTCAAGTGAGCTGCTTGGATGCACACAGTCTTAGACTCCTTGGCTGCACACAGCTTCAAGCCCTTCAACGCACACAGCTTTGGGCTCCTTGGACGCACACAGCTTCAAGCCCTTCAATGCACACAGCATCTATTCTCACACAGACACTTACTAGCAGCCACTGCTCCAACTTCACCTTCCTCCTCCTTTTGCTCTCACCAGCCCCTCATTATATGGGCTGTGTGCACCTGGGCACACACTATGCTGGCAGTCCACAAGACCCGGACACAGGGTTGGAGATCCCGTCCCACCCAAGACTCTGAAGGATCTCCAAACTACAGAGCCCCATAGGGAACTAGCAAAACCTGGAGAAAACTGCCAGAGCAGTTTTCTCTGTTTCAAATTTATGCTCTGTAGATCTGCACTCAGCCGATATGCAGACTCTGTGTCCACTTTAACCCCATTTTCATAGGGACAGAGCCTTCCTCTGCCACATATGGTAATTTACAGGCTGGGGATTGTGATAGGGGCAGGGCATTGTCAACCTCATAACTCAGAGTCCCCAGTAAAGGACCTTAATATTTATATCACCAGCCGTTATGTTTTATGAAAGCTAACAACTAAAATAAAAGTAGGCTTTGTAAGTAATATTATCATGTTAAAGCTTATATTAGAATTTAGTGGTTGGATTTAGGTTTACTTTAACAAACTGTTTTTGAGGTCTTTGCTTTACTGGAGTACATTTCCTTGTGTGCTCCCCCTGTGTGCACAGATTTGTACACCCCAAATCAATCTAAGGCCCAATATCTGTTCCTTTTTTCTATTAGAGTCTTTTTCCTTTTTTTGTTTTAGATTATAACTTTTACCTTGGGATGAGTAGAGTATATCAGGCAGTTGTTGCTGACAGTCTGTTCAAGAGATTTTTTTCACAGCACCTCATTCCATCCGCTGAAAAAAGTAAGAACACTGTGCACCAAAAACACCACACACCCTCACCCCAGTGCACTGCAACTCCCTGAATTATCCACATTTACATGGCACAACACGGGCAACATAGCAGTCCAATACCTCAAATAAATATTGGAACATTTCCAGCCAGTGGTACATCCTTGACAACTAGTAGTTCATGGATATGATTGCTTGTAAGTGTTTTAGTTAGCCTTGTAAGCTGTCCCTGCCCAGGTCAAGCAAACAAGGGCAGGGATGACTTCACAAGAGAAAATTAAAACTAAAAACATTTTTAAAGATCTGAAGAAAAAAAAAACAGTGATAGTGGGTGGGAACTTTTCTGGGTCTAAACCAGTGTTTAGCTCTAAGCACTTTTAGAGGTCAGGTTTGTGGGCTCCGTGGGCTTCTTTCAGAGATCATCGGCCTCTTACTCCATGATTAGATCTTTGTACAGGGAATCTCTCATGTAGCTCCCCCTGTTTGTTCCCATGTGATTCCTGAAGCATATTCTCTCTGCAATTCAGAAGCTGTCTTTTTAAACTCATTAGAAACATTCCTCTCGCTACAAGGTGATATTCCTTGCAGCCATAACTTTTGTGAGGCATGTGTTTGAGCTGGTGATCTTATCTTGCAAGAAACCAATTTAAATTATTGCATAAGAACAAGGTGGTGTTGAGGCCTAAGTTTGAAGCCCAGGAAGAGTACCCAGTTTGCATTGCTATTCCTCCCCATGTTTGCTTGACAGGGGCAGCAGAGACGGTCTTATGAACTTAAAAGAAAAAAAATTAAAGAGTACCTCCACTTTTGTTGAGAAAAAAAAAATCCCTTCTGGGTGATCTATGTACATAACAAGGATTTTAACAAACTTTGTTGCAGATTCCTACCTTTTGTTATTCTGAAGAAATCCCTGTGTGTTTGTCTGTATCTCAATATGGTAAGTGAATCTAATGGGAGTGGTTTCATAATTATCAATCAGCTGCTGCACCTGCAGGGCTCTAATGAGGAAAATTGCAGGGTCTGCATTACTTTAGACAAGATGGAAGTATCTCATCAAAAATGAAATTTCTGTTCAGGGAATGCCTGAAAACGGAAAATTGTATACTCACCTTTCCGTAATTTTCCTTTCCTGACACATCCCATGGCAGCACATACACTGGGTTGTGACTCGGCCCCCACAACCTGATAGGACTGATTAGCTATAAGTTTTGAAGAGGAGCCCCCCGCTGCATTCTCAGTATCTATCACGTTAGAAGGGTGGGTATCTGTGTGCTACCATGGGATGCGTCAGGAAAGGAAAATTACAGAAAGGTGAGTATACAATTTTCCGTTTTCCTGACGCATCATGGCAGCACACACACTGGGAAATAACTCACTACATGGGTGGATGCTTTGCAAGAAGATTTATTGTATTCACAGGATATGGAAGAATTAGCTTTAATGATCGATCTTCCAAATTCAACCATCATTAACCGAGACGGGTCTATTCTGTAATGAGACATGAACGTGGTTCTAGAAGACCAAGTTGCTGCTTTGCAAATCGTTTCCGGAGACACTCTACAATACGCTGCCCAAGATGTCACCACTGCCCTGGTTGAATGAGCCTTTAGGTCGTTGGGTATTGAAAGAAGCTGGATTTCATACGCCTTTTTAATGATCTTTATTAGCCAAGAGGCTATTGTCCAGGAAGAAGCTGCCTGATCTTTCTTAGAGCCGTGCGATATAATTAGCAAGTTTTCTGTTTTCCTGAATGGGTTAGTAACCTCCAGATATGAAGAGATAACTGATTTAATATCTAGTGGATGTGGATCCCCTTGGCTAGTGAGGAATGCTGGTAAACTGATCTCTGGATTGAAGTGGAAAGCAGATGCCACCTTAGGTATGAATTGTTCATATGGTGTTAAAACAACTCTATCAGGATAGAACAGCAAATGGGGCTTTTTCATTGAAAGTGCTTGCAGCTCGGACACTCTTTTTGCGGAAGTTATTGTCACTAAAAAGGTTAATTTGAGGGTTAGGTCCCATACAGATATTGACTCCAAAGGGAAAAATGGTTCTTTTGATAAGGCTTCTAGAACTAATGTTAAGTCCCATGTCGGGAAGGTTGGCTTCCTGGGTGGTCTTATTTTCAAACATGCTTTTTGAAATTGAATTATGAGGGGATTGAAGGCCCATTTGATTCCCATCATGGCTGATAAGGCAGATATTTGAACCTTTAGGTTGTTTGAACTTAGACCTCTCTCCAGACCTAGTTGTAAAAATTCAAGAATTTGTGAGAAAGTGGGTCCCAGGACTGTTCTTGTGCTAACGTAGTGAATCTTTCCCAAATTCTGTTATAAGTGCCGTTAGTCGACTTCTTCCTTTCCTGTTGCAAGGCCACCACCCTTAGAGAGCAACCTTAATCTAGAAGCCTCTCCCTTTCAACTTCCAAGCCATTAGGTAGTCTTTCTGGTGCTGGATGTAGGAACTGGCCCTGTGAGAGTAAATCCGGAGTTACCGGAAGGAGTAATGGGTTCTTCTGTACTCAGTTGTAGAATGGTTGTAAACCATGGTCTCCTTGGCCAAAACGGTATTACCGCAATCACCGTGGATGTTGAGTTCCTCAGTCTGGCCAGGAACCTGGCTATTCAGGGGATTTGAGGAAATATGTAACCTAGACGGAATCTCCACTGGTGATGGAGACAGTTGACCCCTAGGGCTGCTCGATAGGTGACCTTTGCCAGAAACTTGGCACACTTGTTGTTCATTGGGGTTGCTGCCAAGTCAATATCGGGAATACCCCACTTGTGTGTTAGAAGAGAAAAAGCTTGGTGACTTAGTGACCATTCATTGTTCGAGATGAACATTCGGCTTAGATCGTCCGCAAGTTGGTTCTGAACTGCCGGGATATACATCGCTTTCAGGTCTTCTAAATGGATTTGGGCCCTGTCGAGGATAGGACGCACCTCCTGCATGAGGGCGCTGCTCCGGGTGACCCCCTGCCTTCGGATGTAATTCACTGCCACCGTATTGTCCATGTGTACTAATACACTCTTCCCTGTAAGAGATTACCTGAATGCTAGAAGGGCCTGAAATGCAGCCCTGAGCTCCAGAATGTTTGATACTACACCCTGGGGGCGAAAAAACAACGGCCTTGTACCGCCTGATCCTGGTAATGTGCTCCCCAACCTTGGAGGTTTGCGTCTGACGTGACTATTTCCGGCTGAGGGGGCTCAATGTGTTGATGACGTTTTAGGTTGCTGACTCGCGTCCACCACCATGCCGATTATTTCACCGATTGGTTGATGAAGATTCGTTGATTCATTGATGTTCCATTCCATTGTTTCAGGAACAATATCTGGAATGTCCTCGTATGCCACTGGGACTAACGGACCATCGGAAAGGTGGCAGAGAGTCTTTCAAAATGGAAAGTAACTGCTGGCTGGGGTTTCCAGCCAGCAGTTACTTTCCATTTTGAAAGACTCTCCATTTTGAAAGATTCTACTAGGATCGTCCTTTAGAGGTTCTTCAGGTCTAGAACCGGTCGTAGATCCCCTGTTTTTTTCTTCACAGGAAAAAGGGGGGAATAAAAGCCTTTGCCTTTCTGGTGCTGAGGAACTTCTACAACTGCCTGTTTCTGTAGTAACTCTAGTACATATTTGATCAGGAGTTCACTTTTGAAGAGATGATGGGAGTTGGGTGTTTAGGAAGTGATCTCTGGGGTTTCTGTATTTGAAACTCCATTTGTGGCCCTCGTGGACTGTGTAAACAGCCTGAGCCTGGCTCCCACTAACATGGGCTGGACGGGCGTGCCATCAAAACGACTTTTGCTGATCCCCTGTATTAGGAGCTTTGGGCTTGCGTCCTCAGGAAAGACGATTGGGTATTACGCCAATTTCGCTTGAACTCTTTGCCTGGTCTGTATGATCTCGCTTCTTGGTATCGTTCAGGAAGATTACGTCTAAAGGGGTGAACCTTTTGCTGTTTCGGTCTTCGATCAGAGGGAATAGGGCCCGAATTCCCACCTGTGACCTTCGAGATAGCCAGGTCTAAGTTAGGGCCGAACAGGTTGGTTCCGTTGTAGGGGATCTTGCACCAATTTGATTTGGAAGCTGTATCTGCCACCCACGATTTTAACCATAAGGCTCTTCTGGACATAACCGAAGACAGCATCGCCCTTGAAGACAGCATCGCCCTTGCTGCTGATCTTACTATATCTACTGATGCTTCGGCTACAAAGTCTCCTGCTAGGCTGAGTTCCTGTAGGGCAGATACGATTCTCTCCTGGTTAGCTGCTTCTGACAGTATTTTTTTGATGTTAGAGGTCCAGCTATTAATTGCTCTGCCAACTGCCGCTAGTGCGATAGCTGGTCTGCATGCTCCTCCTGCTGCTGAATAGGCTTTCTTGAAATCGAGATCGATTTTCCGGTCCAAGACATCCCTGAAAGTCACCGCGTCCCCTATTGGCAATGTCACATGTCTAGCCAGACGCATTAGTGAGGCGTCTACTACAGGTGAGAGGGTTTACGGCTGGTTCTTTTAAGGGATATAGCTTTGCTATCCTATTGTTTAGGATGGGCTTTTTGTCGTGTTTTCGCCACTCACCTTTAATTAACTGTTCGAGTTCATCAATAAAAGGAAAGGTCTCTGGGTCCCTTTTTAAGTTAGGGAAATATTTCCTGAGCATGCGGGGAATTTCCTTTGGTTCCTCCCAACCAATCACCTCCTTTACTGACCTTGCAAAGGGGTCTATTAAAGCAAAATCGAAACTGACTGACACTGGAGAATCTTCTTCAGCTGATGAGTCGTCTGATTCTTGCGGTACGCAGGAGCTTGTTGCTGACACCTGCAGAATTGATTCTTTTACAGATTCTCTGATTATATTCGATACTTCCAATGCACCTGATTCCTTTTCACTAGTTGCTTCTTCAGCACATGTCTGGCAAGCTAGCTTGTTAGGAAGGGCTTGCGCTCCGCATATCCAGCAGGCATTAGCTGCAGGTTGGGTACGGTGGTCGTGCTGTGTTTTGTGGGAGGATGACGATTTACTGTGATGGTGAAAGGAAGTCCTTTACCAGTTTCTTCTAGAGTGTGAATACCTTGAAGGCAATCTTTCGCTCCGTTTGGAGTGAGATGATTTTGACGCCCTGCCAGGGCTATCAGGATAAAGTGATATTAGTGGCATGGCTCTCTTTTACTCCTCTTCACTTCTTACCAAAACATGATGCTTCTTACCTTACTGGCTGTGGATGGTCTGCTGGGGCAGCGGCCTCCATGAGCAACAGACAGAGTGTATCTGGGAAAGGAAGGGTTAACCCCGTGAAGATCAGTACAGTGCAGGCACATATGTAAAAGAGCAATGAAAAAGAATTTATGGCCTTACCAGGTCAGAAGATTGATCAGGAAGTGGTGGCAGCAGAAGCAGATGTAGAAAATGCAGAGTGCGAGCGTGAGTGATCATCCGTGCAGCCAAACGGCACAATGACCGTTTTTAAATAGACCGCCATTACGGCGGAAGTGACACAAGCGCCGCGCATGTGCTGTAGCGATCCATGGCCCCCGACACCATTTTTGAAACTGGCGAAAGGGGTAGATGCTCATGTCACTTCCAGTCGCGCCGTCGAGCCGATCACGGCCGCCATGATGGGAAGGTCAGAGCACCGGAGGACTAGAAGGCTCAGCAGTGAGGGAGAGAGAGAGAAAGAAAAAAAAAGGAATAAGGTAAAAACATACGGAGAGTGGCTTAAAGGAGAAAGTGTATAAGAGGTAAAGAGGAGGTAAAGAATGGAGGCCGTTGCATAGTGGTGTAAGCCTGTTTAAGGCTTGTAAAATGGCAATGTAACTCCCCTGAGACCATCAGAGTGGGGACCCTGCATAAAGCTCATTTAGAGACTGTACAGTCAGGACTTCCAACTAGGAGAGGCTGAACCTAGCTGGGGTGAAACGGTAAGAGGTCCGTGCTTTATCTGGTCAATCCTAACAGGTGAGGAATAAAAAGGAGAATGCAGTGGGGGGCTCCTCTTCAAAACGTATAGCTAATCAGTCCTATCAGGTTGTGGGAGCGGAGTCACAACCCAGTGTGTGCGCTGCCATGATGCGTCAGGAAATCTGATTTGTATCTTAGGCTGGCCATACATGGTCGAATTTCAAAAGAATTTTCTTTTGAAAATCAGAAATTTTGTGCGGTTTGTGATCCGATGGTGCCACCATTGATTTCGAAATTCGACCAACCAATCCTTCAATTTCACCTCTTGTTGATACAGAAAAGAATTTTCATGGCTGAGAATCTTCTTTTCTTTCCAGGAATCTACTTTTCTTGTACATGTGCATTTCTTTTTCGATTACATTTCTCGCACGATTCTCTCATCATTGATTAGAAAATCGTTTGTTTTTAAAAAAATTTCCAACATGCCAACATTATTAAATTTGATGGCTGAACGAAAATCGGCTGTTGCTGCAGCGCACTAATGGGGCGAAATCCGAACAAAAATTCTTAGATAAGATTTTCAAAAGGAAATTCTTTCAAAATTCGACCTATGTATGCCGAATGTATGACCCATGTAGGCCTGCCTTAGTGTATACTTCGGGGAAAATCAGTGAGCCAATCACACAAGCAGGAAATTATGTTTCTGGGGGGCGTTTTGTACACATTCTGTGTACAGAACACCAGGTAGCAATATTGCATTGCATTTTACAGAAAATTACAGAGCTGCAGATTGAAAGGGAAAGGTGATTTTTAATAACATTCAATTATAACATGACTTGAGTCGAAATTGTAAACGCTATTTTGTTATGCTATTTTTTTTGCCCACAAAAGCAGAGCTACCCTTCAAAGACATGATTATTATGTAAAAACATATATATGATGATGGGTGGGATACAGTATAAAAATGTAAATATGTAAATAATAAAAAGTGTAAAAACATTGTATAGGGTAAGGGTAGGCTTCCTATGACCAGGTGATTCTATATTTAAAATTTTGCTGCTTTCTGCCCTGCCCTTCCCTCTGGCAGTAGAATTTCCTCCTTTCCATTTGCTGCTGCCTGCTCTTCCCCCTGCGTTGTGGAAGGGAGGAAAGCCTATGGCTATAGGTTTTCCAATGCAGCTATGCTTCCAGTGCCTTGACTATGATTAAATCAATAAACAATTGTATAAAGCTTGCCCCATTTGTTCTCCTTCTCACTAGCAACACACCAATCCTCCCCTCCTCTTAATATTATGATGTAGTAAACAATCATTGGGTTTAGTAGCTGCCTGTGAGTGCTGCCCACAGTTGGAACCAGCTGCAGTGGTTTAAAAACCTTTTTTTTCAGGGATCAGAGGATCAGAGGCACATTTCCGATCCAAAATCCCATCAGAAACAGGAAATGCAGCAAAATGATTCCTATGCAGCATCTCCAAGCTATAAGGACAAAGCAGAGAGCACTCAAGCCCTAACGCGGTTAAACCTTTTAATAACAGTTAAAAATTAGATATAGGGATTAAAGAAGCATATCAGGAGTTAAAGTAGAACTATAGGCAACTTTTTAAAATGATTTTGGATAGAGCAAGGGAGGGTTATAACCCCTGTCTGATTTTTTTTCGTCATCTGTGTCATCTGTGTCCTATTGCGGAGATCTCCCTTCACTTCCTGTCCCATGGCCAAACAGGAAGTGAGAGGAAATCCTTACAAATTAAGGGAATTCTTTACGTCCCCCCAGGCCATCAGAACTAGTGTCCCCATTAGAAGATTTCCCTCTATCACTTTATTAGGGACAATCCAAAATTTGGGATTTTCTTTTACTTTCACTTTCAATAATAATGGTAAACAGGATGAATAGAGAGGGAAAATGTCCTTAACGGGGGCACAGGTAGCCGTACAAACTGACAAGTGTCCTAATCCCTCTCCACTTTATCCAACACAAAACAAAAAAGGTTTAGCCTTTAGTTAATATATATATATATATATATATATATATATATATATATACAGTGGGGACGGAAAGTATTTAGACCCCCTTAAATTTTTCACTCTTTGTTATATTGCAGCCATTTGCTAAAATCATTTAAGTTCATTTTTTTCCTCATTAATGTACACACAGCACCCCATATTGACAGAAAAACACAGAATTGTTGACATTTTTGCAGATTTATTAAAAAAGAAAAACTGAAATATCACATGGTCTTAAGTATTCAGACCCTTTGCTGTGACACTCATATATTTAACTCAGGTGCTGTCCATTTCTTCTGATCACCCTTGAGATGGTTCTACACCTTCATTTGAGTCCAGCTGTGTTTGATTATACTGATTGAACTTGATTAGGAAAGCCACACACCTGTCTATATATGACCTTACAGCTCACAGTGCATGTCAAAGCAAATGAGAATCATGAGGTCAAAGGAACTGCCTGAAGAGCTTAGAGACAGAATTGTGGCAAGGGACAGATCTGGCCAAGGTTACAGAAAACATTTCTGCTGCACTTAAGGTTCCTAAGAGCACAGTGACCTCCATAATCCTTAAATAGAAGATGTTTGGGACGACCAGAACCCTTCCTAGACCTGGCCGTCTGGCCAAACTGAGCTATCGGGGGAGAAGAGCCTTGGTGAGAGAGGTGAAGAAGAACCCAAAGATCACTGTGGCTGAGCTCCAGAGATGCAGTCGGGAGATGGGAGAAAGTTGTAGAAAGTCAACCATCACTGCAGCCCTCCACCAGTCGGGGCTTAATGGCAGAGTGGCCCGACGGAAGCCTCTCCTCAGTGCAAGACACATGAAAGCCCGCATGGAGTTTGCTAAAAAACACCTGAAGGACTCCAAGATGGTGAGAAATAAGATTCTTTGGTCTGATGAGACCAAGATAGAACTTTTTGGCCTAAATTCTAAGCGGTATGTGTGGAGAAAACCAGGCACTGCTCATCACCTGTCCAATACAGTCCCAACAGTGAAGCATGGTGGTGGCAGCAGCATCATGCTGTGGGGGTGTTTTTCAGCTGCAGGGACAGGACGACTGGTTGCAATCAAGGGAAAGATGAATGCGGGCAAGTACAGGGATATCCTAGACAAAAACCCTCTCCAGAGTGCTCAGGACCCGAGACTGGGTCGAAGGTTTACATTCCAACAAGACAATGACCCTAAGCACACAGCTAAAATAATGAAGGAGTGGCTTCACAACAACTGCGTGACTGTTCTTGAATGGCCCAGCCAGAGCCCTGACTTAAACTCAATTGAGCATCTCTGGAGAGACCTAAAAATGGCTGTCCACCAACGTTTACCATCCAACCTGACAGAACTGGAGGCGATCTGCAAGGAGGAATGGCAGAGGATCCCCAAATCCAGGTGTGAAAAACTTGTTGCATCCTTTCCAAAAGGCTTATGGCTGTATTAGATCAAAAAGGTGCTTCTACTAAATACTGAGCAAAGGGTCTGAATATTTAGGACCATGTGATATTTCAGTTTTTCTTTTTTAATAAATCTGCAAAAATGTCAACAATGCTGTGTTTTTCTGTCAATATGGGGTGCTGTGTGTACATTAATGAGGAAAAAAATTAAGCAAATGGCTGCAAAATAACAAAGAGTGAAAAATGTAGGGGGTTCTGAATACTTTCCGTCCCCACTGTTTATATATATATATATAATATATATATATATATATATATATATATATATATATATATATATATATACTGTATATATCTTGTGAGCTGCCCTGATGGTTTTTGTGTATACAAATAAATAGTGTCCAAAATAAAAAAATAAACTGCCAAATAAAAAAAGAAAAAAAGAAAAAACACACATTTTTCCTTAATCAATCTCCAGATTCCAATACAGCAGTATTGTACACCCAACACGACCCAATACTGTACACCCAACATGACTCTCATACCAGCTACCACATCTGCAAATATAATCCACTGTGTACCATGGTGTTTTTTTTCTTTTACTTTTGTGGCATGCTTTTCAATGGTATCCCCCTGAGGAAGTCATGTGTTGAGTGATGAAATGTGTAAGGGCGGGACTTGGCTAACACCACAACGCTTGTGGAATGCGGAAGTGCGATAACTGAGTGATTTCTCATGATATTTGCACAGGGTCACCAAACCTAAATAATACCGATGGATATACAAACACTGCTGGATATATTTGATGCCATTGAGCACCTTAATAAAGTTAGTGTGGTACTATAGCTTTTGTAGGAATTAATAAAGCTTTTAAAAGGTTAAGCACTGTCACGTACCTGGTTGGAGGCTGAAGTGCTGAGAGGGCTCCCCTAGCGGCTAAGTGCAGTACACTCTTGAAGATGGTACAGGAGCTGCAGTGCTCAAAGAAGCACAGGTTGCCAGTAGTGTACTGAAGAGCTGGCCTGGTGATCACCTAATGATTGCTGGGACAGGCTGGATGCACAATAAGGCAGAAGTCTCTCAGGAACTCCAGAAGTACTTGGCAGCAGTGCACATAGGAAATGGTAGTGGAAGCCAGGCCAGTGGTCATACATGGTGGATCAATCAGTAGTGGATGCAGGGAGCAGGAACAGGAACAAGCCGGGATCATACCCAGGAGGACAGGTAAGTAGCAGGCAAGTAATTATAAAGTCCGTAATGCAAGTCAGAGTCATACAGCAGCAAAGTCGGTACAGCAAGCCAGGGTTCGAAAGCCAGGAGTGGAGATTAGACAGGTCAAGGGCAAGCTGGGCTGATAATAACAGGAAATCTAAGGAAACATGCACAGAGGCTCAGGAACAAAGGAAGGCTGGTGACAATCCAGCAATCAGTGGAACACAGCAGCAGTTTTTTTATAGGCCAGTGAGTGGCTGCATCTGTTAAACGCGTCACGCATCTGTCACTTAGTGTGTGCGCTATTGCGCACGCGATTTCACCAATTTGCACCCTCGCACACACACATTCGATCAATTCACCGTTTTTGTGTCAGTGCGCACAGGAATGCGCCAGATGCACCCAGTTCTAGTATTGCCAACGGCAATTTCCCTGACAAGCACTATGTGGAGCATTTTGTTTGCATATCACAGAGTGGAGCAAAAGGAAGAGGGGTGCATCATAGTGTGGAGCATCACCCATCACCCATCTAAAAAAAGGGACAAAAAGCACAATCTGACCGAACATAGTATGTGAGGTCATATCTCTAAGGTAAGAGTACACCTGGTGGTGGTCATGACTGAAGTAATTTTGAAGAGCACAACAAGGTACAATAGTCTGCACAGAGGGCACTCTTGAAGAACTGTCACAGATTATTATTTTTGTGATATGGAAGTGTTTTTGGCTTGCACAATAATTGTATACTAGCGCTGTGCACCATAGATTATATCTGCCTCTAGTTATAGTTAGAATTTCTAATCCTCAGATCCAGTCTCCTAGGCATTTGAACAAGGAGCCAGACAGCACAATCCAAGTACATTTGGTACTTCTGCTCCTATCAGAAGGGATGTTTGATGACAGCTGAACAGGTTTTAGTGAAGGCAGGCTTGGGCAATGGGCAGCTACTCAGCTGCAGACTGGCTCCCTGGCTATTATCAATGAGCACTGGCTGAGGACATGCCTGCACCACTTGCTACAAGTCAAGGAAAACTGAAGATGACGTGGGTCTAGTTGTTGTGGTCTGTTGCTGAGAAAATGCATTTTCGGGGTGTGGCCCCTTTATTAAGTCTTGAATTAAGAGGAAGAGGCGCAAAAGGGTACATTAGCAGCATTTGCAGTCAAGGGACTGCCCTGCGCCTAGGAGGAACAGAGGAAGAGAAGAAAAAAAGGGAACATTAGCAGCATTTGTAGTGAAGTGACAGCTCTGTACCTTGGAGGAAAAGAAGAAGAGGTAAATGGTACATTATCAGTACTTGCAGGTAGGGATGGGCAAACAGTTCGACTCGAGCAGGTAGGGACGGGCTGAATTTTCGCTGTTGGGACATTCGGTGAAGAGCCGAACAAACGGGTCGTTCGACCGCTTGTTCGGCCCCTTGAACTGACCACAATGCATTGCGGCGCCGAACAGTGCATTGCAAGCCCTGATTGGCTAAAGCAGTGAAAGCTTCAGCCAATCAGGGCACAGAACACTGTCAGAGTCATGATTGGACACTGTCATCATGACTTTATCCAATCATGGCTCATTCCCGCACCACAGTATAAAAATATTCTTTCAATAGCAGACATTTTCAGTGTGATTACGGCGTGGAGAGAGATAGAAAAGGGCTCTGTTCAGGGCTATTAGTTAGTTAGTGTGCTATACTGTGCTATTTTGCTTCAATTGTCAGTACAGAATATTAGTTTAGTGTCAGTCTAGGGATAGTGTGAGTGTAGTGAGGAGGACCATCGTTCAGCTTTGCATAGTGTGCAGCTAGAGTAGGAATAGCTCAGATAGTTTCAGTGTAGTGTAGTGAGACCGTGTCAGTAATCTTTACATTAGTGTATAGCTAGAGTAGGGGCAGTTTAGATCTATTTGATTGCGTTACTGCCCGTTTAAGGCCATTTACTTCTGTGTGCGTTACTGCCAGTTTAACACCATATAGTTTTGTGTGCGTTACTGCCAGTTTAACGCCATATAGTTCTGTGTGCATTACTGTCAGTTTAACGCCATATAGTTCTGTGTGCGTTACTGCCAGTTTAACCCCATATAGTTCTGTGTGCATTACTGCCAGTTTAACACCATATAGTTCTGTGTGCATTACTGACAGTTTAAGGCCATATAGTTTTATGCGTTACTGCCAGTTTAACGCCATTTACTCCTGTGTGCGTTACTGACAGTTTAACGCTATATAGTTCTGTGTGTGTTACTGCCAGTTTAATGCCATTTACTTTTGTGTGCGTTACTGCCAGTTTAACGCCATATAGTTCTGTCCGTCACTGTACATTTGGCACATTATATTGCAATATATTATAGTGTATGCATGGAGTGTGTCTGTGTAGTGTGAGTACTCAAATTAAAGTGCACCAAACACCTCTTTACATTGATTAAAGTTCATCTACATTCAGATTTCAACTTCTTCTTTTTATTTGCTTATAATCACCACCCCTCCCAATAATGTTTGGGAGGACAACAAGGAGAGGCAGACGTTCCCTTGGCACTGTAAGGGGGCCAGCAACAAATGTGTCCACAGGCAAAGGTGGACGTGGTGGTCCGTCCTCAGGCAGGGCATCATTTCCTCTGTTTAGTGAGTTTGCCCATGCTATCCAGCCACAGCATGCAGAGGAGGTGGTGGACTGGCTCACTAAACCTTTCTCATCCTGCTCATCCTCTGTCACGCGGATTTTTGACACCCTAGGCGAAATCTCATTTTGCCCCCCCCTTGGCTCCACCCCTGACTCAACCTCCTTTTCCCTGCACATGTAAACCCCACCTTTTTAATGAAGTGCCCATCAAATGCAGCCCACCAGTGCCCATCAAATGCAGCCTCACCAGAACCCATCAAATGCAGCCTCACCAGCTCCCATTAATGCAGCCTCACCAGTGCCCCATCAAATGCAGCCTCACCAGCGCCCATCAATGCAGTCTACCAGCACCCATCAATGCAGCCTCACCAATGCCCATCAAATGCAGCCTCACCAGCTCCCATCAAATGCAGCCTCACGAACGCCCAACAAATGCAGCCTCACCAGCGCCCATCAAATGTAGCCTCGCCAGCGCCCATCAAATGCAGCCTACCAGTGCCCCTCAATGCAGTCTACCAGCGCCCATTAATAAATGTTTGCTTGCTTCCATTTATTTGGGAGTCGGGACACAGACACAGTCCTCCGCTGCCTGCTGTGCCTGCTGTGCCTCTGACACTATGTGCGAATGGAGCGGCGGCTGCCTGCTAGTATGGGTTGCCCTGGATCTATAGAGCTCCTGGTAGAAAGATTTGAAGACTGCCAGAACATCCTCAGAAGTAGTGCAAAGTCACCAAATTGCTCATTTTATTGCAGTTATATAAGTTGAACTTGTGCCTCTGCCCAAGATAAACAGGTTACAGGAGTTGGATCTAAAACATTGGCGGTCTCGGCTGCAATCACCCGCTCATTTACTTAGTTTATTTCCCCCCTACTGTTAGATTTAACCAGGCTAATTTCTTTAATAATGAGACCTCACAAATAGGCTAAACAGCAAAGGAAAGGATCCTAGAGATGGGGAATCAATTGGGACTTATAAAGCATTCGTCATTCCCTCTCCAGAGGGGTGGGTCTACATACCAGAAAAAGGAGAGATTAAATTTATTAATGGGAGAATTTCCCAGAGGAGCAGGTATAAAGTGACCCCAGACGTTTATGCAGTATCAAAATTTAATCAGTTTATTGGACACAGAATATTGCAAAGACAAACATAATAAAATGTATCAAACCTCCAATTAGATACTGCATAAACATCTGGGGTCACTTTATACCTGCTCCTCAGGGGATATTCTCCCATTAATAAATTTGACCTCACGAATAGGCATCCATGGTGTCCCTCACAATCATAAGAGATGCAGTATTTAAATTAATTTCTATAAAAGAAGTTAGAGCATGTTGTATGGAATCATGAGTATTAATTAACTGGAGCCAGAACGGATTGAGTCTCTACAGGACCCGACTCGATCCCGTTGAAAGACCCCCAAAGCTAGCCAACAGAAGGGAGTAATCTGACACAACCCTAGCCAAAATGTCAATGGAGACAATATACTTTAATGTCTCAAAAGTACCCAACATTAAGTCAATATGAGAAAGAGAATTGTGGGTGTTTGAGAAACATGTTTACTGTGCCTCCACAGGATGCAATTTACACCGAAGATCGTGCAGACCCAATGCCCTGCACAGCTTACCCATGGGGTCACTCTGTCTGCGTTAACATACTTAGATGGAGGAAACCTGTCCTGTATGCTTTTGAAGACATTGTTTCGGTCTCCCATCAACAGAACTGGAAGAGGCATTATATCTGCTATAAATTTTGCAAATATTTGAAATACCTCACATGAATATGGAGGCTGTATATACACATTAGCAATCACAAAGCATCCATCAAGCAGTCTACAGTGCAGAAATACGTATCTCCTGTATTTGTCTATTTCTGCCAGCTCACAGGAGAAGCCACCAACACCATATACCAGGATGGATAAACCTCTAGCATATGAAGAATAGGTAGAATGATGAATGTACACTTAGGCATTCCAAAAACCGAACTGTTTCTGGGGTGGCTGGCATCTCCTGCAAGCAGACAAAATCAGGTTTTAGATTTTCTAGAGTATCAAAAATAGACTGGCGCTTCAGGGAACTATTAGTTCCCCTTTACGTTTCAAGAAACAATCCTCATTAATACGCTATACTCTAGTATGACTAAAAAGGTCGGCAGGGGTATGTGTATGTATGTATACACACACACATATGTACAGTATGTAGATATACATATAGACCAAATATGTGAGTATACATTGGGAGGGGGGGGGCTCGCTATGTCTACTCTGGAGCATCTGAATGCACATCATGTAAAAAGTCAGAATCTTGTGTACATAAACCTTCCTGGATATATGTTCAAGCTTAAAGTTTCCATTGAGGTCTCACTCTAGTTATTATAATCTAGCCAGGCAGTGGCAGCCCATGGGGTTTCAAAAAAAAATATGCAGCTTCATTCGCCACCACTCTGAGCTTGGCAGGGTGCAGCACTGAGTATTGCAGTTGCAATCTTTGCAGTCTTTTCTTTACACCCTGAAATTTGGTACACTGTGTTTGTACTTCCAGTGAGAAATCAGGAAAAAACCTTGGTTCCATTAAAGGAGACCTCTTTTTGTAATCTGACTCTTGGAAGGATAAGATCCCTATTATGATTATTAAGAAGCCGTACTAAAAATGGCCGCGGAGGGCTCCCTAAGGGCACAGGCCTAGCAGGTACTCGGTGTGCCCTTTCTACAGAAAAAGTCATAGAAATATGATCTTTTCCAATGATCTCCCATAGCCATGTATCTGCAAATTCTGTAGTATTGGACCCTTGAGCATGCTCTGGAAGGCCCACCAGCTTGATGTTGTTACATCAAAGGCAATTTTCCAGATCGTCTAACTTGTATTAATATCAAATTTTATCATAGCATCTTTATCATAACATCTGTGCACATTGGCTGAAGGGTGTCTTCTATCTCGCTGACACGGCCCACCAAGGCAGACATGTGTTCCCTTATTTTCTGTACATCTTGATGGAGAAAAGTGAATTTTTCTCTGAGTCGTTGCACTTGGCGAGTGAAGTTTGACATTGTTGTACTGCTTTTAGCACATCTAATAGTGTAGGTTCTGTAGACTCTGGTGGTATAGATGAAGCATTAGGCAAATTATCCATGGGCAGTCCTGTGCTCTTACTTATTTCCTCCACATCGCAGTCCCCTTGGTCCAGATGCCTGTTTGCGGTAATACCCTCCATTCCTGTACAAAGATCTTCTAATCCTTCACTGGCAGCATGCTGAGAAACCTCAATTTCATTATCCTTTGATGTCCAGGCATACCATTCAAGTTTTCCAGCGTCCATTTCTTTGGCCTTCTCTTTTGTGGACTTGCTGCCATGTGTTTGTTGAGAGGGTCCGCCAGTATCTTGCAATATCCGTTCAGCTATAGGGGCAGAAGCCCCCTGTCCCTCTTTCCTCCTAGTCATGATTTAAGGGTAACTGATTGCAATGGGGCTATGTAAAACAAAAAACAAAAGAAAGGGAAACAAAATTTTTCTTTTTTGCCTTTCCTTTCTCTCCTTCCTTTTCACCACTCTCCTTTGGGGATGCCCTTTAAAATTATTTTGGCAAATAATTTTGAATGCTATTGGTGGATTGGTCTATTGTCTATTATATTTTATTGTATAAAAACTGAGGAGGGCAGCCAGTAGCATACACAGTCTTAGGATTCATATTCAAATTTAATTTTTAAATTGAGCAAATTGAGCTCACCATCAGCTGTCAGCAGTCAGTAGGCTAGCAGCCCAGCACTCCAGACTCCCTTGAACTGATTCTCCTGGGGAAGCAGAGCAGCCAGGCGTCCCACCTCTGAGCCTGGCTGAGCCCCTACGGACACCGCCAATCCCTGCCGAGTGCCGATGATCTGTAGAAGCAGGCAGGCGTCCCAGCTCTGAGACTCCCCGAAGCCTCAAGATACCTGCAGGAACACTGCCAGTCCACACAACCTCTATAGTTCCGAGCACACCCGAGGAGAAGAGGGACAGAGACACACCCATGTCACCCTTAAAGTCACATTAAAATTACTGTTTTCATGGTGTATAGTGTTTTAATGTTTTTTTTTATTCTTTTTATTTTGTTAAATGATTCCTATAATAGTTGCAAGTTCCCAATGTCCCTTTTTGGCATTAAATATGTTTATTGTTTTAAAACAAGAATTCAAGACTTAATTTTGAAACATTGGGAGACATGGATTCTAACAGGATAACTTAGAATACATTACTCAAACCTGAGTGGATATTATACAGGCACAAGAGGACAAAAGCATATATAAAGTAAATGCTAATGGTAGTAAACAAGATAATCATTAGGCTAAAGCATAAGCCAGACAAATAACCATGGTGTAAGAAGGACTCTATAAAATGTGCTTGAGGGATGCCTTGTGTAAACAGAGTTAAACTGGTAGCGGTCACTGAATTTCAACTTCCGTTTGGGATAAGTAAGACAAACTCTTATGGGCGCCATGTCTCACAGTAACATGACAAAATTAGAAATGAAAGGAAAGGGAGAGAAAAGATGGAACAAAGTAGAGGGTGAGAGGGAAAGGGGAAACCAGTGTCCAGCTCCACGATATTAAAATTGCTGCTTTTGGCCAAACTGAACTTTTTCTTTATTCTATGCATTAGTATATGTCCCCCAGATCAGTGCCCTGAATCCCATGATATTTGTTTGACAATCCCTTGCCTAAGGCCCCTTTCACACTGGGGCGGTGGGTGCATCGGCAGTAAAGCGTGGCTATTTTTAACAGCGCTTTACCGTCAATTTCGCTGCGCTATTTGGGCGTTAGCGGGCCGCTTTTACCCCCGTAGCGGCCGAGAAAGGGTTAAAACCAGCCGCGAAAGGGTTAAAACCACCCGCCCCAGCAGCCAGTGGTATAGTCGCGCTGCCCATTGATTTCAATAGGCCAGAGCGGTGGAGGAGCGGTATACACACTGCTCCTTTACCGCTCCAAAGATGCTGCTAGCAGAACTTTTTTTAGCGTCCTGCCAGTGCACCGCTCTAGTGTGAAAGCCCTCGGGCTTTCACATTGAAGAGACAGGATCGGCTCTTTCAGGGAGCTTTGCAGGCGCTTTTTTTTAACTCTGTAGCACCTGCAAAGCGCCCCAGTGTGAAAGTGGTCTAATAGCTAAGAAAATTACTATTAATGGTTTTACAGATATGGCACCCATTGATTGAATTTGGCATCCAAACTTATCTATTGTTCACCAAACCCTGCTCGAACCGGACCCAGGTATGCTCAGCCCATCACTACTAAACACTTGACACTAAACACTGTGTTTTCATTTTGGCTCAAAGTCAGGGCCATTAAGGAGATTATAGTTTTTTTTTATATATATACATGAAAAAGGATTCACGTGATAAAAATAATCTTATCAAATTGTGTTACTAAAGAATCTGTTTGTATTTTCTGAATTTCCCTCTTCCATAGAAACAGTAGTCCTGACTCTTGCCTAAAAGTTTAACCTACAGTGTCCAGTTTAGGTATATCTCAATTCTACATAAGCCTTCCTTCTAATTTCCTTCATTCCTAACAAAACCACTTCTACAGCTATATCCAAATATTAAAATGAATCAGGCTAAGCAGTAAATAAAACGTAATATTTTGTTTTTACCAAAGCATTTTTTATATAGAAAAAAAGTTGGAGACTCTACTAGTCAAAAGGCCTTATTCCCATAGAGTGACAGCATTGAATGTCCTGCTGTGATTTTACAGCACTAGTCAACCTGTACAGCTGCATCGGTCCATATGCTGAGAAGGAGGGTTATCTGCATTATGTATGTTAGAAAGATAACCTGCATCAAACTAACTCGAGCACTGATTAAAGAAATCTAAAAAGATACATCTCCTTTAATTACTTGATGAAAGATGACACTCAAACTATTGAAAACAAAGGTTTTTTTTTAACCCGTCAGCATATATGAAACTTCCGCTGATATAAAAAATATCTTGCGCTGGCATGTGTCATCCCTGATCTACGCCAACCTAAAAATTCAATATTTTCATCTTACCAGAACAAGTGGATTGGTCTTGCAGAACCGTGCAGGTCTTATCACCGGAAAAGCAACCTTCTTTGCTGCAGCTGAGTGCAATAAAGCACTGGTGCATTCTCCAGATACAGAGTGCCCACCAGCTGTAGAACACAATACATGACTCAAATGCTCCCTCCCTGAACAATGGCCACCAACCCTATCTCTGTTTTACTGATGACAATTCTTATTTCTCAACTCGCAGACTGTGCAATGATTAAAGAACGCTTCACTCTCCTGTGTTTTTCTGTTTCAAGGTGCACAAAGATGCTTTGGTAAGGAGTAGCTTTTCAAAAGAGAGATTTTAAGACATTTTTTGGCAAATAGTGTTTGCAATAAGGATTGAAGTAAAGTTACACTATCTTAGAGCAGTGAGAGTTTAACTAGGGAACTTTTTCACTAAAGTTATCTGAGTCAATGAAATACTTCAATTTGTTGGCAAGATACTTAAAGTGGAACTTCACCCAAAAGGGGAGTTCTGCTTTATGTCCTTCTCTACCCCTCCTCCATCACATTTGGTATATTATTATTTTTTTTTTTGCGGGAGTGGGTACCTAGTTTTGATACCAGCTCCCACTTCTGATACGATCACCTAGGTGGCCTGAGCAGAAGTTGGCACCCATCTTTGTTCACAGCCACCTGGGACACATCACAGGTTCCAGAAGGCTACAGGACCATTCACAAAGTGAATGACACAGTGTGGCTCACGAATGCACAGTGCGAAACTGACTGTGAATCCCCAAGGTTTCACAAACAGCTTCCCACACTAAATATGCTGGCGCCAGAGACCTGAAGATCAGTGTAGAAGCAGCTTGGGTGAGGACAGCGTTGGATCCTTGGACAGGTAAGTTAGCAGTTACAGTATTTGTAGCTGCTGACTTTTTATTTTTGTCTTTCTAGGGTGAAGATCTTCTTTAACCACTTGAGCTCCGGAAGGTTTTACCCCCTTCCTGACCAGACTATTTTTTTGAGAAACGGCATTGTGTTACTGTGACAATTGTGTGGTCATGCGACGCTGTACCCAGATAAAGTTTTTGTCTTTTTTTCCCACAAATAGAGCTTTCTTTTGGTGGTATTTGATCACCTCTGCAATTTTTATTTTTTGCGCTATAAACAAAAAAAGACCAGCAATTTAAAAAAAAACAAATTTTTTTACTAAAAACATACCAATAAAAAAATGTAAAAAAAATCTAATTTCTTCATAAATTTAGGCCAATATGTATTCTGCTACATATTTTTGGTAAAAAATCTCAATAAGTGTATACTGGTTTTCGCAAAAGTTACAGCATCTACAAACTATGGGATTTTTAAAATATTTTATTACTAGTAATGGCGGCGATCAGCGACTAATAGTGGGATTGCAATATTGTGGAACCTAGCTGACGCTTTTGACACTTTTTGGGGACCAGTGACACTAATACAGTGATCAGTGCTAAAAAATATACACTGTCACCGTACTAATGACATTGGCAGGGAAGGGGTAACATCGGGGCAATCAAAGGGTTAAATGTATGCCTAGGTAATGCTTACAAACTGTGGGGGAGGTGCTTTGACTAGGGGAAGGCAGAGATCTGTGTTCCTGCTTAGCAGAAACACAGGATCAAAGCCTTCCCCGCTGACAGAAGGACAATCTGCCTTGTTTACATAGATAGACTGCCGTTCTGCTTGTGTCCCAAATGATCGGTGGGTCCTGGCAGACATTGAGTCTGCCGAACCCGTTGATTGGCTCCCGCTGTGTTTGGACACAGCGCATGAACCCAGAATTGTCAGATCATGTCTTAGGTACCTGTTCTGGCACAAAGCAGCTGCCCTGCTGCAGTAAATGTAAGTGGGGCCATCGCTAAGTGGTAAGAACTTTTTTCCTATTTTGTTTTGAAAGTAATTTTTTTGCAGTCAATCTCCAAAGTGCCCCTTAACACTAACCTAATATGAACCTTGTTCCTAAAAAGGAAAGATTTGCTTATTTAATCTGGGCCTCCACCCCATGCCAAAATACTGAATTATTTTGTAAAAACAATGACAGTACACAAATAATTACATACACAAAAGAAGAAAAAAAAACATATGCAAACAACACAAAATAAAATGAACTAAACTACCCTAAATAAACCCAAAGCCCACACCCCCTAAATAAAGAAAAGAATAGGCAGCTTTTTTGTTTTTCAAGATTTTATTGCAGCAGCTCGATAAGCAAAGTTGAGTTTCCACTTTGGCATAATTTCACCTATGGCAAAATAGGTAACTTTGTTGCAAAACCAATTTCACCAAAATCACTGGTCTCATCCCTAGTTTCGGGTTATCTGGGCCTAAAAGATCAGCCTGAAGCTGGCCATAGATGGACTGATATTCATCAGGTTCAGCAGGGAGCAGCTGAATTTTGATTCATGTATCCTGTTTGACAGAAGTTGAACATTAGATTGATTTCTATCAAACAAGAACAAACTTTTGTGGAACTGTGACTGCAGCCACTAATCAGTGGAAAAGAAACAAATGATCCATGGCCAGCTTAACTGTGATGATCTTGCAAACTTCAGAACTCTCAGTTACAAATGGCTCACATAAATTAAAGTACTTTAAGCACAGATAAATTGAAATGGAGTACACATCCTTTTTATACAAAATTATTTGCTATTTCACCATGGTACATGTACAAAGTGTAAAAACCAGAAACACGATTACATATTTTAAATACTTTTTCAATGGGAGCAGAATTCCTGATGGTGCTTTGCACCATTCTCTTTCTTTCCCTCTATATTTTTTATATTGTACAGGAAGCCGGGGATAGGTCCTGGAAGGCAGGTATATTTCCCTACTATTTGGATTGTGGTCCTCCTAAGGGTAACAGTTTTAAAGTAATGTTGAATACTTAGGGGTTCTCACCCATACAGGGTGGGGGGTTCCTGGGTAGACTGACTTTCAGGGCTCTATGGATTTTTACGTCCTAATTAGGGACCCAGAATTTCGGATGTTCAAAGAGTTTTGGATGGGAAGAACCTCCAAAGCCTGATTACAGGGACTTTGGTTCTGAAGGGATTAACCCAGATGCACCAGCGTCCAAAAAGGAGTAGGAAACAGTTGACACCTGGCAGTGGGAGAGCTGTACACACCTGAGTGAGCAGGGTGAAATAGCTTGGGACTGAGCAATGGAACTTAACTGTGAAAGCCTCCTCTTTGGGATCTCTGACGCAGATGGGATACCCCCAAAACTCAAATGTGGGACAGACAGATTAGTGGTGAACCATTACCTTGTTTTTGCCATTGAACCAGACTGTTTTGTGCTCATGTTTGCTGAAATAAGCTAATTTTCAATTTACAAATGTGCAAACTGGGTTCACTTTACTGAAACCTTAATCAATTGTGATCTAGTCCCTTATCTCTTCTCATTATAGTCCTAAAGCCCAGCTCCAGCATGCAAAGCATTTGCCTTCCTGGGTTCTCCTGTGTTTTTCTTTTTTGTTTTGTTTTGGTTCATACTACAAGTAAATTGAAGGACATTTGTGGTTCTATGAGTAGTATAGCTCCTTTCTCTTCTTTCTTTGGAACTTCTTTCTTTGGATTGAAGGAGGAGACTAGTGGCACATAAAAATGAAGTACCACTGCTTGGAGACTACATGTTTCCATACTGAAATTTGTAGCATGGGGTTATGCCCTGTTAGTTTGTTCCACCGTTCTAGGTATTAAGTCCCCTGTCTCAAAGGGGAAGGAAGGCTAGACAAACAGTTCTCCATCATAGAGTTGTAAGAGAGATGCATAAATAGTCATATATATGCTTTTCCCTATGTAGATAAGTGTATTGGCTTAAAGCTTGAGGCATGGGAAAAGACAGCACATAGAGTGGAAATAGGTATGTAAGGCCAACAACAATATTTTTGGTAAACTCTATTTTTAGACTTAGTTGTTCCATGTTTATGGACTGTAATTTGTAAAGTCTAAGTTGACATTTATTCTTTACACCATTAAAATGTTCCATAAAATGTTCCAATTTTATATTGGGAAATTTCCTGTTGATGTGTTCACTGAAAACAATTGGCATATAAAGTGAAGTTTGGCTGGGTAGCAATCTTTCAGCAGCTAAGTCTGGTGAGCTGTGCTGCTGTGATATATGCTGAAAATGTTGTAACATCTTTGTGGCATGCAAGGGCATAGTCAATATCTTGGGGAAAGAGAAATTTAGCAGCCCGTTTGGGTCGCGAGTGACTAATGGATGGGGATAATGATTCCCTATGGACTAAACCTGGAACCACTGGGAAGTTGAGGACTCATGACCAGAGTTTAAGTTAATACTCTTGGCTATACCTGGGGTCGAAGTGAATTAAAGCCTGAGTGTGTATGGAGTGGGTGGGGCGGAGTCAGAACTTTGGCTTGCTGCCTCTGAAAAGCTGTACAATGGGCCCATGGAACTGGCAACTGGTTTAACAACCCAGATGCCAAAGGACTCTCTTACTAGATTAGAAAAATACAACTAGATCTTGTACTCTCTTCCGCCCCCTCGTGCCTGTCTGTGAGTGGGAAGTGGGGGAGAAGCAACAGCTCTCACCTTTATCTCTGCTCTCTTTGCCTTTTAGCATATGTTCCTTTTTAGCACATGAGCACTGCAGCACAACTGATTGGCTCCTTATTTTGCTTCTCTTTCTCCCAGTCGAAACCCTACTGTACAGGGGATTGAAAGGGGCTGATACCAAATTAAATTCAGGTATTTAAACTACTTATCTACTCTACCACCAAATCTCTTTATTGCTTCTTTTAGTTATTTAGATATGAACATGAAAAAGTTATACTTTACTACTTTGGTGTAGTGTGAAAACAAGAACTTATTTTTAAATGGTAGATAAGAAATGGTAATAGGACATTGTTTTAAATCTTACTTTATATATTATTGGTAAGGAAATGAGACCATTCAAAATATCTGATAATCTTAGAAACAATAAAACCAGCAATTTCACCTGCAGCTATTATTATAACGCTCCCTTTCCTGCTATAAATATTTAATTGTCGTTCCATTTTTCTTACATGCAATTAATTATATGACATAAAAATTTATTTCTAAAATTAACAAAGCACAAATGGGTGCCCTAAGTATCTGAAGTTCCATCAGGAAAATTATTTTTGCACTTTTAAATGCAGTGTATATTCCAATGTAATGTTTTTCTTCAATAGGGAAAATAAATTAGCTGCACTGGCAGTTTGTCACAGTAATTACCAGGTCTTTGTTCACTAGATTCTACTAACTGGTTTTTAATAACAATTCTTCAAGTTTGGGCAGTACAATGGCTAAAGGGGTTTGCCCTTTCTTTCTTTGCAATAGAACTGGGGTTGTGGATGCGACTCCTAATAGGGATTCTCCACTTGTGGATACCCCCACAAAAATATACTGGTGAGTGAAAGCAGATCTATATCCAAACCTAAAAGTTGCATGTATAGACAAAAGTTTTTTTTAGTTTTGGATAGATTAAGGAAGAATTAAAGCTCCTGTCAATTAATTATTGATGAATGTGTTATGTTTGAGGCACTGGCAGTTCTATTATGTGTGTCCTGTATTGTAAAAGGCCAGCCCAATGTATAGAGCTGACTAGCTCTGGTAAGGCTGCTTTCTTGAACTAAGGTACCTTCGAAGGGGAACCTGGGTAGAGTAGAAATGTGATAGATGCAATAAGAGCACCACACTAACAATTATGTAGTCCACGAAAGTCTTTAATCACTTTAATACCAGGCACTTCCCCCCTTCCTGCCCAGGACAATTTTCAGCTTTCAGTTCTGTTGCTCTTTGAATGACAATTGCACAGTCATACAACACTGTACCCAAACTAAATTTTTGTAATTCTCTTAACACAAATAGAGATTTCTTTTGGTGGTATTTGATCACCTCTGCGATTTTTATTTTTTGCTAAACAAACTAAAAAACCCACATTTTTGAAAAAAAAAAGTTTTTTCTTTGTTTCTGTTCTAAAATTTAGTTTTCTCCTTCACTGACGGGCATGGATGAGGCTGCAGTAATGGGCACTGATGAGGTGGCGCTGATGGGCACTGATGAGGATGTACTGATAACCGATCGGAGATGCAGTGTGTCAGAATGATCCACAGCACCCTGCGGGCGTGTGCCAGTATGTTATCCTGAAAGACGTCATATGACGTCCAGTCAGGATAACAGAACCACCGCCCGGCCGTCATATTGCTATAGGCTGGGTGGGAAATTGTTAAATAGTTCATATTTGGGTGAAGTTAAACATCCAACAGGTTTCGGGGATTTTGGCACTCACTCTTTATAGGGGCATAAATGCTATATAAATTTGATGTGAGTGGATTCAATAGAACATTGAATGAAGTTATAATAATGCTAGTCAGGAGCAGTAGCTCTGAGGCATAATCACTGCCTTAATTCAGTATGAGAAATTCGGACGGGAGAGGGTATAGAAGATGTTAACAGAAGCCAGAGGTATCATAAAACTTGAAGCTATCGCTCTGTTTGGTGGGCTGAACTGTTTTAAAATAGTTTACATAATTCAGATAGCATGTTCTCTTCAATAGCATCTTCTAGTTATAGTTTCTAGTATATGAACCATTAGAGGACATAAGGGGCAGAGCTTGTACAAAATAGTGTCAGCATGTTGATGTGTCTGGGGCAGAATGATGTCTAGATACAACCCTGGGATTTATGCCAATTCTCTAATTTCAAAACTTTTTGAGACACTGCCCTAGAACAGTAGACATATAGGCAGGGCCTGCATCAGGGTATCCACTGGGGTGGGATTACATGCATAGGCCTCAGGAAACTGGAAACGTTATATCAGGGCTTTTTTTTTCAGCTGGAACTTGGTGGAACTCAATTCCACTACCTTTGGCTCAGGCGCTCTGCTCCTTGCTCACCACTATCACTGATAAACACAGAAGTCCAGCTTCTTTGTTTACCAGTGATAGCTTGTCTTCCACAGATCTGCAGGATGGGGACAAGAGAGATGTAGGTGCCCGGGGTGCATTGTGGATGCTGACAGCCATACTGGGTGATCTACCTACAAGTGAGAGAAAAGGAGCCGCCTATAGTGTGTGGGGAGGTACTAAAGCCAGCTGAGTGCTTCAGTACAGCAACAAAAGTAAGACGTGAAAGATGGTGGATCTTTTAAGGAGGAGGGGAGTCTGCATGCAGAGGTCAGAGCTGAAGAAAGGTGAAAGTGAGATGTGGATGGGAGATGTAGAGGTAAGCAGCTGTGGAAGAAGACTGAACCCTGCTCTCTATGTGTAGTGCACCCCTAAACTCTTCACTCTGTATGCAGCATGCCCCTGAACTCTGCACTATGTATGTAATGTACCCCTGAACCCCTGAAGTCTGCACTTTGCGAGAGCCACCCCCCCAAACTCATGCACTCTGTACATAATGCACTCCTTGCATTTAATGCCCCTTTAAGACCCTCCCACTGTTAGTGAAATTTGACCACACCCACAGGGTTGATGCAGTTTGGATTGTGTACGTGGAGGGAAGGGGGTTTTGGGGGGTCGTGGTTGAGTTCCTGCACCTATTTTCTGAGAAAAAAAGTCCTGATTGTTATAGAGTTGAAAGAGTCACAATGAGTAAACGGTTGGCACACTGTAGAACAAACCAATTCAGAAGAGCTCTCAATATTAAATTTTATTGCAGCGTCACCAGAGGATGGCTCTGCTGGAGGGGTGGCAGTATGTTGCATAACCGAAATTGCACAAACCAACAGAAGGGAATACTCAAGAGGTTCTCCAGCACCAGACAGTGTCCCTTACACTGTCCTTAATCGCTAGGAATATCAAGGGTTAAAACTATTTCAGGTGAAATGGTTACCCCTAGGCTCCTGTGAATGCTGGTCACATAAACAGAAACTTTTACCTTTGATTACATGATCTCTGTTGAAGAGGGGAATTATAATTTAGACTGGTTGATTTTCCTGCAGTGGAGATCATAGTCTCAATTCACTTCGATTTTACCTCTGTTCTTTATTTTATCTCTAAATTAAAATAAAATCTAAATTTCTCCTAAAATTTTAAGTTCACAGATATAAGGAAGTATTGGACGTGGAATTTTGGTAAGCATGAACTGGGTAATTAGGTGTTGAAGGCCTTATTTTGCTAATACGTCATTTTTTTAATTTCACAAAGCATAATTTTATCATTACTTTAAAAGGCTCAATTATAATCCAAAAAAATAATAATCTGGGAGTAGAAAATCACAGTAATTAAAATACTGCATGCATTAGGCTTTTGTAAGTTGATGCTCATGTGTCAAGAGGTCTAGAATTATTGTGACCTGCACTGAAGAGAACCTAGAGGAGCTATTCACCAGCAAAGTTATTTTAGCCCTTCAGCTGATCTTTATCTACCACAATGAATGACACTGTGAACATAGTTTTATATTACCATTTGGTACAGGTCAGATACAGCAGTGGCTGAACAACAAGACTGCAGTAACTGTGTTGGATTGTTCTAACACATTGTGCATTGGCGAGTCTGCTTGCAGTCCAGCTCAAGTGTGTGTTTGAAAGGATGACAACACTGCAGATGAACTGAGTAACTGTTGTCACCTAGGAGAGGAAATGTGTAAGGATACACTTTGTATGATTTAATTGAAAGTAATGCCGCGTACACACGGTCGGACTTTTCGACCGGACTTGTCCAACGGACGCCGACGGACCAAATCCGGCGGACAATCCGATCGTGTGTGGGCTTCACCGGACCTTCAGTGGACTTTTCCAGTCGCAAATCTGATGGACTTTAGATTTGGAACATGCTTCAAATCTTTATGTCGTAACTCCGCCGGACCCAGAAATCCGCTCGTCTGTATGCTAGTCCGACGGACAAAAACCCACGCTAGGGCAGCTATTGGCTACTGGCTATCAACTTCCTTATTTTAGCCCGCTGTACGTCATCACGTACGAATCCGTCGGACTTTGGTGTGATCATGTGTAGGCAAGTCCGGTCATTAGAAAGTCTGTTGAAAGTCCGCCGAAAGTCTGTCGAAAGTCTGTCGGACGGGCTGTCGGAGTTTTGTAGCTGAAAAGTCCGACCGTGTGTACGCGGCATAAGGCATTCAAAAATTTTGAAATTTCACAAACATGTGCAGCAACATGTTTGGTTTAAGTGCTTCAATTTAGATACACTTTAATATTAACTTGTTGCACTGAACAAAAGCCTGGATATATGAAGCCATATCTTGATGAAAAAACCCAGCAGTTGGACAAGATAGGACAACTATCCAAAGGCTGACCCATGAGTCGACAAAGATTCAGTAGCACTAAAGACAGACAAAAATCATTGTGCTAGTCAACATGCTCGCACATGCTCAAGTACTCTATGAGGACAGTGGGATCCATCTCGGTGAAGGCACGCTGAGACGGCTGTACAGTGAGCAGACCACACGAGTGCTATCGCTCCAGTATACCTGACTCAGGATGCGGCCAGTCCAGCTTGATCCAGTATTGTATTTAGGTTTTGTGCTGCCCTAGGACTGACTAAACGCTGTACCCGCACCACTATAGAGAGAGCCACTCTGTACCCGCACCACCAGAGAGACAGCCACGCTGTACACACACCACCAGAGAGAGAGCCACGCTGTACCCACACCACCAGCGAGAGAGCCATGCTGTACCCACACCACTAGAGAGAGAGCCTCGCTGTAACCTCACCACCAGAGAGAGACACGCTGTACCCACACTACTAGAAAGAGAGACACGCTGTCCAGCACCACCAGAGAGAGCAACGCTGTACCCACACCACCAGAGAGAGAGCCACGCTGTAACCTCACCACCAGAGAGAGCCATGCTGTACCCGCACCACCAGAAAGAGAGCCATGCTGTACCCACACTACCAGAAAGAGAGCCATGCTGTCCAGCACCACCAGAGAGAGAGCGCTATGCTGTCCAGCACCACTGGAGAGAGAGCAGGTCAGTGTACCCGCACCACCAGTGAGAAAGCCACACTGTACCCGCACCACCAGAGAAAGAGCCATGGTGTACCCCACCACCAGAGAGAGAGCCACGCTGTACCCACACCACCAGAGAGAGAGCCATGCTGTACCCGCACCACCAGAGAGAGCCACGCTGTACCCGCACCACTATATAGAGAGCCACACTGTACACACCCCACCAGAGAGAGAGCCACGCTGTAACCACACCAACAGAGAGAGAGCCATGCTGTACCCACACCACTAGAGAGAGAGCCACGCTGTAACTTCACCACCAGAGAGAGCCATGCTGTACCCGCACCACCAGAAAGAGAGCCATGCTGTACCCACACCACCAGAAAGAGAGCCATGCTGTCCAGCACCACCAGAGAGAGAGCGCTATGCTGTCCAGCACCACTGGAGAGAGAGCAGGTCAGTGTACCCGCACCACCAGTGAGAAAGCCACACTGTACCCGCACCACCAGAGAAAGAGCCATGCTGTACCCCACCACCAGAGAGAGAGCCACGCTGTACCCATACCACCAGAGAGAGAGCCATGCTGTACCCGCACCACCAGAGAGAGCCACGCTGTACCCGCACCACTATAGAGAGAGCCACACTGTACACACACCACCAGAGAGAGAGCCACGCTGTACCCACACCAACAGAGAGAGAGCCATGCTGTACCCACACCACTAGAGAGAGAGCCACACTGTACCCGCACCACTATAGAGAGAGCCACACTGTACACACACCACCAGAGAGAGAGCCACGCTGTACCCACACCAACAGAGAGAGAGCCACGCTGTACCCACACCACTAGAGAGAGAGCCACGCTGTAACCTCGCCACCAGAGAGAGCCAGGCTGTACCCACACCACCAGAAAGAGAGCTATGCTGTACCCACACCGCCAGAAAGAAAGCCACACTGTCCAGCACCACCGGAGAGAGAGCAGGTCAGTGTTACCGGGCAGAGTGGGCACAATAGGAGACAGATAGTACTAGCATTGTATGTCCACAATAGGATTGGGACATCATAATATAAAGGGGACTGAACTGCACTGCAATCATTGCAGTGCCCCTTTACAGTGCAGTCCCCTTTATATCACAGTGTCCCTGCACATTACAGGTGGAGGACCAACACCAGCCACCCCCGTGAATGTCTACCGAAGCCCCCCCAGTCCCTCTGGAAAAGTTGGCTGCTCAGTCTAAAATGCCCGGGCCTATTTTTTGTCCCAGTCCGGGCCTGGTGTAGGATAGTTGTGCATGGTGTGATGCGTGGTGCAGCTGCAACATTTTCAGACAATGTTGTCTTTTTTAACCAACCCAGGTGTTGGTGGTGGTTTTTACCCAGTTTTTTGTAGCTTTTTATGTGCAATAAAATCCCTTGCTTAAGCTGCATGGTCCGTTTGTAACTTCATTTTAGGGGGTCTTTAACCCCTTAATGTTTTTTGCTGTATGCCTTTTTGAGCTACATAGACCACACCAATATTGGTGAGTCAGCAAATCTAAGGGACGCTGCACCTGCTCATACACTGAGCGGTACAGCGTATATACTCTAGTGAGTTGATGGCATCTACATTTTGATTTCAACCTTCCTGCAAGCTACATTGTACTGTACAGAACACACAAGAGGTCACAAGAAATAATCACAGTGCATTACAATAGTAACCCATGTATGTTATGTTAGGAGACAGACCTCATGCAGGAAGAGTTATTAATCTGGAATATCAAATGAATGTCTGTATCATAAAATCTCTGGATGTTCAATTTTAATAATACGTAGATGACCTTTTTTACATTTAAATTGAAAATATCATTAAGAATTAAACCCTAAGAAATTGTTATATATATTAAAAAAACAGCTAATAATAAGGCCTTGAAAAGTGTCTTATCATTGCATGTCGTCCCTCAGGCTCTCACAGCCCTGCAGCAATTGCCTGAGGCTCATAACATACCCTAAGTGCGCATTATGGAATGATATCCTTATTTGTTTAACCCTGTCTGGAAGTTACTGGAAATCGATCCTTTTTGGGTCTTTTTAATGAGAATGTGAAGGATATTCTAATCCCTTCATATATACTACATCTGCTGACTGCTGAAACACACAGCATTATTCTTGAGGATACATATCTATTTATTTTATTCATCTGGCTAGTGTACTGTTAACATATTTTATGGCATTTTATGGAGTCTTTTGAACCAATTACATCAGTCCTTAACTCCAGTGGTGGATTAAGGGATAAGGGTTGTTCTCACTTCATTGTCCTCTAGACTAGGTCTCTTCACTGGAAAGAGATCTGGAGATCTGGTGTAATATATATACACACATACACACACACACACACATATATTTTCTAGAACGCTTTCCCTTCTCTTCATCTCCATATCCATAGGGGTGGGTGCTTTGTAGTTCACAGAGGCAAACTGAGTGGGGCCAATAACACTGAGATAACACTGCACAGCAGTGTACCTAGCATATCTAGCACCAGAAAGTGATCAATTTGTTTAAAATCTCACCTGCTCCAGACAAAAAATAAAAAAGGATTTGGAGTAATAAAGAGGTATTTTACCTACAAAATATGCTTTAATTACTGTGTCACAAGTGACAATCTACCAGACATAACCCTAACCTCAGCCTTAAAGAAGATTTTGAGTAGTATATAATGTACTTAGAATGCAGTGGTCAGGAGTATGTCTTACAAAGCTCAGCATACAGACTTCAGTAGTCTATCCTTGAGGGCAGCAAAGCCGAAAGCTTTCGTCCATCCTGAACTTTGAACTGTCGGGCCTACACATTTGTGCGCAAGAGTTTTTGTTTTGTTGTACTGCAGACTTCAGTATTCAGAAGTTTGAAATGTACAACAGTGTATATAGTGCAGGGATCAGGAGTGCATAACGCAGAGAAAGCAAGGGTCTGGAGTATATATAGAATAGAGAACAGGGCTCAGGAGTGCGTAATGTGGAGAGTACAGGACTCAGAAGCAAGTAACGCACAGAGTGCAGGACTCGGGTATGCATAATGCACAGAGTGCAGGGTTTAGGAAAGCATATCAAATGGAATGATGAGGCCAGGAGAGCATAATGCAGAGAGTGCATGAGCCAGGAGTGTGCAATGTAGAGAATATAGTACTCAGGAGTGCTTAACACAGCGAGTGTAGGACTAGTTAGGCAGGGAGTGCAGGGCTCACAAGTAAATATTGCACAGAGTGCAAGGGTATACATTGCGGAAAGCATAGGAGACAGGAATGCATATCACCGAGAGTGCAGGGGTCAGGTGTGCTTACCACAGAGAATGCAGGGGTCAAGACTGCATAACACAGAGACTAAGGAGAGCTCAGGAGTACATAACACACAGAGTGTATATAATGCACAGTGTTCATGTAACAGTAATATGTATTGCACAAAGTGCAGTAGTCAAAAGTGCAGAGAGTGCAGTGTTCAGTAGTGCATAGCACAGAGAGGTCAGAGCTCAGGATTGCATAATGCACAGAGTGTGGGGCTCAGGAGTGTGCAACCCAGAGGCTGCAGGGCTCAGGAATGCATAACACAGAGAGTGCAAGAGCGTGACAGGAATGCATACTGCACAAAGTGCAGGGGTCAGTAGTGCATAATGCAGAGAGTTCAGGACTCAGGAGTGCATACCACAGATAGTGAAGGGATCAGAGTTCCTTAATGTAAAGAGTTCAGGGCTCAGGAGTGCATAACACAGATAGTGAAGGGATCAGAGGTTCTTAACGTAGAAAATTCAGGGCTCAGGAGTGTGTAACACAGAGAGTGCAGTAGTCAGGAGTGCATATCACATAGAGTTCAAGGGCCAGGAGAGCACAACCCACAGAGTACAGGGGCCAGGAGTGCATAAAGCAGAGATTGCAGAGGTGAGGAGTGCATAATGTAGAGAGAGTAGGACTCAGGAGCATTTAATGCAGAAAGCGTAGGGGTCAGGAGTGAATAATGCACAGGCAACTGTACAGAATACAACCAAAAATCACTACCTCCTCCCGGTACAAATACCCTCATATTCCCCACAGTACAGATCTTCACCAACAGCCCCAATTCCCCCAATACAAATCCTCTGCCACAGTACAATTCCACAGTGCCACTCCCTCCCAGCCCACTGCTTCAGTACAGACCCCCACAGCACAAACTCCTCCCTCCCAGTCTAACTCATCAGTACATATATCCCCTCCACTACAAACCCCCTATCCAAGTCCAACACCTCAGTATAGACCCCCCTCCAGTACAGACCCAGTCTACCAACATTCAGTACAGATCTCCTCTCTCAACTTACTAGATTCACCAGTAGCTCAGAGAAAGGGAAATCATCCCCTGTTAGGTGGGCAGAAGTGGCATTGCAGTGCAAGTACCATAGGCATTGCAGCGTCATACAACACAAACAAAAAAAACCCAGCAGTACCCGGATCGCACCCCCCTAAACACACCCCTGCTGCACAGTGTGCAGAAAGTTACAATCTTACAGAATTTCTGGCAGGTATATTTTGTTCCTATCGAACAGATATAACAAAAGAATTTCAATGATACGTATTTAACAGGCCAAAAGGAAGCATATAAAGAAAGTTCATTGTTAGAGTTTCCGTACACCTCGTTTTTTTGTTTTTTGTTTTTTTTTTTTAATATGAGGGCAATCCACATAGACCATTTATCCTCTGTTCCTTCATAAAATTTGTTTACAGCGTTTCTACTAACTGATTTTTTAATCTAATGAAAAGAATAATCATGGAAGAACAAGCAAATTAGCAGATGTATGAGAAAGATGATTTCTCTCTCCCTCATCTTGAGAGACATTGATAGGGCTGCCTTCTATGGGTAAGGGATGGAAGACCAGGAAAATAAAAACTAATTTAAAGACTGAGCAGATAAGAGATTCTTCACTTATCAGTTCTTTCTCTGTCTCCCCATCACGGCGTGTGACCATTTCTAGAGACACCTCAGTGCTGGTGTCCCCAAGACAAATGGCGCAGATGAAAATACTTGCCAGACACCGGTTCCATTTAATGAAAGAGATAAACCACAATACGTTATTACAAAACAGGGAATGGGAGCGTTTGGTATTGCAAAATATTACTACAGCTTTTATTTACCCCACTCCAGTAAATCAATCCCAATGGAGGTTTGAGTTTATGAACTATTATTGTGTGATGCTAATTTACATATCAAGCCACTAGATGTACCCAGCTATGTCCCCTGGAAGGCTTAGCACTAGTATGGTTTCCTCTTCAGAATCAGATGTTGTCGTTTACATGAAATAAATTAGCTTGCTCTTCTCATCAAGATTCCCCTGTATTTATGCCAGCTTGATACAGGAAGGCAAGAAAGATGTTTTGCATGCAAATCTAATATGTCGGAGGAAAAAGACGGCTCTTCCCTACTTTGGTTAGCAATTGAAAATACACCCTGAAGCCACGCTACTATCAATTCTTTATGCCCCGTAATCAGTTTTTTAAACCATGTATAATAAATGAAAAAAAAAAGTTTTATGAGATGTGCCTGCATGGTGATATCCAGAAAAACTATAGCGTTAATGCCAGATATTAAATCCGAATGTATCGTTTAGTGGTAGAAGAGGGCTGTCTTGAGTTAGGTGATAGGATGTATTAGCTGCAGGTGTGCAATGAAAGCAGTTCTACATTTTACTGTTCTAAAGAGCATTTGAATGAGATTGATCCTTTATGTTATCCCTTAAAACAAAATATAAAATTCAGTCATAAATATGCAAAAATGAAAAGCTATCAACCCGTGTATGATACCCTATTTGAACGGAAAAATAGTGCTTCATAAATGTTTAAACCTGCAGCAGAAAATTAAGTCAGCTGCAGAAAGCATTTGCTTATGAGGATTCCAGGTAGCCTAGTAGCCATAACACACATTGCAATTTAATTTTGGAGGAAAAATTTAATTCCTCAACAATTACAAGCTTTCCCCTTGTCCGAGGGGAGCTAAATTGTTAATTACAAGATTTATTTACAGGTTGTGCTAGAGGCAGCTATCCAGATAATGAAAATATACACAATTCTATAATGCATTGCCATATAGAAATATCCATTTTAAAACTGAACTCCATGCTGATATAAAGGACACATAATAATGTAGTTAGGTATTTACGAATACATGTTCTCCAAAAAAACATTTCAGAGCTAAAATCCAGGGGGGTTCTTCAATCCTGCTTCCTTTCACAATGTCAATCAAGGGTGCAGCCCTCCACAGACTGATAAATCGTCCAAACTGCAAAAAACACACAGGAGGGTGCAACCACCTCAGAGCTCTGAGAAAAGGGGTATGAGCTCCGAAACGCATCAGACATCCAACCATTTGTTAATAGGACGAGTTACATTGTGTCCAAGCTGGAGCAGATTAATTTTGCTTGATGTTTCTTATCTGCATGTGAGTATCCATTTGTCTTTGTGGACTCAATAAACATACCAATGGTAATGCACAAGGTGGTTGTGCCCTTCTGTGTGTTTTTTGCAGTTTCTTTATGAATACATCATTAATTGTGTTGTTTTTTTTTTTTTTTTAATGAAACTAGTTTTAGTACCTGAATTAGATATCAGATTTTTTTAAATTCCGTGTACAGCAGCACTCAGACTGAGAGAAAGAGGGGCAGTATTGACATCCAGTCAGGTGTGCTTCATGCAAATATGCTGAAAAGGAATACACTCACAGGAGAAGATGGCAAAGAGATGACCTAATCAGTCTGCTACTGTTCCTTTACTCTCCAGTCAGCAATGTATTTCCTAAAAGAGAAGTGGGGCCAAAGCTCTTTTGGCCCTACTTCTTGTATGAAGTCACTACATGCAATACCCAAGTTCTACTTCTGGTGAAACTATCTGAGGCTGAAGACCCATGCTTGTGGCTGGGATGTGCGGTCCCACAGTACTACAGTGTAAATCCTTATGAGCCGGCAACTCGGTTCACGCAAATGTTATAATTCTTTTTTGGCTACATAGGTTACATCCAGTAAAACAATACGCAAACAAAACACATTTTGGTCGCAGTGGCCTTACTCTTTGCTATGGGTAAAGCCACTGTGGCTGAAACATGTTAACATTGTTTTACTGAATGTAACCTGTGTAGCCAATAAAGAATTATAAAGTGTGAGTACACAGAGTTACTGGCTCATATGCATCAATACTTCTGTGTGCCACAGAAGTGCACTTAGTTCGGCACTCCTGTAACCTGTATTCAAGCAACAGTGGGCTAAAGTCTGCTTTTGGCTGAAGTCACTCAGGCAGTCCAGACTTTGAAGGGATCCTGACTTTAATGTTGGGATCCACCCAGATGCCTGAGCAGCAGCTGGCTCAGCCTCTCAGGGGCAGAGCAGAGAGCCGATGACTGATAATCACCAGCTATCTGCTCATTGAAGACCAAGAACTGAGTGATCAGCTGTCTTTGTTTGCTCGGTTTTAAGGCTTAGAGGCCATGGGGTGCAGATGCTGCGTCCACCGAGGTAAGTATGATTCTTTCTTTTTTTTTTAAATCCCTTCTCTTTTATTTGTAACAGCAAAATTGTGTCATCCTACTGTCTGTGCTATGGAGCAGAATTGTGCAAATCCCAGGACTGAATAGACAGAAATGAAAATGCTTTGGCATGTAACAAATCCCAATATCATTTATTTGTTTATTTGTTTGTCTGGAGTTCAACTGTATAGTGGATCCGAATTGATAATAAAGTTAAGATCTGCTTTTAGAGAACATCTACCAATATTAATTGCACCTAAGCAGTACCTTGATAAAAATGTTTGTCCTGAATTCCAGATGAAAAATAGTAGTATAATTGCTCTGCCTATGCATTTCTGTACTTTGAGCCTCATAGCTGTATATCTGCTGTTTGATATAATCTAAGACATTGCTGCCCCTGACTTCTAGACTCATGAGATTTAAGATTTAAAATGCAATTTGGTGATGCCCCTACTGTTCTGTTTTCTGTTCTCCTTGGTAGAGAGGAAGCTATACCTGAGGACCTACTGTGAAAGTATCTGCTTTCTTCTGGTTCATATATTTTGTGGATCTGTTCTATCTAAACCTCTCCTGCTGCTTTTTGAATATTCCTATACCAGCCAGGGGCATAGCTGCAACAAAATGTTTCCTATGAAAACAAAGGCATGATAAATCAGTAATTGGGAAAAAAATTAGTTGCAGGAGGACAACAGGCAATACTAGTGATTAGTCATTTGAGCTTTGCAAGCCTTTTGAGCATAACTTCCTACCCGTCATCATACCACCAGTCATGAGGGGGACAGCTCTGATATTAGGAAGCACGGTGTTTCCTATGAAAAAACACAAGATAAATCAGTAATAGGGAAAAGATTAGCTGCAGAGAGACCAGAGGCAATACTACTGACTAGTGCTTTGTGCTCCGCAGGTTTTTCTGGGCCCAGCTTCTACAGTTTAGATATTCTTTAAGTACCCTTTTGTACCACACACAACCATGTAATCCTTGCCGGCAGATGAATCCTATACAAGGACACTTCCTGTTCCAGCACAGCACATGGGCACACCTACCCATGGCTACCTGCATATTCAGGAGGACTGTGGTAAGTTACTGGGGTGGGGGGCTGCATTGTTTGTATGTGTGAAGGGCAGGGGAGCTGCATTATATGTATATGTGAGGAAAAGGGGGCTTCATTATGTAGCACTAACTCACGGTGGAGCTGCTGATTTAAAGCGGGCTGTTTCCGTCACCTTTTTACCTGTAGTTTGACCAATTTCAGAATTAGAGTCCACGTTGAACTTATCATCTAACAATGTAGGCACCAGACACTTTAGTACTTTTCCAATGCTTTAATGGGAGATAACTGGAAGAAGTAGCAGGAAAGAGGTAGAAGAAGAGTTGCAGGGAAGTTCAAATACCTTTTCTTGGTGTAGCACTAAGGAATTGAAATCTCAGGGATGAATGTATCTTCAGTTCAGGATTAAATCTTTGCCCACCCGGATAGGCCTCTCTCACTAACCTAGCAGCGAGAGCGCAGCACGAACAGAAAGAACGAACAGAACTGTACGATCCTCTGCCACAGGATGTAGTAGTTTTAGATGAACAGCAACACAGTACCAGAACCTTTAAGCCGACCCGGCAGTACTATGTGGTAGGTTAACTTAAGATGCGTCCTCCAATTGAGTCACCAGGCCCCTCTCCAGACCAGAGCTCCGCATGATCCTTCCAAGACAGGTCCACCCCTGGATTCTTCTCAATTGTCCAGCTTCTTCCCGCAGGACAGACAGCACAGGACCATCTCTGCAGTAGTTGTAGTAGACTCCAGACAGACTTCTGGGCCCACCCACACGCTGCAGCAACGCAGTCCTCTGGCCCGGAGGACCACGAGGTAGGACTCCTAGCCCTCCTGTCGGCTAGGAGGGCCAGCAGGTGGAAATAAAAGACCCAGAAATATGGCGTCTGTCCCTTAAATACCCCTTCCCAGAATGCACCGCAGGGGACAACCTCTGCCGAGTTACTTCTGAGAAAGAAGAGCACTCAATACACCTCAGTCTGTTACTTTCCAGCTCTGGTCTGTAGTGACACCGACATCTACAGGCGACGGAGTGGAACTGCACGCGACACTAATTTAGCTAATTTAGCCATATATTAAATCTGAACTATGTACAGAACAGATGACCCACTAAATTTACATATAAGCGGTAGATTAAAAATCTACCAGCGCTACAATTATATGTATGTTTGTGAGAGAGGGCTGCATTGTGTGTATGTGTGAAGGGGAGGAAAGCTGCATTGTATGTATGTTTAAGAAGGAGGAGGGCTGCATTGTAAGGCCAGCCCTACACGGTTCGAATCTCAGGCCAGTTCAGCAGGATCAACCAGTGTGCTTGGAGCACACTGGTGGATATAATTTAAGGATCATGTTTGGTTTTGGTGGATTGGAACACGCAAAGATTGTTTGAACATAGCACAAGAGACTTTTATTTATGAACTTTTAATAAATCATTTTTACACAGTGGCAATAAAGTAGAACTTTTTTTCCATTTTGGATAGAGTAAGCCCCGGTTCATACAGGGGCGACTTGTCAGGTGACTTAGCCGCCTGACAAGTCGCGTCCCGTTCTGTGCTACGGAACCATCCTAATAGGAGCGAGGCAAGTCGCTCCGACTTAGAAAAAGGTTCCTGTAGTATTTTTGGGGCGACTTCAGGCGACTTGCATTGACTTCTATACAGAAGTCGTTTTGCAAGTCGCCGCTGAAGTCGTGTGCAGGTCGCCTTGGTGAGTCGACCTGCAAGTCGTGCCGCCCCTGTGTGAACCGCACTTTAGGGAGGGTAACTCCTGTCAGATTTTTTTTTCACTATCTCTGTCCCATTGCGGAGATTTCCCTTCACTTCCTGTACCATAGCCAAACAGGAAGTGAGAGGATAGCTCTACAAATTAAAGGAATTTTTTGGAGACCCCCAGCTCACCAGAACTAGTGTTCCCATTGGAAGATTTCCCATCTATTACTTTTCTGGGGACAACCCAAACATTGGGGTTTTCTTTTTACTTTCACCTTCAATGATAATGATAAACAGGACAAATAGAACGAGTGAATCTCCTTAACAGGGGCACAGACAGCAATAAAAACTGACGGGGGCTCTAATCCCTCTCCACTCTGTCCTAAACTAAAAAAAAATTTTGCCTTTAGTTATACTTAAATTTTTGTCAAATGCTCAGCACGGGTTGATTAGTGCTAAGAAAATTAGGTGCAGCGCTACCTAATAGTGTATGGACATTCACTTTATTTGTAGTTATAATTAAATTTTGAGTGGTTATTTTATTTAAGTTTTATTTATTTATTTATTTAAGCACAGAGGTATTGTGTTTAAATATTTTATTAAAATACGCTGAACAAATAAAACTCCCAAATTTCTCTGCCTAAACCCTCCCTTTAGAGACTTCCTACAAAGTTGCCCACCAATTATGATAAAGTGGAGATATTTTTAAAGCATATATTGTGGGTACAAAGCCTGTGGAATATGTGTGCTGTGTATACAGCATGCAGGTGTAAATTCTATTTAACTATACTCTTTAAGCCCTTCCTGCTGTTAGCGCAGTGTGGCCACACTTCCTGTTTGTCATGGTACACTATGTGCACTGAATCTTGTTTCTACAGTGGGGAAAATAACTATTTGACCCACTGCAGATTTTGTAAGTTTGCCCACTTACAAAGAAATGAAGGGTCTGTTTGTCATGGTACACTATGTGCACTGAATCTTGTTTCTACAGTGGGGAAAATAACTATTTGACCCACTGCAGATTTTGTAAGTTTGCCCACTTACAAAGAAATGAAGGGTCTATAATTTTTATCATAGGTGTATTTTAAATCATAGAGACAGAATATCAACCAAATATCCAGGAAAAACACATGATTCAAATGAGTTACAGTTGAATTGCAGTTCAATGAATAAAATAAGTATTTGATCCCCTACCAACCAACAATAATTCTGGCTCCCACAGACTGGCTACAGTATGTGCTCTACGTGGTACACAGATTTGTCCTGTCAAATTAAGACGGTGCTCTTAACGACAACTCGTTATGTGTATAAAAGACACCTGTCCACAAAATTTCTTCCATTCAAACCCACCATAATTGCAAGACCAAAGAGCTGTCAAAGGACATCAGGGACAAGATTATAAACCTGTACAAGGTGGAAATGGACTACAAGACCTTCAGCAAGAAGCTTGGTGAGAAAGAGACAACTGTTGGAGTGATTATTTGCAAATTAAAGAAATACAAAATAACCATCAATCGCCCTCGGTCTGGAGCTCCATGCAAGGTTTTGCCTTATAGGGTAAGGATGATCATGAGAAAAGTGAAGGATCAGCCCAACTTATGAATGATGTCAAGGCAGTTGGGACTATAGTCACCAAACAAACCATTGGTAACACAATACACCCCCATGGATTGAAATGCTGCAGCTCCCCCAAGAGGGCACATGTACAGGTACGTCTGAAGTTTGCCAATGAACATCTAAATGATTCAAAGAAGGATTGGGAGAAAGTGCTATGGTCAGATGAGACCAAAATTGAGCTATTTGGCATTACCTTGACTTGCCGTGTTTGGAGGAAGAAAAATGCTGACTATGACCCTAAGCATACCATCCCTATAGTTAAGCACAGAAGTGGAAACATTATGCTTTGGGGCTGTTTCTCTGATAAAGGTACAGGCCAAATTTGCCGCATTGAAGGGCCAATGGATAGGGCCATGTATTGTAAAATCTTGGATGAGAGCCTTCTTCCCTCAGCCAGAACACTGAAAATAGGTCGTAGATGGGTCTTCCAGCATGCCAATGACCCAAAACATACCGCCAAAGCAACAAAGGAGTGGCTCAAGAAGAAGCACATTAAGGTCATGAAGTGGTCTAGCCAGTCTCCAGACCTTAATCCTATAGAAAATGTATGAAGGGACCTGAAACTTCGAGTTGCCAATTCACAGTCAAGAAACCTTAAGGATTTAGAGAGGAGCTGTAAAGAAGAGTGGACCAAAATCCCTCCTGAGATGTATGCAACCTGGTAACCAACTATAAGAAATGTCTTACCTCCTGTGCTTGCCAACAAGGGTTTCTCCACCATGTACTAAGTCATGTTTTGCTTGGGGATCAAATACTTGTTTTACTCACAGAATTTCAACTCAATTTATAAAATTTGTACCACGTGTTTTTTCTGGATTTTTGTTTGATATTCTGTCTCTATCATTTAAAATACACCTATGATAAAAATTATAGACCCTTAATTTCTTTGTAATTGGGAAAACTTACAAAATCTGCAGGGGATCAAATAATTATTTTCCCCACTGTACTTGCAGTATCGAGGGTGCCCAAATTTCTTCATGACCTTAGCAATGCCTCTGGTGTAGTTTCAATTCACCTTTGAACTGCTTGGCACTGTTATGAGAACACCAGCAGAAAAGTCCCACAATATCATTGCACACTTCTGGGTTGTAAAACGTACCTGGAGGACCCAGAGCTGCACAGTGATACTGAGTGAGAAAAGCAAGGTGATAGCTGAGAGTGGGGTCACAGCTCCAGAAGATGATTGGGAAAGACACACCAGGAGCACACTTTGGCAACATTTCCCTGGGCGCTGGATGACCTTGTCCTGGCACTACTCACATCAATAATATTTTTACAGCAGATCCTCAATCTACAATCATTAGCCTGCAAATGAACAGCATCTGGTTGGGAGTCTTTCTTTACTGAGTGAGGAAGCTACCTGAGTAAGAGCCCTTTCACACTGAGGCACTTTTCAAGCACCTTGGCGCTAAAAAAAAGCACCTGAAAAGATCATGAAAACCTATTTCCATTAAAATCAATGAATGCTTTCACACTGGGATGGTGCACTGGTGGGGAGGTGAAAAAATTCTTGAAAGCAGCATGTTTGGAGCGCTAAAAAGCTCCTCAAATGTGCCCCTCTCCATTGAAATGAATGAGAAGCGCCTGAAAAGTACCCGAAAAGCGCCTGAAAAGTGCTTCAAAAGCACCTCAAAAGGGCTCAGCGGTTTTTGGGCAGTTTTCAAGTGCCTCAGTGTGAAAGGGCTCAAAACTAGAAATGGATCCAAATAGAGCCTTTACCAGTTCAGTACACACAATGGTTGATTTACTAAAGGCGAATAAGCTGAGCACTTTAAAGTATAGATGCTCTTGAGCTTAGTAAATAAGTGGAAGCTCTGCTGACTTCCATAATCCAATCAAGTGCAGGCAAAAAATGTTTTTATTTTTATTTTTCTTGCATGCGATTAGGTATTCTTTGTAAAGTGAAGCTTTAACTCATTTACTATGTTCTGGAGCAAAACCACGTGCAGAGGGCAAATGCACTTGAAGGTGCACAGTCTATTTGTGTTTAGTAAATCAACCCCAATGTGAAGACTCTTTTTGCAGATTACATGAGGCTTCCTAGCCACTGCCAGAATTATGAGGGACATTCTGGCTAGGGAAGGGGTACAAAGATATAGATGTAGGAACATAGATCTTTTATTAAGTGTCTGGAGTGTTGAGGAAAGTTGGAACTGTTTGCGGCACACCAGAAGCCCGACTTTAGAAAAAAGAGGGTGCAAAAGCTATTTTACTGTGAGTAGATTTTAATGACGGTTTAATGCTCGCTTGAATGTGGTCATAGCGTTTCTTTAAGCTAAATACCTGAATGGGGCTAACATGGATGTTCATATATATATATATAGAGAGATTTTAAATAGGAAATAATTTTCGTTTTAGTACTAGTACTTAATAGATCCATGTTTTTTTTTTAAGTTAAAAATGCTCTTGTTCCCTCAAATTGTAACATTACTATTGTTGAAAAAATTTCTTTAAATTTATGTAGTGTGTCAAGGTCCCAGATCCTCCAATTTTCCCCCTACAAATCTTGTTCCATATGAATCGTACACCTTGGTCTTCCTTTTTGCCTGATGTTGAGATCCTACACTCAGATCTAGGGATGAGCCGAACACCCCCCGGGTTTGGTTCGCGGCAGAACACCGTTAAAGTCTATGGGACCCGAATATGAAAAATCAAAAGTGATAATTTTAAAGGCTAGTATGCAAAAGTGTTTGGGGACCCGGGTCCTGCCCCAGGGGACATGTATCAAAGCAAAAAAAAAGTTTTAAAAACTATTGTTTTTTCGGGAGCAGTGATTTTAATAATTCTTAAAGTGAAACAATAAAAGTGAAATATTCCTTTAAATATCGTGCCTGGGGGGTGACTATAGTATGCCTGTAAAGTGGCACATTTTTCCCATGTTTAGAACAGTCCCTGCAGCAAAATGACATTTCTAAAGGAATAAAAGTCATTTAAAACTACTTGCGGCTGTAATGTAATGTCAGGTCCCAGCAATATAGATGAAAATCATTGAGAAAAACGGTATGGATCCTCCCCCAGCCCATTACCAGGCCCTTTGGGTCTGGTATGGATATTAAGGGGAACCCCACACCCAAATAAAAAAAAAAAAGGCATGGGGCCCCCAGGCCCTATATACTCTGAACAGCAGTATACAGGCGGTCCCCGGGTTACAAACAAGATAGGGACTGTAGGTTTGTTCTTAAGTTGAATCTGTTTGTAATTTGGAACAGGTACATTTTTTAAGTGTAGCTCCAGCCAAAAAATCTATTTTTAAGCTTTTTGGATAACATACGGAAGGGTTATAACCCCTGTAACATTTATTTTGCTGTCTGTACCCCTGTTCAGAAGATTTCACCTCACGTTCTGTCCCAGTGACAATTGGATTTTGAAAATTTGGGGTTATTAGGGAAACAAGGATTGGTGCTAAAGTATCAGTGGAGACATATTTTCCCATATTAACTCTTACAGGAGAGAATTTCTAATGAAATTTAATGAAATATTATATCAAGAATTGTAATTACATGCCCCTGTTAAACAGGGGCAGAAAAATTGGGCCTTTGGTGGTGGTGGTGGTGGTGCCACAACACTGTAAGCCCTCACAGTTACTCTTGGTGGGTGCAGGAACAGGCCCTGCTGTAAAATTTTATATCAAGAATTGTAATTACATGCCCCTGTTAAACAGGGGCAGAAAAATTGGGCCTTTGGTGGTGGTGCCACAACACTGTAAGCCCTCACAGTTACTCTTGGTGGGTGCAGGAACAGGCCCTGCTGTGAAATATTATATCAAGAATTGTAATTACATGCCACTGTTAAACAGGGGTAGAAAAATTGGGCCTTTGGTGGTCTTGGTGGTGGTGCCACAACACTGTAAGCCCTCACAGTTACTCTTGGTGGGCACAGGAACGGGCCCTGCTGTGAAATATTAGAGCAAAAATTGTAATTACATGCACCTGTTGAACAGGGGCTGAAAAATTGGGCCTTAGGCGGTGGTGGTGGTGGTGGCACAACACTGTTAAGCCTCACAAATACTCTTGTTGAGCACAGGAATGGGCCCTGCTGTGAAATATTAGAGCAAAAATTGTAATTACACACCCCTGTTAAACAGGGGCAGAAAAATTGGGCCTTAGGCAGTGGTAGTGGTGCCCTGAACCAAAAATATTCTTAGAAGCTATCATCATGAAGATTGAGGAGGAATAGGATAGTCACTCAGCACAATAGGATAGTCACTCAGCATATGCAGTCTTCAAGGGATCCCACATCCATAGAAAAATCAATCGGTTACATCAGCATCAGGTGATTGGTAGCTGGTAATCCAAGACTGATTCGTTTTTATGAATGTGAGCCGATCAACAGAGTCTGAGGACAGGCGCACTCTGTGATCGGTTAGAAAGCCTCCAGCAGCACTGAATGTGCATTCAGAAAGAACACTGGAGGCAGGACAGGCCAGTAGCTCAATTGCATATTGAGCAAGCTCTGGCCAGTGGTCCATCCTCAAGACCCAGTAACCCAGTGGATGTTCTGTTGGAAAGGTCTCCAAGTCTGATCTTGCCCCTCGATATTCCTGCACCATGTAATTCAGACGCTGGCGATGGTTGCTGGAACCAATCAGACCTTGGCGCTGAGGACTGAAGAATTGTCTGAAGGCATCGGTCAGCCGGCCACCTTCTCCACCATTCTTTCTGTGACTGAATGAAGCCTCAGCAACATGTTGTCCAGCACCAGGAAATTGTAACCTCCCAGGCTCTGGAAACGGATTGCACAAACCTTTCTGCAAGGCCTCCCGAAGATATTTCATCCTCTGCTCCCTCTGCGAAAGCTGGATAAGTTCTGCAACCTTACCCTTGTAACGTGGATCAAGAAGGGTTGCCAGCCAGTAATGATCCCTCTCCTTGATATCACGAATCCTAGGGTCCTTTCGCAGACTTTTCAGGATCAGGGAGGCTATGCAGCGTAAGTTTGCAGAGGCATTTGATCCCGAGTCCTCTGGGTCACTAAGGATCACATGATCCGCAACCACCTCCTCCCAGCCATGTACAACTCCATGGGTTTCTGGGGACTGAAAACGATCCCTTGAAGACTGCTGCTGATGCTGTGTGTTATCCTCCACCTCCATGCTGACACAATCCTCCTCCTTCTCCTCCTCTTCTTCTTCCTGTGTGGCCCGCAGGAATACTACTTGGATAAAGGGGGCTGTGACAGACCTAGCCAGAACAGAGGCTGTTGGAGAGGACTGTATGCAAGCCTGTTGCCTTTTGATTATGGGCCCTGGATTTTCAATGGAACAATACTCTTTGTGAGGTGAATGAGAAATCCAGGCTGAACTGTACTAATCGGACTCAGTCGTGTATATATGTATATATTGTATGGGGACTCCTTACTGTAGATTTGTGTCCCTGAAGAGGGAGGGGTGGTTCCTCCAGCAGCCCCCTGCTGATAAGACTGATTCATTCTGTTGGGACACATCCTGTGAGGAGATGCTGGTGTCATCAACCTGTGTTTATGTTAATTGAGAGAGCTGATCACATTAGCCACCGGCACTGGCTAGGAGACGAATGGTCTAGGCTGAGGAGGGGGTAGATTGTTGTTTGTATTGTTAATTGTAATTAGCTCCAGCTATTGTGTTTATATTAATGTGTGAAGCTCGGTGCCCACAAGTCTGTCATCTGGTCTGGGTACATTTTGTAGTAAATTAGCTCATGTTAATTAGGTTAGCTTTGAGTCATCCCTGCTGTATAAATGTCTGTGAGATCTGAAATAAAAAGTTAGTTCTGATGTACTCCAAGACTGGTGTTGTCTAGTTCTTGGGGTTCCTATAGCCAGATCCATTGGACTCGTGTTCCAGAACTTAGGAAGCGGTATATGACGGAAGCACTCAAGCGGAGTGTGGGACGTTCCGTGACATTGGTGGCAAGCAGCGGGAAAGCTTCCTGCAGTCTGGGAAATTTAAAACTCCACCTGGATCCAAGATCAGGATAGCAGACTTCAGTCACCCCAGCGGAGATATGGACCTGGCATCAGAATTCCCGGGGCTGCTGCGAATCATCCTTTCAACATACACCAGGACTGTGTCTGAGGATGAATACCTGGAGCTTAGGCAACAAATCCGGGTGGAGCTCTGGATTGCAGCCCTCCGTCTCGCTGGTATAAAACAGGGCAAGTGCTTTCCAACCCAAGAGCAACGGGCCAGTGACCAACGGGCATTGCGGATGGCATTCCTGGGAGAGCAGCCCCAGGAGCAATGGGTGACTGAGTTGGACAGGTTGGTCCAGCAGGAGATAGAGCTGGACAATCGTTATCGGGCTCTGCAATGGCACGCAGAGGAGGGATATTTAGGGGAGATGACAGAATGCTCTCCAGAGGGATATGACTTTGGTGGCCCTGGATTGCTGTGGGAGAACCTTACAGATCTTTTTATGTTTGGTGATGAAGGGGAACCTGACCTTGAGGACCTGAGAGAATATAGAGAGTCTATGCTTGGTCTTGCAGGGGTCTCAGAGCTCAAACCTGATCTGGACCATTTGCTAAGGAAGGAACAGCATCTGGAAAGGGCATACAGGAAACTGCTAGAACAAGTTCAGCAGCATGCCAGAGAATCGGCAGTGGAAAATCCGGAGATTGCCGTCCCCAAACCTGAAGTGCTGACAACAGGGCAGAGCTCTGCTAACCTCTGTCCAGAAATGATAGCATCTTCTGGGTTCCATGGACAGGAGATGGTGAACCTCTATCCCCAGACATCAGTTGCAGAGACATGGAATTTGATAGACTTTTCTGCTGAGGAAAAACAACCTGATGAGCCTCCAGCAGAAGAGCTGCTATCAGGGCCAAAGTTCACTGTGTTCTGCCCAGCACCAACAGTGGCTTCGGCCTTATTGAGAGAAGAGGTAGTCGGCCTTTCTCCCACAACACTGAGAGGGACATGTGATTTTCTGCCAGCAGCATCTATTGAGTTAAAACAAACTTCTCCAGCTGAAGATCTGGTAACTGAACAGAGGGTCCAAGACCTCTGTCCCACACTATTACCAATTCCAGAGACTGGGGATTTAATAGACGTTTCTGTAGAGGAGGAACCACCTGGCAAACCCCCAGCAGAATTGCTGGCAACCGGACAGAGGGTCCAAGACCTCTGCCCCACACCTGCAGCAATTGTGGAGGCCCAAGGTGAGGAGGTGGCAGTCTATCGCGAGCTGCAGATCAGGATCCAAGGAGAGAATGCAGTCATCACCTCACAACTGCAGCTTGATCTGGTGTCGGTTGATGGGGCTTCAGTCCCCACCTGTATACCCCAGGGATGCTGGGCAGTCGGCCCAGATCCCCAACAGCAGGATGGAGTGAGCCCAGTCCCCCTGTCTTCTCTCCAGCGGCAGAAAGGACTCCAGGGAGAAGGGCCAGTCCGGGCCTCTCCCCAGCGGCGGATATGTTCTCTGAGAGAGGCAGAGGATGGCTGGGTGAGTAATACTCTGTTTGGAATAATTTGTTTGGGGTACTGTGTGGGTACAGGCAGTAGAGGACTGGAACTATGGACTAACTTCGGAGTCAACCCGTCTGGGGTCTCCTCCTGTGTTAGTCTCCTGCCGAAAGGGGAGAAATGTGACAGACCTAGCCAGAACAGAGGCTGTTGGAGAGGACTGTATGCAAGCCTGTTGCCTTTTGATTATGGGCCCTGGATTTTCAATGGAACAATACTCTTTGTGAGGTGAATGAGAAATCCAGGCTGAACTGTACTAATCGGACTCAGTCGTGTATATATGTATATATTGTATGGGGACGCCTTACTGTAGATTTGTGTCCCTGAAGAGGGAGGGGGGGTTCCTCCAGCAGCCCCCTGCTGATAAGACTGATTCATTCTGTTGGGACACATCCTGTGAGGAGATGCTGGTGTCATCAACCTGTGTTTATGTTAATTGAGAGAGCTGATCACATTAGCCACCAGCACTGACTAGGAGACGAATGGTCTAGGCTGAGGAGGGGGTAGATTGTTGTTTGTATTGTTAATTGTAATTAGCTCCAGCTATTGTGTTTATATTAATGTGTGAAGCTCGGTGCCCACAAGTCTGTCATCTGGTCTGGGTACATTTTGTAGTAAATTAGCTCATGTTAATTAGGTTAGCTTTGAGTCATCCCTGCTGTATAAATGTCTGTGAGATCTGAAATAAAAAGTTAGTTCTGATGTACTCCAAGACTGGTGTTGTCTAGTTCTTGGGGTTCCTATAGCCAGATCCATTGGACTCGTGTTCCAGAACTTAGGAAGCGGTATATGACGGAAGCACTCAAGCGGAGTGTGGGACATTCCGTGACAGGGGCCTTGAGAGGTAAGGAAGTCTTCCTCTTCCTCCCGCTGTTCTGCCTCAAGTGCCCTGTCCATTATTCCATGAAGTGTGTGCTCCAACAGGAAGACAAGAGGGACAGTATCACTGATGCATGCACTGTCACTGCTCACCATCCTTGGGGCCTCCTCAAATGGTGACAGGACAGTGCATGCATACTTGATCAGTAGCCACTGGCGTGGCAAAAAAAAGCTGAGCTCCCCTGACCCTGGTGGCATACTCACACAGGTACTCATTGATGGCCCTCTGCTGCGTGTGCAGCCGCTGCAGCATTGCCAACTTTGAGTTCCACCTGGTGGGCATATCACAAATGAGGCTCTTGGGCAGGTTGCATTCCTTTTGAAGGTCAGCCAGCCGATCACTGGCATTATATGACTGGCGGAAATGACCACAGACTTTCCTGGCCTGCCTCAGGAGATCCTGCAAGCCCGGGTACCTGCTCAAGAACTGCTGCACCTCCAAATTCAGGATGTGAGCCAAACAGGGAACATGGGTCAAGTGTCCCTGTCGAAGGGCAGAGAGGAGGTTGGTGCCATTGTCGCATACAACCATTCCTGGCTGAAGCTGGTGTGGCGTCAACCACCTCTGAGCCTGCCCCTGCAGAGCTGACAGAATCTCTGTCCCAGTGTGGCTCCTGTCCCCTAAGCAGACCAACTCAAGCACAGCATGGCATCTTTTTGCCTGAATGCTTGCGTAGCCCCTTGAACGCCTACGGAGCACCGATGGTTCAGAGGACAAATCTGCAGAGGAAGAGCCATAGAGGAAGAAGAAGAGGAGGGGGTGGAGAAGAGAGCTGTGGCAGAATCACCACTAGCATTTTGGAGGCGTGGTGGCGGAACAAGCTCCAACGATACTGAACCTGTCCTGCATCCTTCCCAGCTGCCAGCAGAGTTACCCAGTGCGTTGTGAAAGAAAGGTAACGTCCCTGACCATGCCTGCTGGACCATGAGTCGGCGGTAATATGCACCTTACTGCTGACCGCCCCGTCCAACGAGGCCAAGACATTGCCTTCCACATGCTGGTAGAGAGCCAGAATGGCCTTCTGTGAAAAGAAATGGCATTTGGGAACCTGTCACTGAGGTACCGCACATTCCACAAATTCACAAAAGGGGGCAGAGTCTACCAGCTGAAAAGGCAGCAGTTGCAGTGCTAGCAATTTGGCCAAATTAGCATTCATATGCTGTGCATGTGGATGACTGGGACCGAATTTCTTTCGATGGTTTAGCAACTGGGGTAGGGAAATTTGCCTGCTAAAATCAGATTTTAGTGTACCGCTAGCAGATTGGCCGCAAGTACTTGGGACACCTATTTCTATACCTTCATTCCTCTCAGTGCAGGTTTCTGAGAGGACTGGAGGTATAGTAGGGTTTTGGGATTTTGAACTTTTCAAAATATGCAGGGAGTCAGCAGCGCCCTGCACCTGCTTAGCTCTGCGGTGTGATGCAATAGGGTGGCTGCCCTTAAGCTGACCCCTGGAGGGCATCCTGCCTCATTGGAGATGTGCCTCCTCCTCCTCCTCTCTTCTTTCAGGCACCAAAGTAGAATCAGTGATCTCATTATCCACTCCCTCCTCGTCACTGGAGCAAACTTGGCAGTATGCTGCAGCTGGGGGAACATGACTGCCAGTTTCTTGTCCTTATGGGCACCCCCTCTCTCTAGGCTCACGTTACTCCCTTCCTCAACCTGGGTACCATCATCGGAGTCTTCAAATCGCTGCTCATCCTCCTGCAGCATGTACCTGACACTGTGGTTGAATAGTTCAGGGGAATCCTCCGTGCATGATGGTGGGGCTATGGAAGGAGTGACTGTTGACATAGAGCCGATGGAATAGGCCGCTTTGGCAGCTGCATTGGCAGGCAATCCACTCTGAGCCTGGGTGACAGAGGATTGGGAGGATGAGGAGGGCTTTGTTATCCATTCCTCCAACTCTTCTGCATGTTGTGGCTCAATAACACGGCCAGCTGCAGATAAAAAGGACAAGCGTGCCCCACGACCATGTGCTGAGGATGCACCGTGTCCATGACCAGCACTGTTGACTGTAGACACAGAGCCTGCTTGCCCTCTTTTAGTGGCCTGTGAGCGTCTGCCTCTCCTTGGTGGCCTTCCGGACATGCTGTAAATTTTGTTTAGCAAAACCACACTACACTGTATTGTATACTGTGTACACCACCATAAAAGTAGTAGCAACTGCACTAGGGGTGCACGGTAATGTGTAAACCACCAGAAGTGTAATAACATCTATGGGTGCACTGTATTGTGTACTGTGTACACCACCAGAAAAGCAGTAGCAACTGCAGTATGGGTTCACAGTACTGTGTACACCACCAGAAGTGTAATAACAACTATGGGTGCACTGTATTGTGTACTGTGTACACCACCAGAAAAGTAGTAGCTACTGCACTAGGGGTGCACGGTATTGTGTACACCACCAGAAGTCTAATAGCAACTATGGGTGCACTGTATTGTGTACTGTGTACATCACCAGAAATGTAGTAGCAACTGCACTATGGGTGCACGGTACTGTGCACTGTGTACACCGCCTTAAGTATATTATAAAAAGTACACCAGGAATGGCCTGCAGTCAGATATAGGCTACACTGGATGCAGTGTATATATGAGACTGACTGTATCTATATTTAATACCCTGCAGCTAACTGAATAACCTGCCTGCCTGAAGTATATTATAAAAAGTACACCAGGAACGGCCTGCAGTCAGATATAGGCTTGACTATACTGAATGCAGTGTATATATAGCAGGAACCGTCTGAGATTAGAACCATGTATGGTTTTTTTTTCAAGGTTTAAAATAATTACAGCATTATATTCCATGTGTATATCCTATGACTTTTTTTCTTGTAGTGTTAGTAAACTTTATGTCACATTTATTCAGCAATTCCCTACCTAGTTTGTCATTTAAAAAGTCGGTCATGACTGTAAGGAGCACTGTGATGGGGAGCTGTGATTGCTAGGGGCACTGTGATATAAAGGGGACTGCACTATAAAGGGCACTGTAATAATTACATCAATTACATTTATATCACAGTGTCCCTTTACATTACAGCACAGAGGACTGACTCCGTGAGTATCCCATCAACTGCCCCCCTCCCCCCCAGTCCCTGCAAAAATTGGCTGCTCAGTCTAAAATGCCCGGGCCTATTTTCGTTCCAGTCCGGGCCTGACCATGGTCTTCACATTAATGTCTGGTTTGCACCACTCCAGTTCATTCTGCAATGGATAACAAAATGTTGGAAATCTAAAGAGGTTATCTGGGGCCACAGAGTTATGTGATAATACTTTCCCTACTGTCCTTAAAAAGGTAACAGCTGAAATTCGCTCCTAACCCCACAGTAAAGATGGCATTGTCTATTTCTAAATCACATCCAAACCAATGCTGTATAAATATCAGTGTATTAGGATATTTAATTAGTTAAGATAATCTTCTATTTCCATTTGTCTGTGAATTTATTTTGAGAGATTTGCATGCTGCTCCAATAATGATGATAACAGATTTGGATCCAGTGATGCCATATTTTGCCTTATTGACTTTGATGCACAGCAGAAACAACAAGCTTACATGATAAATGTTAATGCCGCCTCTTTGGGGAAACAAAAAGAGAGAAAAAAAGGACATAAGGAAACTGCAGAAATCTGTTCTTTACTGTAAAAAAAATTCTGGTGCTGTCAGCAAAGGAATTATTTTAATGTCTGTTTGTAATGACTCCAGGTTTGCTGGCTGAGTGTAAATCAGCCTTTATGGTGGTTGAAGATCCTTGGTTTCCTACACAGGTTAAAGATTGTCATAAGCTCAGATACTTAAGATACAAAATACAATTTTGAGTCTTTCACTTTGTGACTTCCATGAGCATACTCATACTGTGCAGAGTCTGATTGAAATATCATGCTGCCCTACACATATAAATCCTCTGGTATAAACGTTGTCTCTTTTGTCAATAGGCGCATTATAATCAGATTGTGTTATTAACCGCATGCCAACCAGCCTCCTTCATTATACTGCGGCAGGTCGGCACGATCCCACGAGCCGTCGTAGACATACGTCGGCTCCTTTAAGCGGAATAGCAGGCGCGCGCGTGAGTTCCTAATAACTAGGAACCACGATCTGTCATCTCCTATAGTCAGTCCCCTCCCCCTACAATTAGAACACACAGTCAGGGAGCACAGTTAACCCCTTGATCGCCCCTTGTGTTAACCCCTTCCCTGCCAGTAACATTTATACAGTAATCAGTGCATTTTTATAGCACTGATCGCCATATAATTGTCAATCGTCCCAAAAATGTGTCAAAAGTGTCCAAAGTGTCCGCCATAAAGTCGCAGTCATGATAAAAATCGCAGATCACTGCCATTACTAGTAAAAAAGTAATAATAATAAAAATGCCATAAATCTATCCCCTATTTTGTAGACGCTATAACTTTTGCGCAAACCAATCAATATACGCTTATTGAGATTTTTATTACCAAAAATATGTAGAAGAATTCATATCGGCCTAAACTGAGAAAAAAATTAGCTTTTTTTTAAAAAAATTGGGGACATTTATTATAGCAAAGTACAAGTACAAAATATTGTGTTTTTAAATAAAAAACGCAGAGATGATCAAATACCACCAAAAGAAAGCTCTATTTGTGGGAAAAAAAGGACGTCAATTTTGTTTGGGTACAGCGTCGCACGACTGCGCAATTGTCAGTTAAAGCGACGCAGTGTCTTATCTCAAAAAATGGTTGTAACTATGGGGAATGAGCTGATAGAAGTGGTAAAAGATTAGTTAGAGACGTTATAGGCTTTCCTGAAGAGATAAGTTTTCAGGGACCGCCTGAAGGTAGCAAGAGTAGGGGATAGCCGGACAAGTGGAGGTAGCAAGTTCCAGTGGATGGGAGAGGCCCTGGAGAAATCCTGGAGATGAGCATGAGAGGAGGAGACGAGAGAGCTTGAGAGTAGGAGGAGAGTAGGAGGAGAGTAGGAGGTCTTGAGAAGAGCGGGAATAGTTTTCATGTGCTATTTAGTCCTGGAAAAGTTTGGCAAAACTGCACCACTGTGAAAGGGGTCTTGATTTTATTTAGACTTATGATAGAGGCTTTTTTTTTTCAGAGGCTATTTAAAGTGTAAGTAAACCCCCCTATCATTTTCAGCCAAGGAAGCTGCCATCTTTGCCTCTGTTTAATCTACAACTGCCATGATTCCTGCAAATGTGATCAGTTAAGACACCAGCCAATGGATAGTCTGAGAAACCAATGGGAGTGTTACATTTCCGGCACGTGCCGGAAATGAAACTTTTTTGAAACTGGTAAATGTATGGATTTACTTCCGCTTTAACCGTGTAAAGAATGTTTCATATGTTATTCACCAGACAATAATAGCTCACGATTGCAAAAACAACTCTGACCACTGAAAAAGAAATAAAAATATTTCATGAAGCACCCAAGAAATGTTTATTTGTGAAATTCAGATTAAAGGAGTGTCTGGAATGAATGAAAGTAACAAGAGGCAGCTAAAAAAGGGGTGCAGTCTACACGTGTTAGGGGGAATCTATCCATTTTGTCCTCTTGTTTAATGGTCACAGAACCACAGTTGGGTTTTGTGATGCTGGCTTTTATCCAGTTCTGTATGTATGAAGAAGTTACTTTACTTTTTTTTGTAACAGGATGCATCCTACCATGCTACTGTACTTGGAAGTAACATCATTTCAAAACCCTCTTTATTTTCATTGTATATGTAGCATCATCAGGGTACACAGAGTTTTATAGAGTACATAGAACTATTCACAGCTGTTCATGTTGCCAAAAAGAGCTAATTATCAAATATGCCTACTACACTCAGCCAGGGCTACTTTGAGAGGAAGCCAGTTAACCTACAGGTATTGTGGAAGGAAACCAGTTCACTCAGAGGAATTAAACTGTCGGGGCTGGGCTCAGCCCTTCCTTCTCTGAGCTGGCCGCTCAGCTGTTGGCTAATTGCCAGCTCCCATCTCTCTCCACAGTTACTGTCAGACTTACCCGTACCAGACTGACGAACCCGATATAGCAGGGGATGGCCTCCCGTACTTATCTGGTTCCCGGCCCCTGATAGAGTACACAGAAGGCACGGGAGCACAGAATGGTATGAGAGCCTGGCGGGTAGTTTGCAGGGATAAGGCCCAGGATCCTGACACGAGCTGGCAGGTGGTAATAGGTAGGCTGGAGATCAGCTAACAGGTGCAGAGCAGGCAGATCCGGTCACTAGCAAAGTTGGCAGAAGGCGGTCAGCGCGGTACAAAGGGAGTAGGCAGATATAAAGTCCAGGTCACAGGCAGGTTTTGGCAACAGGCAATCAGCACAGTACAAGGGGTCAGGCAGGTTCAACGTCAGAGGCAGGCCTGGGTCAATTTGCAGGCGGATAGCAGAGAGAGAGAGTCCAGTAAACAAGCCGGGTCACAGGGAGATCAGAGCAATACACAGGAAACAGGAAGTTCGGAAACAGGAAGCTGATGATCGGACAGCACCGAGCACAGCATCCCATCAGCCTAAATAGGGCAACCGACCCCAAACACCGCGAGCACGCGCGCGCCGGCGCGTTCCAGAGTACCCAGCAAGTGTCCTGAACCGAGAACCTCTCTGACAATGCCCCCTCCTTAAGGGCAGCCTCCGGATGCCCAGCCGGGCCAGTCTATCCGCATGGGTGTTCCGAAAATCCCTCAAGAGTTCTTCAGCGTGTAAGTTACCCTCCGGTTCCCAAGAATTATCTTCTGGTCCGTACCCCCTCCACTTGATTAAATATTGGATTTGGTTTTGTCTCTTCCTGCAATCCAAAATTGCCTCCACCTCAAACTCTTCCTCGTTGTCGATAATTACGGATTCAGGCGGGCCAGTATTGTGACCCAAGAAGGAATTGGGGGTAACGGGTTTAAGTAGAGACACATGAAAGACCGGATGGATCTTCAGTGAGTTAGGTAAGTCCAGCTCATAGGTCACATCATTGATCTTCCTCTTGACTGAAAAGGGACCCATGAACCTGGGACCTAACTTCCTCGAGGGACAGGCCATCCTTACATTACTGGTAGACAGCCAGACCTGGTTGCCAGGTTCCAACAACAATTGTCCTCGCTTCTTCCTGTCATACATCTTCTTATTGTACTCTTGGGTTCTAGCCATGGTTTCCTGCAATAATTTGTTGTTACTGATGAAGAAGTTCATAGTTTCAGAGACTGCAGGAATGGCACATTCAGGTAAGGAGCTGGTTAAAAAGGATGGGTGAAAACAATAGTTTGCAAAAAATGGTGTTTGCTTGATGGCCGAATGCACAGAGTTATTGTAGGCAAACTCGGCAATAGGCAGAAGAGAGACCCGGTCATTTTGTGAGAAAGCAGAAAAACATCGGAGATACTGTTCTAGAGTCTGATTAGTTCTCTCCGTCTGCCCATTTGTCTGGGGGTGGTAGGCAGATGAGAATGCCAATTCTATCTCAAGAGATCTGCAGAGAGCTTTCCAAAACCTGGAAGTAAACTGTACCCCCCGATCAGATACTATACTTGAGGGGACTCCGTGTAATGAATATTTTTGCAGTTTCCAAAGCTGATGGGGTACCCTTCATGGGTAGGAAGTGGGCCATTTTGGAGAGTCTGTCTACAATGACAAAGATGGTGGAGTAGCCTTCTGCCGGCGGGAGCTCAACGATGAAGTCCATCACGATCATTTTCCATGGCCTTTCCAGCACGGGTAAGGGTCTTAATAGACCCCAGGCCTTCGCTCGACTGCTCTTGCTCCGAGCACAGGTGATACAAGACTCCACAAAACTCTTGCAATCGCTTACCAGCTGGGACCACCAAAAGGTACGTTGTACCAGCTCTGTTGTCTTCAACACACCGAAATGCCCAGCCAATTTGTGGTCGTGGCAGAGTTGCAGTACAGCAATCCTCAGATCCTCTGGGACCATGATTTTGTCCTTGTATCGGAACAGGCTGTCTTGCGAGCTTACATCAACTTCCACAGGAGGGGACCAATTCCTTGAGGCCTGTTTAATTCGGGATATGAGATCTCCTTGAAGAAGCAGGAAGTTTCCAGCCAGAAGAATGGTTTCTGGAGGCAAAGGTTCCCTGGAGTCATGGAACATATGAGATAATGCATCTGGTTTGGTGTTTTTGGTACCTGGTCTGTACGTTATGTGGAATTGGAATCTAGAGAAGAACAGAGCCCACCTTGCCTGCCGTGGTCTCAATCTCTTGGCCGACCTCAAGTACTCTAGATTCTTATGGTCCGTGTAGACCAAAATGGGGTGAGCAGACCCCTCCAATAAGTAGCGCCACTCTTCAAGTGCGGCTTTAATGGCCAGCAACTCCCGATCTCCTACATCATAATTTTTCTCTGCATCGGAGAGTTTTCGTGAGAAGAAGGCCACGGGGTGAAGAAGAGCCTTGGCACCTTGCCGCTGAGAAAGCACAGCCCCCACCGCGACCTCCGATGCGTCCACTTCAAGGACAAGTGGTAAAGCAGGGTCTGGGTGTTTCAGGATAGAAGCGGACGTAAAGAGTTCCTTGAGCCTTCCAAAGGCCGATTGTGCCTGAGGGGACCAACAGAATTGATTTCCCTGTTTCGTCAGTTCCGTGATGGGGGCGATTATAGCAGAAAAGCCCCTTATAAATTTCCGATAAAAATTGGCGAAGCCGATAAAGCGTTGGACCCCTTTTCTATCGGAGGGAGCGGGCCAGTCCAGGATAGCTGCAACCTTTTGAGGGTCCATCTTAACACCATCGCTAGAGATGATTAAGCTGAGGAACTGAATGCTCTGGAGCTCAAATTCACATTTCTCCAATTTGGCATAAAGTCCATGCTGCCTGAACACATTCCTGACATGCCTGCGGTGTTCATCAACTGAGGAGGAGAAGATCAGGATGTCGTCCAGGTATACTATAACGTATAAATCTAGAAGGTCACGAAAAATGTAATTGACAAAATGTTGAAAAGTCTCCGGTGCGTTGCACAGGCCAAAGGGCATGACGAGGTATTCGAAATGTCCGAACCTGGTACGGAAGGCTCCGGCTGGTGAGGTAGAAGGGCGGATAAAGCCTCTCTCAAGATTTTCATCGATATACTTTTTGAGGGTAACCAACTCCTGCTCAGTTAAAGGGTACATTCTCTCAAAGGGAACTTCAGATCCCGGCAACAGCTCTATGGGACAGTCGTAGGGTCTATGGGGCGGAAGGGTTTCTGCCCCTTTCTTACAAAAAACATCGGAGAACTCTCGGTAAGCGGCAGGAATCGCCTGCTGCGATTCCATGTCGGTGTTCAGACACAAGAGTTGACTGGGTTCCGCAAGAGTTCTGTATAAACAGTGCTGTTGGCAGTAACTGGACGGGAACTTGATTTTTCCAGAAACCCAATCAATGCTGGGGTTATGAGCCTGCAACCAAGGCATTCCAAGAATAATAGGGAAGAGTGGTGAAGAAATGGCGTCCAACCGGAGAAACTCCCGATGACAGGTGTTCAGGATAGCCAGCAGTGGGATGGTTTCCTGAGTGACCGGACCAGAGCTAAGGGTGGACCCATCAGCGAGGTGGACAGCAAGTCCCTGCGACTTTGATTGAAGAGGGATGCGATGATGGGCCGCAAAGGCGAGATCAATGAAGCAACTGCAGGCTCCTGAGTCAATGATGGCCGAGGTAAGCAGATCCTGTCCTGGAAGCTGGAGGATAACGGAGAGAGCCAGATGGTTAGCAAGGTCCTCCCCAAGGTCCCAAGTGGGACGGAACAATTAACAGACCTCTCGGAACGACGCTCTCTCAAGCGCCGATCAATCTGCACCGACAGGTTAATGAGATCTTCCAGGGTTTGGGGTACGCCAACCCATGCTAGTTCGTCCTTGAGAGCATCAGATAACCCCAAACGGAATTGGTAACGGAGGGCCGCGTCGTTCCATTCCGTGTCTGAACTCCACCGCCTAAATTCCAGAACGTAGTCTTCTGCGGGCCTGCGTCCTTGTTGTAGGGCGTGTAAGGCGGATTCAGCAGTGGCTTTTAACTGAGGGTCCTCATATAATTGAGACATGGCAGTAAAGAAAGTATCCAGGTTATCCAGACAGATTGATTTTTGCTCCAAGAGGCAGTGGGCCCAGGACTGTGGTTCTCCAGATAGCAGGGAGATGACAAAACCCACCTTGGTTGCTTCCAAAGAAAAGGTGCGTGGTTGCAATGCGAAGTACAATTCGCAAGCGTTGCGAAATGCTTGATACTTTTGCGCTCACCGGTAAATCTTTCGGGAGTAGGGACCCTGGGTTCAAGGGGTAACATAACCACTGAGGGTGCAGGTGAGAGTCCAACAGAGGAAGCAACTTGTGGGTTCGCAGGTGAGGACAACACCTGAACTCGTTCCTCCAGTCTGGTATAGCCCTCTTGAAGGCTTTTCACTGCCTGTGTGAGACCCGCCAGGTGTCTGCATAATTCATCCATGAGAGAGGTCCCCTGCTCGGGCTCGGACATGGCTGTCTGATACTGTCAGACTTACCCGTACCAGACTGACGAACCTGATATAGCAGGGGATGGCCTCCCGTACGTATCTGGTTCCCGGCCCCTGATAGAGTACACAGAAGGCACGGGAGCACAGAATGGTATGAGAGCCTGGCGGGTAGTTTGCAGGGATAAGGCCCAGGATCCTGACACGAGCTGGCAGGTGGTAATAGTTAGGCTGGAAATCAGCTAACAGGTGCAGAGCAGGCAGATCCGGTCACTAGCAAAGTTGGCAGCAGGCGATCAGCACGGTACAAAGGGAGCAGGCAGATACAAAGTCCAGGTCACAGGCAGGTTTTGGCAACAGGCAATCAGCACGGTACAAGAGGTCAGGCAGGTTCAACGTCAGAGGCAGGCCGGGGTCAATTTGCAGGCGGATAGCAAAAAGAGAGAGTCCAGTAAACAAGCCGGATCACAGGGAGATCAGAGCAATACACAGGAAACAGGAAGTTCGGAAACAGGAAGCTGATGATCGGACAGCACCGAGCACAGCATCCCATCAGCCTAAATAGGGCAACCGGCGCCAAACACCGCGAGCACGCGCGCGCCGGCACGTTCCAGAGTGCCCAGCAAGTGTCCTGAACCGAGAACCTCTCTGACAGTTACCCAGCTGTTGCTGATTCTGCTCATCAGTCCTGAGTTGCAGGCCATCCCTGCTGCTACGCCAGTCTCTGTGCAGGCACCCGCCTCGCGTATTACCTCTATAAGAGGTATGTCTGGTTCCGCTCCCATTCCCCAGCGATCCAGTTCAAAGCAGAGGGTTTCTCAACCAGGTTGAGATTTACTTTGAGATGCTGCCCCAGGTGCGCAATTGACCTTCAACCTGGTGCCATACCCCCTTGTGGCCGGGTTTACCCTTTGTCGGTCTTGGAGGATAAGGTCATGGAGGAGTATGTTGCAGACGCACTTTCCCAAGGTTTCATCTGCAAATCCTCGTCTCCTGCTGGTGCTGGTTTCTTCTTTGTGAAGAAGAAGAGCGGTGAACTGAGACCTTGTATTGATTATAGGGGTCTCAATCGTGTCACGATTAAGAATGCCTACCCGATTCCATTGATTACAGAGTTATTTGACCGCCTCAATTGAGCAACGGTTTTCACGAAGCTTGATTTGAGAGGGGCATAGAATCTTGTGCGGATTAAGGAGGGTGACGAGTGGAAAACTGCATCTAATACCAGAACAGGCCATTATGTTTACCTCGTAATGCCTTTTGGCCTTTGTAACGCTCCGGCAGTTTTCCAGGAATTTATTAACGGTGTCCTCTGAGATTTGTTGCAGTTATGTGTAGTGGTTTATCTCGATGATATTCTCAAATTTTCCAAGTCCCTGGAGAGCCACCAAACAGATGTCTGTCGTGTGCTTCAGAAACTAAGAGAAAACAATCTCTATTGTAAACTGGAGAAGTGCGAGTTCCATCATGAACAGGTTAAATTCCTGGGCTATGTCATTTCCACTGCTGGTTTTTCAATGGACCCAGAGAAACTTTCGGCAGTCCTACAGTGGCCCCGACCCGTGGGTTTACGTCCTCTGCAGCGTTTCCTGGGCTTTGCCAACTATTATCGGAAGTTTATTCGTAACTTCTCGTCTCTGGTCAAGCCCCTGACTGATATGACCAGAAAGGACGGTAACCTACAGAGTTGGTCTCCGAAGTCCATTAAGGCCTTTGAGAGTCTCAAGGCTGCCTTTGTTTCTGCTTCTGTGTAGGCAGATCCTACGTTGCCTTTTATCCTAGAAGTTGATGCTTCTGAGACTGGAGTTGGCACCCTTCTGTCTCAACGTCCTAACTCTGAGAGCGCTATGCATCCGTGTGGCTACTTTTCCAAGAAATTGTCACCTGCAGAGTGCAATTACAAAATTCGTGACAGAGAGCTGTTGGCGATCATTTTAGCCCTGAAAGAATGGAGACATCACCTTGAAGGTACAACTGTGCCGGTTCTCATTCTTACTGACCATAAGAATCTCACATTCTTGTCTGAGGCTAAGCAACTCTCTCCCAGAAGGGCGTAATGGACTCTATTCTTGTTGAGTTTTCATTACATTGTCTCATTCTTACCCAGTACTAAGAATGTAAGAGCTGATGCCTTGTCACGACAGTTTTCCTCCACTTCCAAGTTGGAATCGGTTCCTGTGATTCCTCCTGATCGTATTCTGGCTACAGTTCGCACCAGTCTTACTTCTCCTTTGGGTGACAAAATTCTTGCTTCTCAGGTCCATGCTCCTCGTAAGAAACCTTGTGAGCTCTGCTTTGTCCCAGAGAGTCTCCGTACTGCTGTGCTCCAGACTTACCATTCTTCCAAGGCAGCTGGCCACCCTGGGAAGAATCAGCTCGTTTGGGCCATTTCCCAACGATTCTGGTGGCCTAGTCTACGCGCTGATATAACTGCCTTCGTAGCTGCCTGTTCTGTGTGTGCTCAGAGTAAGACTCCACAACACCTTCCAGTGGGCCTTCTACAACCCATACCCAATGGAGAGAAGCCCTGGACCCACCTGTCTATGGATTTCATTGTGGAGTTACCCAACTCCCAAGGCAACACTGTTATCCTTATGGTGGTTGACTGGTTCTCAAAGATGTGTCATTGTATTCCACTTAAGAAGTTGCCCACTTCTAAGGAACTGGCTTCCATTTTTGCTCGGGAGATCTTTTGCTTACATGGGCTACCCAAGGTGATTGTCTTGGACAGGGGTAGTCAGTTTGTCTCTCGGTTCTGGCAAGCCTTTTGTGCACAGTTGGGAATTCAGCTTGCTTTCTCCTCTGCATATCACCCGCAGTCTAATGGGGTCACAGAACAAGCCAATCAGTCCTTGGAGCAATTCTTACGTTGCTATATTTCTGGCCATCATAACAACTGGTCAGACCTATTACCGTGGGCAGAGTTTTCTCACAACAGTGCCTTGAATTCTGCTTCCCGATTGTCCCAGTTTATGGCGAATTATGGTTTCCAACCTTCCATCTTGACTCGTTTGTTCCGCAGAGTATTCCTGCATTAGAGGAGCATCTCTGTGGTCTTCGTTCCACTTGGGCACAAGTTCAGGAGGCTTTGCAACATACTAACGATAGGTACAGACTCCATACTGACCGCAGACGCCTGCCTGCACCTTCCTATCAGGTTGGGAACAGAGTCTGGCTGTTGTCTCACAACCTCTGACTTCATGTTCCTTCTTTGAAGTTCGCACCTCGGTTTATTGGGCCTTTCTGTATCCTTCGCAGGATTAACCCAGTGGCTTACGCCTTGGACCTTCATCCCAGTATGCGCATCTCAAATGTGTTTCATGTCTCCTTACTGAAACCTTTGGTCTGCAATCGCTTTACCACCTCGGTGCCACGTCCTTACCCTATACAGGTTGAGAACCATGAGGAGTATGAAGTACAATCCATAGTTGACTCCCGTAGGTTCCGTGGGTGCATACAGTACCTGGTGCATTGGAAGGGGTACAGTCTGGAGGAACGCTCTTGGGTCTCATCCTCGGACGTACATGCCCCTGCTGTCCTCCATGAATTCCATAGACGTTTTCCCCTTAAGCCCAGTGGTCCACCAAGGGGGAGGGGTCATTGAGGAGGGGGTACTGTCAGGGCTGGGCTCAGCCCTTCCTTCTTTGAGCTGGCCGCTCAGCTGTTGGCTAATTGCCAGCTCCCGTCTCTCTCCACAGTTACCCAGCTGTTGCTGATTCTGCTTGTCAGTCCTGTCTACTTAAAGCTGCCCAGCTCACTTGATCTCAAAGCCTTCGCCTTTGCCAACATCACAGAGACTTTCTCCTGCGTTCCTGTTGAAGACTCGCTCAGCTGACGTTCCTTCTGGCTCCTGATCCTGCTTGCTGTATTACTATGTTTATCTCTGGCTCTCTGACATTTGCTTGGCTGACTACCCAATCCGGTTACTGAACTCTGGTTTGTTTTGACTACGCTTAATCTGTTTACCTTATTATTATTATTATTATTATTGTTATTATTAAACAAGTGTGATTTAACTTTACTTCTGTCTCAGTCTTATTTTCATGGTTCCTGATATAAACACACTCATAAGAAGAACATGGGATATAGGTTTACTTTTAGCTTTGGGGCTTTAAACATTAAGGGCATAGTGACAGTTAATTGTAAAGGGCTTACATTAGGAAAAGCTAATTGGTAAGGACTCATTTTAAAGGTTAGGTTAAGTGTTAAGTTATGGTGCGGGGGGCGTGGCCTGGACGGGCATGTGAGCGGTCGCATTGCACTGAGCTCCCGCTAGTGATCCTCATTAGATCCTGATCCCGTCACAGATCTGAATCAGAATCCGCAATACAGACCTACTAGGTCCCTACTGGCAGCGGCCGCGAGACGACTGAACCCTGCAGGAGTGTTAGATGACCCGAAAGGGGGGCAAAGAAGCCGTGGCAGCGGCGACCATGGAGGGCCAAGATGGCGCCGGAACTCCTCAGCCTCAGCGTGCGGCGTGAGGCGCCGACAGAACACAGGAGGTGGCTGGTAAGTCACACAAGTCCCCTAAACACCATGGAGCAGAGCAGCCCAAAGACATGCTTTATTATGCACAGAAGATGCAGGAGTCACAGAACTCTCTCCCCTCACTGTCACAGCTATCAGCTCTTGGGCCTGACAGACAAAATGGCGCTCCTGCTCTGGATGACACGCTGCCATTAGAGAGCTCCCCTGTACCCACCCCTGACCTGTTTGAGACATCACAGGAGGAGACACAACAGCCCACACTGACTGAGATTTTGCGTGCGGTGCAGCGCTGCACGCCATCGGTAGAGGGTCTAAAGGTGCAGTTTGGGGGCCTCACCGAAACTGTGTCATTGATGAGACATGATCTCCAGAAAATCAGGGAGAGGACCACGGCGGTGGAGGGCAGGATCAGTGAGGTGGAGGATTTGTTACCCCCCCCTCACCAGTTTGCCCCTGATCAGAGGGCCTGTTTTTTGGTGCCCTGTTGGCACGAGTTCCCTGGGAGAAACTTGGCGTGGGGCTAGAAAGCAGGAGATCAGCCGTGCCCCATGCGGGTATGCTGTTTGCACCCGACGGATCAGTCCGGAACAGTTTTTCAATTGTTTGATACTCGAACGAACACGTTGTATCTTGATCTTTACTCAACTAAGATGCTGTCGACATACCACATTACTAAGTCACGCCATGGTGATGGAACTTTGCACTCACAACATGAATGTTGCTCCATGGGCACTTGGGCCAGAGGCACCAGGCTATGTGGGCCCTGAACACAATACCCTACCGAAACTAACATGGTCACCACTCCGATAGTTGCTTGGAACGTCCGTGGCGTTCATGACCCACTGAAATGTACAATGATAACTGCCTGTCTGCAGAAGTTTCATCCTGCTATAGTGGGCCTTCAAGAGACTCACCTTATGACAGATACGACTGGTTTTATGCAGTATTCCTGGGTGGGCATGGCTTACCACTCCACTCACACCGCCTATTCGCGCGGGGTGAGTGTGCTGGTACACAAATCCTTGGCTTACCAGGAATTGGATGCAAATATGGACCCTCTGGGTAGATATGTATTTTTGTACTGTAAACTGTTTACATTGACTATAGTGATAGCTTTTGTATACATTCCACCCCCATTTTCCAGAGAGGTTTTGCAGCTTCTCTTGTCTTATCTGGGTGATAAACCCGATGTCCCCACGCTGATCATGGGAGACTTTAATGGTTACCTGGACCCCAAAATGGATAGGTATCCCCCGGCTCAGTCTCCGACAGGAAGCAGAGGCACTATTTTGAGCCGGCTTACCAGGAATTGGATGCAAATATGGACCCTCTGGGTAGATATGTATTTTTGTACTGTAAACTGTTTACATTGACTATGGTGATAGCTTTTGTATACATTCCACCCCCATTTTCCAGAGAGGTTTTGCAGCTTCTCTTGTCTTATCTGGGTGATAAACCTGATGTCCCCACGCTGATCATGGGAGACTTTAACGTTTAACTGGACCCCAAAATGGATAGGCATCCCCCGGCTCAGCCTCCGACAAGAAGCAGAGGCACTATTTTGAGCCGGCTGCTGTCGGAGGTGGGCTGGACAGATGTATGGAGGTCTAAACACCCGAATATCAAACAGTTCTCATGCTTTTCTAAAACGCATAGGTCATTGTCTCGCATTGACCTGTGTGTGGGGTCCCCTCAGTTGCTGACCATGATTACCAGGGTTGAGTATCTTCCCAAGGGGGTATCGGACCATTCACCGTTGGCTGCTCGCTTGGTCACCCGCCCTTTAACGACCCTACCCAGAGCACCATGGAAGTTGAACGCCTTCTGGCTAAAACTTTTTACTTCACATGAAAAGGTGGTAAAACAGATTAAACACTATTTCAGAGACAACCATATGCATAGCAATCTGACGGTGCAAAGGGATGCCTTCAAGACATGCCTAAGGGGCACGTTTATAGCCGAAATTGCTGCAATTAAGCGTGATTCATCCACGCTACAGGTACAGGTGGAGGACCAGGTGAGACGGCTTGAAGTGGCTTATGTGTTAGACCCATCAGATTCCGCGAGGGAGGCATGGATCTCGGCTCAGGCTTCCCTAGACCGGGTGAGATCCGCCGCCGCGGAACGTAAAAGATTCTTTACGAAACAAGCTTTTTACGAAGAGGGAGAGAAAACAGGAAGACTGCTTGCTAGGATTGCCAAATCTCAGCAATCCTCGCCAGCCATAGGAGCGCTACGCAGCTCACAGGGACGATTGGTCAATGACCCTGAGCAAATAATGGATGAACTAGCTTCCTTTTATGTAAAATTGTATGGTTCATGTGATAATTTTAGTGATGAAGAGTTACAGGAGTATATGGGTGGAATGATTCTTTCGACTCTGACTCAAGAGGAGTCCCTGGAGCTGGAGGCACCATTCACACTGGAGGAGCTGAGTGAGGCTGTGGCCTCCTTCTCTACTGGTAAAGCTCCTGGAGATGATGGGATCCCCATGGAGGTATACACCCAATATGGAGAAGTGATACTGCCAAAACTACTGGAGGTCTTTAATGCCTCATTCAAATCAGGGAAATTACCTACTACCATGACGAGGGCGAATATACTCTTATTACTTAAAGCAGGCAAAGATCCGCTAGATCCTAGCTCCTATAGGCCCATATCACTGTTGCAGAGTGACGTCAAAATATTAGCCAAAGCAATGGCCATAAGAGTCAGCAAAATAATCAGATCCATTGTCCACCCAGATCAGGCAGGCTTTATGCCGCGAACATCCACTGCGACCAATCTTAGACGCCTATACCTGAACATGCAAACCCCTTCAGATTCCGTCGGCCACAGAGCACTGTTGTCTCTTGATGCCAATAAGGCATTCAACAGTGTGGGCTGGCGGTATCTGTGGGCTGTACTGGCCAAGTTTGGGTTCGGTCCCAGGTTTATTAGGTGGGTGAGACTGTTGTATGACAAACCACAGGCCGCCATATGTATGTCTGACAGGCTCTCTCATGCCTTTGCACTGGGTAGGGGGATAAGGCAGGGATGTCCCCTGTCCCCTCTACTTTTTGCTCTGGCCATTGAGCCCCTTGCGGCTCAGGTCAGGAATTGTACATACATTAAAGGATTTCGATACGGTGAAATACACGAAAAAATGCTTCTTTTCTTGGAGGATGTGGGTGATTCCCTTACTAAAACTATGTCCCTTATTACGGAGTTTGGTCGCTTTTCAGGCCTCACAATAAACTGGTCCAAATCGGCCTTAATGTTTATAGATGGCGCTCAGGAGATGGATATAGGGCAGGCCTGCCCTGTTCCCGTAGTGACCACCTTTAAATACCTAGGCATTCAAGTTTCCCCCGAACTAACAGAATTCTGCAAGTTGAATATTTACCCCATGGTAACTCGTTTTTAGAGATAAAATAAATGTTTGGAATAAACTTAAAATGTCACTGGCAGGAAAAACAAATCTTATTAAGATGATTTTGATGCCGCAGCTCCTTTACCTGCTCCATAATACACCAGTGGTCATCACTCTGAAGATTTTCAGAGTGGTCAACTCCTTGTTCAGGCTGTTGCTCTGGCACACTAAACCCCCTAGAATTAGACTGGAGCAGTTGCAACACCCGAGAGAGGGGGGGGGGGGGCGCCCTCCCCAACCCTTGGGTATATTACCTTGCTGCACAGTTGCAGCATTTGATAGGAGCTATGGTTCCCTTGCCGATGGGTTCCTCCGCTGGACTTATGCTATTTGGCTCGGGGGCGGAGTCTATCCCTGAGGGATTGGAGGCTCAAAAATTCCAAAAACCTAACAAACTTATGCCCACGTACACGCTCCTTCAAAAGGTATGGAATAAAACTAAACAACTACAGGATGTAAATGGGTTCAGGACATATAGCCCGATAAGGGATAACAGCACATATGCAGAACTAGCTAAGATTCAACAGGGTCTCAGATGGCGCAGGTTAGGCATAACTCACCTGAAACACATTTTTCACAATGGGGCTTTACTACCCTTTAGGGAACTACAATCTAAATATGCACTTCCTTCCAACATGTTATTCTATTATATGCAGCTATCACATGCCGTTACGGCTCAGGGGGATGCAGTGGAGTGGACTCAGTCCTCAACTCCGGTTTTTCATATACTGCAAGATGCGACAGACACCAAAGGTGTAATTTCCCAATGCTATAATATGCTATTAGTGTCATTTCTAGATGGATATCCCATGAATGCAGCGTCACAGTGGGAGGCGGATTTAGGACCCATTGGGGGGGAGCTATGGGAAGAGGCCATGCAGGCAGTCAACATATGCTCTTTGAATGTGGCACAAAAGGTGTCACAACTTTATATACTACTGAGAGTTCATTACACACCCATAAAACTACACAAAATGGGCAAGATACCTGACTCACCTACTGGGGCGTTGCCCAAAGCTTCACAGGTACTGGACGGAGGTCCTGGCTACACTAAATCAGGTGTTCCAGACCAACGTTCCATTGGACCCTATTAATTGTGGGTTGGGAATTTTGGAAGGAGTGATAGAGGAGGAGGGGACGAGAATTGCTTTTGCTAGGGCTCTGTTTCAGGCCAGGAAAACAATACTTATGAGTTGGAAATCAGCAGTTCCACCAAAGACTTCAGTATGGATACAACACATGGGCAGGATGCTTATCATGGAAATATACATATATCAGCATAGGGGGAACCCTGGCAAATTTGATAAACTATAGGACGCTTGGCTTGACATACCAGGAATAAGCCCCTTGGAGCTGGTACAAATGAGGATGTTAAAGTGAATATAGGTACATCCTGAGCAAGAGAACGGGTTAAATAACGCAATACTCCCGGAAATTAAGATATGAGTCCTAGTGGTGTGGAAAGGCGGCTAATAGGTAGATGTATGGTGAAGACAGCAATAAACTTGATGGCATATCAAATGTAAGGATAATAAAAAGATTACAAATTTTTTTTTTTTTGACAATGTTGATACAATGTAAATGTGGATATTATGGTGGAAAATCCTAAAATATGAACAACGTGTACTGTACTTCATGTTTTGAAAGCAATATTGTATGTCTTTATGTGAAATAAAAACCTTTTTGATTTAAAAAAAAAAAGTTATGGTGCAGCTCCCCCCATGCTGCATTAAGCCCATGCCTTTCCATAGCCCCACCTCTCTTTCAGATCAGTCTACATGAGCTTAGTTGCCAGGCTACCAATGTGGCACTACCTTCTACAATGCTTTTAATCAACAGTCATGCAAAATCAACATATGCAACCGATGGTGCCCATCCTGGCAGCACCAGGTGCAACCAAGATAATTGTAGATTTTTTGCTGTGAAGACTAAATGCTTAAAGTGCATATATAGTGATGTTATCAGTCAACAATAGGCTCAAATAGATAGATTTTATTGCCAATTAATTTCTTGGATGCTACCAGACAGTTGAAGACCTTTGCCATTCTACAGCACCACCTCCCTTTACTGAACCCAAGCTGCCCCTTCAATGCTCTAATGGCCACTCTTGTTTTACAGGGCCCTCCTGCACACATTACAGATTACACAAAAGCATTCCTGCCTACACTAAGGGGTTGATTTACTAAAATTTGGGAGTGCAAAATCTGGTGCAACTCTGCATAAAAACCGATTAGCTTCCATTTTTTTTTTTTTTGCCAAACCTTAATTGAACAAGATGAATTTAGAAGCTGATTGGCTACCATGAACAGCTGCACCAGATTTTAAACTCTCCAGTTTTAATAAATCAATCTCTGTTTTTATTTTGTCATGTGTTAACTGTGTTAACTCCAAGGTGCATGAGTTAGAGGAAGGTTAAAGTATATGTCAGAGAACTTTAGTGGCACATATGTAAATGTTCTGCATGGATAGTGCTACATTGCTATCCATGCATGCATTAAACATGTTTATTATATATGTCTTTTTAAGTAACTTAAGTTTTAAAGCAGTTATTTGGTCAATTTGCTTCTGCTTTCTATGCCTTCCTGTAGGGGCAGAAAGTGCACACCTCACAGGAAGAAGCACCCCTCTCCCTACCCAAACTAAATCTCTAACATTCAGGGACTACTGGAGAATTTGTCAGTGCTCCATCCACAGTAAAGCACTGTCATGATAAAATCATCCTACTGTCCTATTTAGGGGACAATGTGGGGGAGAATGATAACACTGCTATCTGCCAGTTGGGAAGAGCTTTTTCAGTATTGTTGGCCCTTCAAAGTTAGTGATTCAGAAAGGGGAAGATTGGCATGATCAACAGGTTAGCAATTGGGGATGAAAGGGGATAAAGCACCGGGAATTATGTGAAAATTCACATGGATGGATGCACTATTTGCAGCGAAAATAATTATTTTACCTAGACATGCACTTTAAGGCAGGGGAAGAGGCAAAATCAAACTTTGTGCAGCCTTAGACACATCAATTCATGCCATGTAACTATTTCAGGTGGATTTAATTTTCAAATGAATCTATTCCAGTTATTGAGCATAAAGTTCAGGCCAGTAACTCTGCTGGTGTTTTAACACATCCGAACAGTTACAATGATTACACTGTATAAAGGAAACTGGAAGAGACATTCCACATTGCCCCAAATATACAATGTATCCTCATAGGAGAACCCTGTCTCCAGTAATATAAATGTAAACCATTGCAATGATTATTTATTCAGATCAATATCAGATCAATAATTTCCTTTTTTAAAAGTTTAGATTAGAGTGTTCTGGTAAACCAGTGTTATGTGAAACAAAAGTGATTGGCAATACTGAAATAATGCTATGAAAGAATCAAGAAGTCAAAATAATTAACAGTGGCATATGTAATGCAGAGAAATGCATTTCACATTACAAATGACAGAACTATCAGCCAAAGGTTAGTCATTCTTAAGTTAGTCATTTGCCTTTGTAACACCAACAGTGCAATTAAAAGGTTAGTCAGTCTACTCTAAAACAGTAATGCCCCGTACACACGGTCGGATTTTCCGACGGAAAATGTGTGATAGAACCTTGTTGTCGGAAATTCCGACCGTGTGTAGGCTCCATCACACATTTTCCATCGAATTTTCCGACACACAAAGTTTGAGAGCAGACTATAAAATTTTCCGACAACAAAATCCGTTGTCGGAAATTCCGATCGTGTGTACACAAATCCGACAGACAAAGTGCCACGCATGCTCAGAATAAATAAAGAGATGAAAGCTATTGGCCACTGCCCCGTTTATAGTCCCAACGTACGTGTTTTACGTCACCGCGTTTAGAACGATCGGATTTTCCGACAACTTTGTATGACCGTGTGTATGCAAGACAAGTTTGAGCCAACAGCCGTCGGAAAAAATCCTAGGATTTTGTTGTCGGAATGTCCGAACAAAGTCCAACCGTGTGTACGGGGCATTACAGTTATAGGTAGAGCCTGGTAGAAAAAGGCCTCCTCTGGCTTCTTATATCTTCTTAGGTCTCCCTGCCAGTTCAAGGCTCTGTTCCTATCCATAAATGGTTCTAAGGGTAATGGGAAGCCAAACTAATGACTGAAGCAGACTTAGAAAGAATTGCTGCCTATCTATAGCATGACTTCACTAACCTGATAACCACCACATCTATAGACATCATCTATCGTCAAATAAAGCCATGAGATAATGGAATTAATTTACTCAAGTAACAGAGATTTTTCAATTTGAAATGTACTGTATTTTATCACTAAGCTAAATTTATAGGTGAAAACTGTATTCATTTGTATCCTGTTTTTTTTCTTCTCAATCTGATTGGGTACTTGAACACAATTTCTGTTCTTTAGTAAATCAATCCCAGTCTGTGCAGTCAAGCAGTTGACAAGCAAGCAACTGTCAGACCTCAGGTGACCTCTGACCCCCTGCTTGCCATAGCAGTTCATATATTTCTACCCTGACTTTTTTTTTAGTATTTTTTGACCCTATTACTTACATTAGATTGATTATGTATTTAAATATATATATATATATATATATATATATATATATATATATATATATATATATATATATATATATATATATATATATATATATATATATATATATATATATATATATATATATATATATATATATATATATATATATATATAATGCATTAAACTGTCCAGTTTTTCTCACTTGTGAGAACCTGTCCAGTGGTAAAAGAGGTGTGCAAACATCAAAAAAAAAGTTGAATTTTTCCACCAGGGCCGATCCTAGGGTCACAGACGCCTGGGTGCAGAAATATTTCTGGCGCCCCCACGTGGGTGTGGTCATCTTACCAACTCCTCCCCTTTACAAATGTTACTATGGCAACGACTCAAACACAGAGATGCTCCCCTAAGAAGTCTTCATTACCCTAGGATCCTCCCATGATCTTTTAACAATAAAGAAAATATAGGAAGAGAGTACACTAATGAGACCTGGAGGGAAGTCTCTCTGATGCACACACAGAGAGTCTGTTAGAAAGAGCCCACAGACATGATACAAGAGACGGTCAGAGACTGCAATCATAGTATAGGAGATGGTCAGAGACTGCAATCATAGTACAGGAGATGTTCAGAGACTGCAGACATGTTACAAGAGATGGTCAGAGACTGCAATCATAGTACAGGAGATGATCAGAGACTGCAGACATAATACAGAAGATGGTCAGAGACTGCAGACATGTTACAAGAGATGGTCAGAGACTGCAGACATGTTACAAGAGATGGTCAGAGACTGCAGACATGTTACAAGAGATGGTCAGAGACTGCAGACATAGTACAGGAGATGGTCAGAGAATGCGGACATATTACAGGAGATGGTCAGAGACTGCAGACATACTACAGGAGATGGTCAGAGACTGGAGATATAATACAGGAGATGGTCAGAGACTGCAGACATAGTACAGGAGACAGTCAGAGACTGCAGACATGATGCAAGAGATGGTCAGAGACTGCAGTTCCTATGGACGTTAGTAGATAATGGCCGATCGGCCCTCTCACCTAACCCAGCGATACAGCAACAACGGTTCCTCTGATTAGGAGTCTGCTCACTCTGAATTGTCCGTGGCGAGTCCGCTGAGTAGCACCCAGATCTGTATTCTGGCAATGACTGAAAGCTTTCCCGGACTCCTGGCTCTCTCTTTCCCATTCAGCTGAGCATGCTGTGTGGGCTGCAGTTTCCGTGTTGCAGTGGGGCTGCCAGTCCTCGGTACTACATGTCCCACAATCCTCGTCTTTGCTCCTTTTTTTTTTCTTCCTTGGCCGATATGAAGGCGGGGGGAAGAAACATAGTGAGCCGCTTACTAGTACAGAAGCGCGCGCGAAGTGGAGAGGGAGAGGGGTGTCACCCGGTGCGGTAAAACATGGTATCACCCCCCCTCCACCAACTATAGTCGCCCCTCAGTACAGATCCCCCTCCACTAAGTATAGACCCCCCTCCGTCAGTGCAGACCCCCTACTAAGTATAAACCCCTTCCTCAGTACAGACCCCCCATCAGTATAGACCCCCCAGGACAAACACCCCCCTCTATCAGTATAGACCCCCCTCTGAACAAACCACCCCCCCTACATTAGTACAGAACCACCCCTCCTTCATTAGTACAGACCCTCCTGAACAAACCATCCCCCTCCATTAGTACAGACCCCCCTCAGAACAAACCACCCCCCTCCATTAGTGCAGACCCCCCTCAGGACAAACCACCCCCCTCCATTAGTACAGAACCATCCCCCTCCATTAGTACAGACCCCCCAAAACAAACCACCCCCTTCCATTAGTACAGACCCCTCTAAAACAAACCACCCCCCCTCCATTAGTACAGACCCCCCAGAACAAACCACCCCCCGCCAATAGTACACACCCCTGGGACAAATTACCCCCTCCATTAGTACAGACCCCCGGGACAAACCACCCCCTCTCCATTAGTACAAACCCCCGGGACAAACCACCCCCCCATTAGTATAGACCCCCCAGGACAAACCACCCCCTCCATTAGCACAAACCCCCCAGCACTAACCACCCCCCTCCATTAGTACAGACCCCCCAGAAAAAACCACCCCCTCCATTAGTACAGACCCCCCTGGACAAACCACCCCCCTCCATTAGTACAGACCCCCCAGGACAAACCACCCCCCCTTCATTAGTACAGACCCCAGAACAAACCACCCCCCTCCATTAGTGCAGACCCCTCCAGGACAAACCACCTCCCCCTTCATTAGTACAGACCCCCCAGAACAAACCACCCCCTCTCCATTAGTACAGACCCCCCCAGAACAAACCACGCCCCCTCCATTAGTACAGACCCCCAGAACAAACCCTCCTACATTAGTACAGACCCTCCAGGACAAACCACCCCCCTCCATTAGTACAGACCCCCCTGGACAAACCACCCCCCTACATTAGTACAGACCCCCAGGACAAACCCCCCCACCATTAGTACAGACCCTCCAGGACAAATTACCCCCCCTACATTAGTACAGACCCCCACGACAACCCCCCCACCATTAGTACAGACCCTCCAGGACAAACCACCCCCCCTCCATTAGTACAGACCCCCCCAAGACAAACCACCCCCTACATTAGTACAGACCCCCAGGACAAACCACCCCTCCATTAGTACAGACCCCCAGGACAAACCACCTCCCCCTCCATTAGTATAGACCCCCCTGGACAAACCACCCCCCCTCCATTAGTACAGACCCCCCAGGAAACCCCCCCATTACTACAGACCCCCCAGGACTAACCCCCTCTCCATTAGTACAGACCCCCCAGGACAAACCCCCCTCCATTAGCATAGACCCCCCCAGGACAACCCCCCCTTCATTAGTATAGACCCCTCCAGGACAAACCCCTCCCCTCCATTAGTATAGACCCCCCAGGACAACCCCCCTTCATTAGTATAGACCCCCCAGGACAGCGCCGCCGTCACTGTGTCTCTTGCTGAAGCCCATCCCCCCTCCCACCTCCTGTCAGAGGAGGAGAGCGGAAACAGCCACAGATCGTAGCGGCTGTGTCTCTGTGTGCAGAGAGACCAGTCATGCAGTGACGTCACAGGGGGCGGTCCGTTCCCGATGTGTTCCAGTCCTCCTCCTCCTGTGTAACTCCCGCCTGCTGCCCAAGCCTGACACGCTCTGCTCTCCACCCGGGCGGCACGGCTGCACACTGTCCTCTCCTCTCCAGCTGCCGCCCGGGTGTTTTTTAATTAGCTCAATGGAGGGGGGGCTGCTTTGCCAGGGGTCTATACTAATGGAGGGGGGCTTTGTCCTGGGGGGTCTATTCTAATGAAGGGGGTTGTCCTGGGGGGTCTATACTAATGGAGGGGAGGGGTTTGTCCTGGGGGGGTCTATACTAATGAAGGGGGGTTGTCCTGGGGGGTCTATACTAATGGAGGGGAGGGGTTTGTCCTGGGGGGTCTATACTAATGAAGGGGGGTTGTCCCGGGGGGGCTATACTAATGGAGGGGAGGGGTTTGTCCTGGAGGGGTCTATACTAATGAAGGGATGGTTGTCCTGGGGGGTCTATGCTAATGGAGGGGGGGTTTGTCCTGGGGGGGTCTGTACTAATGGAGAGGGGTTTGTCCTGGGGGGGTCTATACTAATGGAGGGGGGTTTGTCCTGGGTGGTCTGTACTAATGTAGGGGGGTGGTTTGTCTTGGGGGGTCTGTACTAATGGAGGGGCGGTGGTTTGTCCTGGAGGGTCTGTACTAATGGTGGGGGGGTTTGTCCTGGGGTCTGTACTAATGTAGGGGGGGTAATTTGTCCTGGAGGGTCTGTACTAATGGTGGGGGGTTTGTCCTGGGGGTCTGTACTAATGTAGGGGGGTGGTTTGTCCAGGGGGGGTCTGTGCTAATGGAGGGGGGTGGTTTGTCCTGGAGGGTCTGTACTAATGTAGGGGGGTTTGTTTTGGGGGGCCTGTACTAATAGAGGGGGGGTGGTTTGTTCTGGGGGGTCTGTACTAATGGAGGGGGTGTGGTTTGTTCTGGGGGGTCTGTACTAATGAAGGGGGAGGTGGTTTGTCTTGGAGGGATCTGTACTAATGAAGGGGGGTGGTTTGTTCTGGGGGTCTTTACTAATGAAAGGGGGGTGGTTTGTCCTGGGGGGTCTGTACTAATGGAGGGGGGTGGTTTGTCTAGGGGGGTCTGTACTAATGGAGGGGGGTGGTTTGTTCTGGGGGGGTCTGTACTAATGGAGGGGGGTGGTTAGTCCTGGGGGGTCTGTACTAATGGAGGGGGTGGTTTGTTCTGGGGGGTCTGTACTAATGGGGGGGGGGTGGTTTGTCCCGGGGGGTCTGTACTAATGGAGAGGGGGTGGTTTGTCCCAGGGGTCTGTACTAATGGAGGGGGTGGTTTGTCCCAGGGGTCTGTACTAATGAAGGGGGGTGGTTTGTTCTGGGGGGTCTGTACTAATGGAGGGGGGGTGGTTTGTTTTAGAGGGGTCTGTACTAATGGAGGGGGTGGTTTGTTTTGGGGGGTCTGTACTAATGGAGGGGGATGGTTCTGTACTAATGGAGGGGGGTGGTTTGTCCTGGGGGGTCTGTACTAATGGAGGGGGGTGGTTTGTCCAGGGGGGTCTGTATTAATGGAGGGGGGTGGTTTGTTCTGGGGGTCTGTACTAAGGGAGGGGGTGGTTAGTCCTGGGGGGTCTGTACTAATGGAGGGGGTGGTTTGTCCTGGGGGGTCTGTACTAATGGAGGGGGGGTGGTTTTGTCCCGAGGGTCTGTACTAATGGAGAGGGGGTGGTTTGTCCCGGGGTCTGTACTAATGGAGGGGGTGGTTTGTCCCAGGGGTCTGTACTAATGGAGGGGGGTGGTTTGTTCTGGGGGGTCTGTACTAATGGAGGGGGGTGGTTTGTTTTAGAGGGGTCTGTACTAATGGAGGGGATGGTTTGTTTTGGGGGCTCTGTACTAATGGAGGGGGATGGTTCTGTACTAATGGAGGGAGGTGGTTTGTCCTGAGGGGGGTCTGCACTAATGGAGGGGGGTGGTTTGTTCTGAGGGGGGTCTGTACTAATGGAGGGGGGTGGTTTGTTCAGGGGGGTCTGTACTAATGGAGGAGGGGTGGTTCTGTACTAATGTAGGGGGGTGGTTTGTTCTGGGGGGTCTGTACTCATGGAGGGGGGGTGGGTTGTCCTGAGGGGGGTCTATACTGATAGAGGGGGGTGTTTTGTCCTGGGGGTCTATACTGATGGGGGGTCTGTACTGAGGGAGGGGTTTATACTTAGTGGGGGGTCTGCACTGACGGAGGGGGGTCTATACTTAGTGGAGGGGGATCTGTACTGAGGGGTGACTATAGTTAGTGGAGGGGGGTGATACCATGTTTTATCGCACCGGGTGATACCCCTCTCCCTCTCCTCTTCGCGTGCGCTGCTGTACTAGTGAGCGGCGCACTATGTTGGAAAGCGCTTAGTTCTGCTTTATGTATATAATACATCTCTGCAGTCTAGCGGCCACAACACATCCGCCCCCCGAGCGACATTACCATAATAAGGGGAGTGGCGTTGTGGGCCGCAGGACTATATTATAGTGTGAAGCGTAGGCGTCGACACCGTCTTTGAAAACGTCCTATGACGAAACGCGTAAGGCGGAGTCACGCTCGCACGTCATACCCGGAAGTGGACGCTGGAACGCAAGCTGGGACGCACGCTCGCAGATCGCTGCTGGTCCCTTCCTTGCACACAGCGTTGTCTGTTTCATTATTACTTACATTGTGGCTTGTATCTTTTGGACTTTCTTTGCTTATATGGAATAAACAACTTGACATACTTCACGAAGGCAGCCCCTTGTGTTTCTCTTTTCTCTGGATATCTGGAGAGTTTAACAGATTAAGGTGGTACACTGCTGGAGTAGCATGGTCATATCAGAGCACATATTTTCCCTGGAACAGCCGTAAGGATCGCACAGAGCAGAGGAATGGAAGCATTTTTGGAGTGAACATCATCCGCCCTAAGGCACCCACTTTGTCACTTGGTACCCCTGTAGGGGTGATTATTTCTGGTTAAAAAAAAAAGGAGCAAAGAGGAGGATTGTGGGACATGTAGAACCGAGGACTGGCAGCCCCACTGCAACACGGAAACTGCAGCCCACACAGCATGCTCAGCTGAATGGGAAAGAGCCAGGAGTCCGGGAAAGCTTTCAGTCATTGCCAGAATACAGATCTGGGTGCTACTCAGCGGACTCGCCACGGACAATTCAGAGTGAGCAGACTCCTAATCAGAGGAACCGTTGTTGCTGTATCGCTGGGTTAGGTGAGAGGGACGATCGGCCATTATCCGTCGGAAAAAATCCTAGGATTTTGTTGTCGGAATGTCCGAACAAAGTCCGACCGTGTGAACGCCCTATAATAGTATTTTGACAGCTACGTGATTATTTATCAAGAGTAAGCTAATGCTCATTTGTTAGTCCTTGCTTTCCAAATTGATTTCTTTTGTACATTGTGTTATGCAGTTAAACAGTAATTTAGCCATATTGTAGCCACCTTGGCGGTATGATTATGTTAGATTTTTGCGTCTCAAAGCAGTACATTGTTTTACATAGAAGTTTGGTGTTTTATATTGTAGGCCTGTAATTCTTAGTAATTACACACTTAAATCTGTCCAAACAAGAGTCTAGTACACATCCTGGGTATGATAAAGTTTGAAACACTAAATCATAATATAATAAATAACTATAAATAATAATAAAAAATAATAATATAATAATAATAAAATAAATTTCCCCACGTTTCACTATCGCTCAGTTCTGCAAGTGTTCTAATTTACTATCATTGTTTTCTAGCTGGTCTCAAACTGCTTTTGACGTAAACGGACACTTTTTGGTTGCTATGGACAATCTCAAGTTTCCAGGCAGAAAGAACAGTATGTATAATATAAAACTGCATGCAGGGCATTGGACAAAGCATTAGGAACAAAAGGGATGTGAAATGATTTGATATAGTAATGTAATCTTTAAGATTACAGTGTACTGTTCGTGTTATGAATTTTGGACTTTTTGAATTTGCGCCGGGCTCCGCCCCCATGCGTTGCAACGCTCGCAGGGAACAGAGCCCGGTGCACAGAGGCATCGGGTGGAGAACACAGCCGGCAGACACAGCGGGGGGACATTGCAGGATCCTGGGGACAAGGTAAGTACACTGAAACAGGCTCCGGAGATGGCTCGGGGTTACTGCTAATGGTACTAAAATTTAACCCCGAGCCACTCTCAGGAATACCGCCAGGGAGGTTAACTGACATAACTGGCTCCAAAACACATTCCAATGATAATTCACACATTGCTTCATGAAAATGATCAATCTATTTATGCCATTCCCTCAAACAACTGGCAATAATTAACATCATGAGAATATACAAATTAGAGAAAATATCTATAACAATTTACATTACCATACATTTGTAATCAGTTACTTGCTAGAAAAACTATATAATTAAAAAAAGATTTTGAAAAAAAAAGGGAATGTCTTCAGTCAAGAAAATGGGCCTAAAATAATAGCTTTCTACAATGGTGTCCATCACAACACTGCTGTCAAAGGTAGACTGTTTCTATGGACACAGCAGAAAATAAATATTTTTATTAATTTTTAAAAGTAAATGATGCAGGAGTCTTGTTACTCCGACAGAAAGAAGCAAGAGTTTTGTACCACAGCAGGCCTGTTGGAGAGAGGCAATGCAGCAAGAAAAGTTACAGCAAAGGCAGTGAAGCTCGTGATCTAATGGAGCTTTAGCAGAGCTATGCTAGTATGGCATATTTTTGCAAGAAAATCACTACTACATATTATATACGTTAAATATTATTTTTTTACTTTGTTCGAAAATTAAGCTAAAGGTATTAGTGATGTAAAACATTTAATATACGAATCTTAAAAAAGGATATTTTCACTTTTGGTGATTAGTGTCACTATAGCTTTCTTACTGTATCTTCCCCAAATACATCATTTATAACAGTTTACTAAATTTATAATTTGAAATAGGTATCTTGAATTTAATGTAAAACCTACATTTTAAATTGTATTTATTTTGACTAAGTGTATACTGTTATAAATATACTGTAATACAATAATACAATAATAAAATATATATATATAGATATATATATATATCAAATACTCCATTTTGTTGAAGTGTAACACTTGACTTAGCACTGTGTTGGCTTCCACAGAGAATATCGGTAGCTTGCTTCATTGCCTGAGTGCAAAAGTTCGGGAAACTTTGATAAATCAGTGCTCCTGTTCGTGTAAAAATAACATTTTATCGATCTAAGTGAGAAGACTTGGAGTGTTTTTTTTCTCTCACATGCATGAAAGGTTTTGCAATCCCTCAGAAGAAGAGAGCTTTAACTTATTCAAGGCCGACAAGGTTTTTTTAACAAAATCCACGGTTGGCTAGCTGTTTTCAATCACCCCCTTCGAGTCACAGAAATGGTTAAAAGGATTCTGGCAAACGGGGTGAGAAGAAGGAAGGGGCAACCAGAAGCCCTCTTGGGATCCTCCAGACTCCTCATCCCTCAGGCCTGGCAGAATGCTTTTTTATGGTCCTCATAGTTAAAAAAAGCTCCAAGCTTTTCCTTCCTCTTTGCAAGTGCTGACAGTTAAAAAAAAGGTATTGGTTTCCTGTCAGCTGCCCTATGCACCATTTATTGAAATAATGACCCGAGGTGAATGTAAATAGTAATAAGTTATTATTTAACTGTGTTTCTATGTGTGTTTGTTCTCTGGGCTAAGTCAGGCCAAAGCTTTTCAACCTCTGAGCACCAAAAAAGCTGTTGAAAGTACATTTCCTTTCAATACTTCAAATGTGCAGTATTCAAAGAATGAGAACTTGGAAAAGATTCACTATGAGGCAGTGTGGAAAGGTAAAGAAATCTACTAAGGATGTTTGGTGGGCTTGACTGTTTTTTACTATTACTTTTTTACTTTTTAGTTTTAAATCATTTAAAGAGCAAAAGTAAAAACCTAATTCACCAATTTAAAAACATTCATAACCATTATGGAAAGGTTTCACATTTTTTTCTATTAATAAAGCCGACTACTTCTTTATCCTTATTCCTAATTATAATCACTGTGACAAAGATAACAACCTTTACATGTCTGACCAACATAAAGGAACGCAGCATAACTAACTGAAATTAAGAGGCCTACTTCCACACAAAGCTATTTTTAGAAATCCTTTTTAGCACAGCCATGTAAAACCATTTAAAAAGACCTAAAATCATTACAGATGCTTCTTAATTTTACATCCCTGTAAAAAAAAATGTTAAAGCTGACAAACTGGTCGGCAGTGAAAGGCTTCTGCGGTATCATTTATATTTATTTAATATCATTTATATACAGTATATCTTTATATTATAAGGCTCCAATATATTTTGTAGTGTTTTACAGTAGAGTATAAAATGAACGTGCGTGCATTGTTAACCCCACAGAACAAAGAGCGTACAGAACAGGAAACAGAATAACAGGAACCTCATAAAAAAAAAAATAATAATACAAATGCAAATACTAAAGGTTAGAAAGATTTCAGCTCACATTTGTAACTCATATTTATACTGGCATGTGTAAGACAGCTTGTGAACATGGACCAGTAGCTATTTATTATTAGTGATCTGTTATTACATATATAATATAGCAGCCCTTTAAAGTACTAATCACCTAAAGTGGCAAATCCAAATGGGTTACATGCCTCAAAAATGTAACTAAATCATATCACACTTATATTTACTAATGAGTTGATTTACTAAAACTGGAGAGTGCAAAATCTGGTGCAGCTTCTTACATCAGCTTGTTCAATTAAGCTTTGACAAAAAAAAATAAACAAATAGAAGCTGATTGGTTTCTGTGCAGATCTGCACCAGATTTTGCACAATCCAGTTTTAGTAAATCAACCCCTAGGTGTTTAATGCACAACTTCATATACAGTATACAGACAAAAAAACTACGGCATTTCATGTGTATATCCAAATCAATATGTCAGTTTTGTAATCTTAACATTCATCAGTGCATAGGCCAGTCTTTTCCTTTTAAATATAATCCACGAGGTGCTCAGTCCACTTTCTCCCCCCAGTGAGATACCACAAATGATCAGATAAGAAAATAAAGAGAAAATGTTGAATGGACTTCAAACGTTGCCACCTTTAACCCGTAAAAGTAGGAAATGAGTACTCCAAAAGTATACAAAATACAAAAGTTTATTAACAACATTAATCAGCTAAAATATCCATAGCATAAAAACACATAAATCCAAAATTCATCAGACATTATAGAATACATTCCCCATAGACATGGGGACAGCGGTCTGAGTGTGCTGAAACCTATATTGAGTGGCCCAATATAAATCTAACACATAGGTACATGAATATGATACAAGTTCTTCCATATGCGGGGCCAAATACAAGGCTTACTCATGTGGATCTCTACATGTTTCACCAAAAGGCTTCTTCAAGAGATCCTATAAGTGTTGAGAGATGTATTACGATTGATGACAAATTTCATACAATAAACATAAAAAACAGAACAAACATTTCTGTTTTTTTATGTTTATTGTATGAATTTTGTCATTAATTGTAATATATCTATCAACACTTATAAGATCTCCTGAGGAAGCCTTTTGACAAAAGGCGTAGAGATCCACATGAGTGAACCTTGTATTTGTCCCCACATACAGAAGAACTTGTATCACATTCATATACCTATGTGTTAGATTTATATTGAGCCACTCAATATAAGTTTCAGCACACTCAGACCGTTGTCCCCATTCCTATGGGGAATGTAGTCTATAATGTCTGATGAATTTGGGGCTTATGTGTTTTTATGCTATAGATATTTTAGCTGATTGATGTTGTTAATAAACTTTTGTATTTTGTATGCTTTGGGAGTACTCATTTCCTACATTTGGGGTTAAAGGTGGCAACCTTTATAGTCCATTCAACTATTTCTCTTTGTTTTCTATATGAATTCTTGGATGTGGTGCCACATCAGAGGAAGTGTGTCTCACTTGCTGCTTTTCACATCTATCTTCCTGGATGAATAGTTTCAAGGTACCCACAGATGGCCATTTATAGGCAAAGAAAACACACCTTCATAGCATAAAAACATATACTACAAAAACGAAAGAAAAAACAAACAATGGCATCACATTTGACATTGTACAGACCATTCTGCAAAATATTATATTTCTAGGGGAAATGATGACCCACATGCAATAATGTAGGTCAACACTGCAGTGACCTTCAGCAGCACAAAGGTGCACCTCCTTAAAGCTTGGTTCTGATATCATACTATAATACTTTGGGATATAGTAGTCTACTGTACAGGATGAATTTTGTAAAATACAGCTTTGGGCAGTTCTTTGACTTATTGAGGCCTTACAGATTCTGAGTTTAATTTCCAATGGGAATGCGATCTACATGAATTTCTATATATTTCCTCAGAGTGCTTATTTTGTCTTCCACCGTAGAATATATCAGTTAGGTAATTGCCCTCTGTCTTTGATTTTAGATTAGATTGTGAAATCCTTCAAAGGATGGACTGATGTGAATTTCATTGAGCTTTGCGGCATATATTGCTATGCAAAATCTGGTGCAGCTTCTTACATCAGCTTGTTCAATTAAGCTTTGACAAAAAAAAAATAAACAAATAGAAGCTGATTGGTTTCTGTGCAGATCTGCACCAGATTTTGCACAATCCAGTTTTAGTAAATCAACCCCTAGGTGTTTAATGCACAACTTCATATACAGTATATAGACAAAAAAACTACGGCATTTCATGTGTATATCCAAATCAATATGTCAGTTTTGTAATCTTAGCATTCATCAGTGCATAGGCCAGTCTTTTCCTTTTAAATATAATCCACAAGGTGCTCAGTCCACTTTCTCCCCCCAGTGAGATACCACAAATGATCAGATAAGAAAATAAAGAGAAAATGTTGAACGGACTTCAACGTTGCCACCTTTAACCCGTAAAAGTAGGAAATGAGTACTCCAAAAGTATACAAAATACAAAAGTTTATTAACAACATTATTCAGCTAAAATATCCATAGCATAAAAACACATAAATCCAAAATTCATCAGACATTATAGAATACATTCCCCATAGACATGGGGACAGCGGTCTGAGTGTGCTGAAACCTATATTGAGTGGCCCAATATAAATCTAACACATAGGTACATGAATATGATACAAGTTCTTCCATATGCGGGGCCAAATACAAGGCTTACTCATGTGGATCTCTACATGTTTCACCAAAAGGCTTCTTCAAGAGATCCTATAAGTGTTGAGAGATGTATTACGATTGATGACAAATTTCATACAATAAACATAAAAAACAGAACAAACATTTCTGTTTTTTTATGTTTATTGTATGAATTTTGTCATTAATTGTAATATATCTATCAACACTTATAAGATCTCCTGAGGAAGCCTTTTGACAAAAGGCGTAGAGATCCACATGAGTGAACCTTGTATTTGTCCCCACATACGGAAGAACTTGTATCACATTCATATACCTATGTGTTAGATTTATATTGAGCCACTCAATATAAGTTTCAGCACACTCAGACCGTTGTCCCCATTCCTATGGGGAATGTAGTCTATAATGTCTGATGAATTTGGGGCTTATGTGTTTTTATGCTATAGATATTTTAGCTGATTGATGTTGTTAATAAACTTTTGTATTTTGTATGCTTTGGGAGTACTCATTTCCTACATTTGGGGTTAACCTCCCTGGCGGTTTTCCCGAGTGTGGCTCGGGCTTAAAATTCAGTACCATTAGCGGTAACCCCGAGCCACACTCGGGATCGCATTGCAGGATCCTGGGGCGGCGTTACTTACCTTGTCCCCGGGATCCTGCGATGTCACCCGCAGTGTCCGAGGACTCCGTCCTCCTCCGAAGCCTCTCCGTGACAGGCTCCGTTCCCTGAGAGCGGCGCGACGCACGGGGGCGGAGCCTGGCGGCAAATTCAAAAAAATGTCAAAATCATAACACATACAGTACTGTAATCTTACAGATTACAGTACTGTATGAAATGATTTCACATCCCTTTTGTCCCCAGTGCTCTGGCCCATGCCCTGCATGCAGTTTTACATGATATACACTGTTCTTTCTGCCTGGAAACTGGAGATTGTCCATAGCAACCAAAAAGTGTCCCTTTACGTCAAAAGTGGCTTTAGACCAGCTAGAAAACAGCGATAGTAAATTAGAACACTTGCAGAATTGAGCGATAGTGAATTGTGGGGAAATTTATTTTATTACTATTTTTTTTAATTTTTTTTAATTATTTATTTTTATTTATTATATTATAATTTATGTTTTTGTGTTTCAAACTTTATCATACCCGGGATATCTACTAGACTCTGGTTTGGACAGATTTAAGTGTGTTATTGTTAAGATTTACAGACCTACAATATAAAACACCAAATTTCCATGCAAAATAATTGTACCACTTTCAGCACCTAAAATCCGAAATAATCATACCGCCAGGGAGGTTAAAGGTGGCAACCTTTATAGTCCATTCAACTATTTCTCTTTGTTTTCTATATGAATTCTTGGATGTGGTGCCACATCACAGGAAGTGTGTCTCACTTGCTACTTTTCACATCTATCTTCCTGGATGAATAGTTTCAAGGTACCCACAGATGGCCATTCATAGGCAAAGAAAACACACCTTCATAGCATAAAAACATATACTACAAAAACGAAAGAAAAAACAAACAATGGCATCACATTTGACATTGTACAGACCATTCTGCAAAATATTATATTTCTAGGGGAAATGATGACCCACATGCAATAATGTAGGTCAACACTGCAGTGACCTTCAGCAGCACAAAGGTGCACCTCCTTAAAGCTTGGTTCTGATATCATACTATAATACTTTGGGATATAGTAGTCTACTGTACAGGATGAATTTTGTAAAATACAGCTTTGGGCAGTTCTTTGACTTATTGAGGCCTTACAGATTCTGAGTTTAATTTCCAATGGGAATGCGATCTACATGAATTTCTATATATTTCCTCAGAGTGCTTATTTTGTCTTCCACCGTAGAATATATCAGTTAGGTAATTGCCCTCTGTCTTTGATTTTAGATTAGATTGTGAAATCCTTCAAAGGATGGACTTATGTGAATTTCATTGAGCTTTGCGGCATATATTGCTATGCACATGAATTACATACATTTGCCCAGTAAAATTATTTTGTGCTAAGGGGACAACTTTTAAATGTACCTGATTAGTTTGCTATGTCTTAGTTTGATCATTGGGGTTGATTTACTAAAATAAAATAGTCTGCGCAGTTTGCAAGAGCAGTTGCTATTGAGCTTAGTAAATGAGCGAAAGCTCTGCTGACTTCCATCATCCAATCATGTGCAAGCAAAAATGCATTTTTTTATGTTCCTTGAATGTGATTGGGTAGTCTTTGTAAAGTGAAGCTTTACCTCATTTACTAAGCTGTGAAGCAACTGCACATGCAAAGTACACCATCTATTTGCCTTAAGCAAATCAACTCCATTATGTGTTAATGTTTTGGAAAACAGACCTTGTAATTTCTAATGAAATATGTACAGTATCTCACAAAAGTGAGTACACCCCACATTTTACTTTATCTAAATGTCCTAATTGGGCCCAAAGTGTCAATATTTTGTGTGGCCATCATTATTTTCCAGCATTGGCTTAACCACTTCAGCCCCGGAAGGATTTACCCCCTTCCTGACCAGAGCACTTTTTACAATTCGGCACTGCGTCGCTTTAACTGCTAATTGCGCGGTCATGCAATGCTCTACCCAAACGAAATTTGCGTCCTTTTCTTCCCACAAATAGAGCTTTCTTTTGATGGTATTTGATCACCTCTGCCGTTTTTATTTTTTGCGCTATAAACGGAAAAAGACTGAAAATTTTGAAAAAAAAATGATATTTTCTACTTTTTGTTATAAAAAAAATCCAATAAACTAAATTTTAGTCATACATTTAGGCCAAAATGTATTCGGCCACATGTCTTTGGTAAAAAAAATGTCAATAAGCGTATATTTATTGGTTTGCGCAAAAGTTATAGCGTCTACAAACTAGGGTACATTTTCTGGAATTTACACAGCTTTTAGTTTATGACTGCCTATGTCATTTCTTGAGGTGCTAAAATGGCAGGGCAGTACAAACCCCCCCCAAATGACCCCATTTTGGAAAGTAGACACCCCAAGGAAATTGCTGAGAGGCATGTTGAGCCCATTGAATATTTATTTTTTTTGTCCCAAGTGATTGAATAATGACAAAAAAAAAAAAAAAAAAAAAAATTTACAAAAAGTTGTCACTAAATGATATATTGCTCACATAGGCCATGGGCTATGTGGAATTGCACCCCAAAATACATTCAGCTGCTTCTCCTGAGTACGGGGATACCACATGTGTGGCACTTTTTGGGAGCCTAGCCGCGTACGGGGCCCCGAAAACCCAGCACCACCTTCAGGATTTCTAAGGGCATACATTTTTGATTTCACTCCTCACTACCTATCACAGTTTTGAAGGCCATAAAATGCCAAGATGGCACAACCCCCCCCCAAATGACCCCATTTTGGAAAGTAGACACCCCAAGCTATTTGCTGAGAGGCATGGTGAGTATTTTGCAGCTCTCATTTGTTTTTGAAAATGAAGAAAGACCAGAAAAAAAAATTTTTTTTTTTCTTTTTTCAATTTTCAAAACCTTGTGACAAAAAGTGAGGTCTGCAAAATACTCACTATACCTCTCAGCAAATAGCTTGGGGTGTCTACTTTCCAAAATTGGGTCATTTGGGGGGGTTTTGTGCCACCTGGGCTTTCCATGGCCTCCGAAACTGTGATAGGCAGTGAAGAGTGAAATCAAAAATTTACGGCCTTAGAAAGCCTGAAGGCGGTTCTTGGTTTTCGGGGTCCCGTACGCGGCTAGGCTCCCAAAAAGTCCCACACATGTGGTATCCCCATACTCAGGAGAAGCAACAGAATTTATTTTGGGGTGTAATTTCACAAATCCCCATGGCATGTTTGAGCAATATAACATTTAGTGACAACTTTGTGCAAAAAGAAAAAAAAAAAAAAAAAAATTTGTCTCTTTCCCGCAACTTGTGTCACAATATAAAATATTCCATGGACTCGACATGCCTCTCAGCAAATAGCTTGGGGTGTCTACTTTCCAAAATGGGGTCATTTGGGGGGGGGTTTGAACTGTCCTGGCATTTTATGCACAACATTTAGAAGCTTACGTCACACATCACCCACTCTTCTAACCACTTGAAGACAAAGCCCTTTCTGACACTTTTTGATTACATGAAAAAATTATTTTTTTTTTGCAAGAAAATTACTTTGAACCTCCAAACATTATATATTATTTTAAAGCAAATGCCCTACAGATTAAAATGGTGGGTGTTTCATTTTTTTTTTTTCACACAGTAATTGCGCAGCGATTTTTCAAACGCATTTTTTGTGGAAAAAACACACTTTTTTAAATTTTAATGCACTAAAACACACTATATTGCCCAAATGTTTGATGAAATAAAAAAGATGATCTTAGGCCGAGTACATGGATACCAAACATGACATGCTGTACAATTGCGCACAAACGTGCAGTGGCAACAAAATTAATACATTTTTAAAAGCCTTTAAAAGACTTTACAGGTTACCACTTTAGATTTACAGAGGAGGTCTACTGCTAAAATTACTGCCCTCGATCTGACCTTCGCGGTGATACCTCACATGCATGGTGCAATTGCTGTTTACATTTGACGCCAGACCAACGCTTGCGTTCGCCTTAGCGCGAGAGCAGGGGGGACAGGGGTGCTTTTTTTTTTTTTTTTTTTTTTTTCTTTATTATTTTTTTGCTTTTTTATCTTATTTTTAAACTGTTCCTTTCATATTTTTTTTTAAATCATTTTTATTGTTATCTCAGGGAATGTAAATATCCCCTATGATAGCAATAGGTAGTGACAGGTACTCTTTTTTGAAAAAATTGGGGTCTATTAGACCCTAGATTTCTCCTCTGCCCTCAAAGCATCTGACCACACCAAGATCGGTGTGATAAAATGCTTTCCCAATTTCCCAATGGCGCTGTTTACATCCGGCGAAATCTAAGTCCTAAAATGCTCGTAGCTTCCGGTTTCTTAGGCCATAGAGATGTTTGGAGCCACTCTGGTCTCTGATCAGCTCTATGGTCAGCTGGCTGAATCACCGGCTGCATTCTCAGGTTCCCTGTTGAGACAGGAGAGCCAGAGAAAAACACGGAAGACGGTGGGGGGGGGGCATTCCCTCCCACTGCTTGTAAAAGCAGTCTAGAGGCTAATTAGCTGCTAGGATTGCTTTTACATGAAAGCCGACCGCTGGCTGAAAAGAATGATACCAAGATGATACCTAAACCTGCAGGCATCATTCTGGTATAACCACTCAAAGTCGTGAATGGCGTACCTGAAGACAAAAAAATGGTTAACAATAAAGCACAGTAAACGGTAAAGTATAAAAAATTGCATACCTGAAAAGCAAACATGATAAAACATAATAACAATAAAACATTGCAGAATAGAATACAGTAAAAAAGAGCAGAACACCAGAGAGAGAATAGAGAGAGAGAGAACAATAAAACGACAACTATTTTTTTTTATTTTTGTTTGTGTTTTTTTTTTTTTTACACTTTTTTTTTGTAACTGTAACTTTTATAACTGTAACCGGTTCCAGGTTCGGGTCTCTCAAAATGCGATGGCATCTTGGGAGACCCTGTGAAAGTGTGCCTAGTCTGTGCAATGCTGTACCCTACGCTAATACTCAACTAGTGAATGGTAGCGTTCAAAACATTCACCAATGCAAAGACCAGGATTATCAGGACAGGAGGGACAATAATAGCGGGTGTCACGTCTATATCCGCGCTTGCTGCAGACACATCTTTTTTGGGGGGGGTTCGCTGGGTAGGGGTACTCGGGAGGACATATAAATGCCTCTCATGCAGCCGACTGCATTTGGTTGGGGATGTGAATGGGGGAAATACGGGCGCTGCAGAAGTGGTGGGTTCCCAATTAGGATTGGCGAATGCAGCAGGAAGGGCATTATGGGCACGACGGGCCTGTGTTTGTCTTTTTGGTGGCAGCGGGACACTACTTGTGCTTGCCACCTCACCAGCTTGAACTGCACTTATGGGACTCGCCACGTCACCAAGTGTTACTGCAGTGCTGGTATGACTACGACCGGGGTGTACTAGGCCGCTGGCGCTTGCCAGTTCACCAAAACGCTACAAAAAAAAGTGACAGTGATCGATCGATACTGCACTTGGGTGGGCTGGGCTGGGCCGGGCGGAGGGGCAAAACGCAGGTGCTAGCAGGTATCTGGGCTGATCCCACTAACACTGCGTTTTTGGGAACCCTAAACTGCTGGGGACGCTAGTATAGATCTGATCGGATCAGATATTGATCCGATCTGATACTATACCACTAAGGGAGGTGTACGGTGCGTGCGTGGGTGTTAGTGGTACTGGCGCTAATCTGACGCTGCTTGGGGCTGGTGCTTGCCAGTTCACCAAAATGCTACCAAAAAAACTGTTAGCGATCGCAGGGATCAGGCCTGACTCTGCGAACGCTGCAGTTATGCGTTTAGTGTTTTGTAAGTGACAGTGATCGATCGATACTGCACTTGGGTGGGCTGGGCGGAGGGGCAAAACGCAGGTGCTAGCAGGTATCTGGGCTGATCCCACTAACACTGCGTTTTTGGGAACCCTAAACTGCTGGGGACGCTAGTATAGATCTGATCGGATCAGATATTGATGCGTTCAGATACTATACCACTAAGGGAGGTGTACGGTGCGTGTACGGTGCGTGCGTGGGTGTTTGCGGTACTGGCGCTAATCTGACGCTGCCTGGGGCGACGCATATCACCGCCGGGCGATCAGGGGGCTAAACCTTTATTCGGTAATAAACGACGGGTGCCCTGACACTAAAAAAAATAAACGAACTAACCAGCGTCACCCGTAACAGTTATACGGTGATCAGTGGTGAAAGGGTTAACTAGGGGGCAATCAAGGGGTTAAAACATTTATTAGGTAGTATATGGGGGTCCTTGTCGCTATAAAACGCTGACAGCGAACCTAAATATTTACGTTCCTAACTAGCGTCACCAGCGACACTAATACAGCGATCAGAAAAATGATCGCTTAGCGACACTGGTGACAGGGGGTGATCAAGGGGTTAAAACTTTATTAGGGGGGGTTAGGGGGGTACCCTAGACCTACAGGGGGCTAATACTAACTGTCCTACCACTGCTAACTGTCACAAACTGACACCATGCAGTAATCAGGAAAAAAACAAAACAAAACAAAAAAACCTGCTTGGTGTCAGTTTGTGACAGGGGGGGGGGGGTGATTGGGGGGGGATCGGGGGGCGATCGGGGGGGGATCGGGGGTGTTTAGTGTGCCTGGCATGTTCTACTGTGTTGTGTGTGTGTGTTGGTGCACTTACATGTCATCTCTCCTCGGTGCTGGAACGGAAACTGGCCAGCCGAGGAGAGATGACATCACATCCTCTGCCTCTGTGTACTATACAGAGGTAGGGGATGTTTCTCATTGGCTGGGAGCGATCGCGAGGGGGGGGCCACGATCGGATGGCCTCCCCCTCGTCTCTCAACTCTCCCAGCCAAACGCCGACCGCCGATGGCACCGGGGGGGGGTCCGATCGGACCCCCCGCCCGCGGGAAGGCAATCACGTACCAGGTACGTGATTTTGCCTGCCCGTGCCGCTCTGCTCACGTATATATGCGTGAGGCGGTCGGCAAGTGGTTAACCCTCTTGGGCATGGCGTTCACCAGAGCTTCATAGGTTACCACTGGAGTCCTCTTCCATTCCTCCATGATGACATCACTGAGATGGTGGATGTTATGCTCAATAGGGTTTAGGTCTGGAGACATGCTTGGCCAGTCCGTTTCCTTTACCCTCAGCTTCTTTAGCAAGGCAGTGGTCATCTTGGAGGTGTGTTTGGGGTCGTTATCATGTTGGAATACCACCCTGCAGCCCAGTCTCCGAAGGGAGGGGATCATGCTCTGCTTCAGTATGTCAAAGTACATGTTGGCATTCATGGTTCCCTCAATGAACAATAGCTCCCCCGTGCCAGCAGCACTCATGCAGCCCCAGACCATAACACTCCCACCACCATGCTTGACTGTAGGCAAGACACACTTGTCTTTGTACTCCTCACCTAGTTGCCGCCACACACGCTTGACACCATCTGAACCAAATAATTTCATCTTAGTCTAATCAGACCCAAGGACATGATTCCTGTTAACCATGTCCTTAGTCTGCTTGTCTTCAGCAAACTGTTTGCAGGCTTTCTTGTGCATCATCTTTAGAAGAGGCTTCCTTCTGGGACAACAGCCATGCAGACCAATTTAATGCAGTGTGCAACGTATGGTCTGAGCACTGACAGGCTGACCCCCCACCCCTTCAACCTCTGCAGCAATGCTGACAGCACTCATACGTCTATTTCTCAAAGACAACCTCTGGTATGATGCTGAGCATGTGCACTCAACTTCTTTGGTCGACCATGGCAAGGCCTGTTCTGAGTGGAATCTGTCCTGTTAAACGTCTGTATGGTCTTGGCCACCGTGCTGCAGCTCAGTTTCAGGGTCTTGGCAATCTTCTTAAAGCCTAGGCCATCTTTATGTATAGCAAGAATTATTTTTTTGTTCTTTGCCATGAGGTGCCATGTTAAACTTCCAGTGACCAGTATGAGTGAGTGAGAGCAATAACACCAAATTTAACACACCTGCTCCGCATTCACACCTGAGACCTTGTAAAACGAATGAGTCACATGACACCGGGGAGGGAAAATGGCTAATTGGGCCCAATTTGGATATTTTCACTTAGGGATGTACTCACTTTTGTTTCCAGTAGTTTAGACATTAATGGCTGTGTGTTGAGTTATTTTGAGAGAACAGCAAATTTACACTGTTATACAAGCTGTACACTCACTACTTTACATTGTAGCAAAGTGTAATTTCTTCAGTGTTGTCACATGAAAAGATATACTAAAATATTTACTACAAACATGGTACCGTACACCCGAACAAATACACCTATACCACCCAACTGTATCACCATTACGTTGGAGATGTAATTCTAACATGGATTCCCTACTCTATATTTGGTGGGATTGTATACACATAAAACCATTCTAGGAAAAAGTACACAATACAATCACCCAAATTACGACATACACCTTGGACTTCACTCCAGCTCAATACTTGCTACATCACACATCGATACCTCAATCTACATACAAAAAGTCTCTCATGCTCCATCACATAAATGCAGCTAAACAATGTATACCGGTATATTGGAGAAACACCAATCCCCCTAAAATAACCAATTGGCTTAAACGTATTGAGAAAATTGAATGCAGAGATGGAGGACTTAATCCATCAAGCTAAAGATAACCCAACAAAATACCGGAATACGTGGGCCTGTTGGATACACTTCAGAGGCTCATCGGAGTTTCAGGAGCTCTTACGCAACTCATAACTCTACCCCACAGTGGGAACAAATTGACGTTTCCCATGTACTTTCCTTCCTTCGCTATGGTTAGAGTACCCGCCATACCCATTTACACATCTCTCTCCACATCTCACATAGCAATCCCCTCCCCACACCCTGACGAAGAGTAAACTGAATACAAACTTAAAACAAACACGCGCTTTTTATCCGACAATTGACTAACCCTCAAATGTAGGGCCAAATTCACAACTTTACATGACTATATCTCCCCATAAAAATCCCTGCGCACTCCCAGAAGTGGGCTATACAAAACATTATACCAGGTGTAGAGGGAAAATTACACCACTAAGTAGACCAACACTGATGGAACACCGCAAGATGAAACTACTAACCCCTCCCTCGCACAGTATGATCCCGTTAGGGGTGCCTGGGATGGGGGCGGGCTTGTCTTGGTCTACCTGCTCTTAACAGATAGACCATCTCAGAATTAACCTATGGAGTCTCATAACATTGACATCTTTGTGTACGATCTTTTCTATCCGCTCAGTATGATACATCTATACAATGATCAATATTTTGAATTTAATTTTGAGTTTGAATTTATATTGCAAATGGTATACAATGATATGATCTTTAGCTACTCTAATTGGAAATTATATGACTACTTGTACCGATTGCATTGATTTTCATTTCTGTTGTTATTACCTGTAAATGTTTTATTCATACCAATATAAATTATTTGGAAAAAAAAAAATATTTACAAAAATGTGAGGGGTGTACTCACTTTTGTGAGATACTGTACATGGGGGCAGCCATATCTACAAATTATATATGCAAGTTTCACTTCCTACAGTACTTCACAAGGTTTTAAAGTGGTTGTAAACTGCTGGGCGAGATTTTTTTTTTCTTACCCGCAAGGTAAAGGGATAATATGCTAGTATGCACTGCATACTAGAACATTATGTGAAACTTACCTGAAAATGAAGCATTCCAGCGATGCAATGTCACCACTGGAGGCCACTTCCATCTTCACCCGTCTTCCTTCGGTGGGTCCACGGACTCCGGCTGTGTGACTGGACAGAGACACGATGACATCACTCCCGTGCATGCGTGGGGGAGTAACCGTTTATAGCACAGAGCTCGGAAGGCCGAGTGGCCGTTCCTTGAGAGTGCATGCTCCAATAAAGTCATTGGTTGAATATATAGTAAATATCTTCTAAACGGTGCACATTTAGGAGATATTTACATTACCTATAGGTAAGTCTTATTATAGGCTTACCTTTAAGTACAAATAAGAGATGGAAATGTACTTCCACTTTAGTTTACTGCTCTTCTCACAATGTATGAGGTTTATATACTAAAGCAGTAGAGACAGTTAACATAGCAAAATATATAAGGTGAAGCCGTGTTCACTTTAAATATCCAATCATATGAAAGGGAAATTAAAAAAAATAGGATTTTTGCTTGAAAGTGTGTGGATGATTGATTTTGACACTGTTTTATCTTCTCCACTTAAGTTAACCTTCACTTTGGTAAGTGAACAGCCTCCTCGTCTTTAGTAAACCAACTCCAGCCAAATGAGTGACAACCATTCATTTTTTACATGGCTAATAGCTTATAGCAAGCCACTACAGTTTTCAGATAATTTTGGAAGACTAAACCTTTTTTTTCACATAAATAGATTGAGATACTATATTTCATAATAGTTTACTTGATGCTTGTTTGTACTTCTGTCCATAGGGAATGATTTTATTTCTGACATGATCTTGTTAAAGCTGAAATGAAAGCGTTTGCATGTATTTTAATATGATGAATTTATAAATGGAAGCACTCATGAACATAATGTTTTTAGCTCAATATTCATGGTCTATTTATAGGAAGGAGATGTGCCAGTCACACATAAAACATATTTCCCTGTAGCATTTTGGCTACCATAGGTGATTAGGTCTGTTTTTCAATAGTACATGAAATACAGCTGAGGACAAGAACCCTCTGCATTATGAATACAGAAAGAGGAAGCTATTTCAGTATAAATATCGAAGGGGTATATTTATACAGGGCCTAATGTAAGATTCCCCCAAGATGCTCCCCCACCTACACCAAAGATGCATTCAACTTACAAAGCACATTCATCATCTTTATTTGACAACACATTGGGAGAGATTTACTAAAACTGGAGCACACAGAATCTGGTGCAGCTCTGCATAGTAACCAGTCAGCTTCTATGTTTTATTGTCAAAGCTTATTTGAACAAGCTGAAGTTAGAAAGCTGATTGGTTAATATGCACAGCTGCCCCAGATTTTATGTGCACCAGTTTTAGTAAATCTCCCCCATTAGTGCCTTAAAAATTACTTGCTAGTATCTGGGTAAGTCCTTCTCATGCAAAAGTGCTTCATTCCATTGTTGTATTCATTAAGCCAAAAATGTTAAGTTTGCCACACAGACTCTCCCAGTGATTTTTGCCAGGCTGAACCGCCAAATCCAATGATTTCCACTTATTTCCTTTGGATATCTACACTGTTCCATGTTTGCTGCAATTTACCCAGAGAGTATATGAAGATTTGCTGAAGAGTCCCTTTTTCATTTGCATGCCTCAGCATTTGCTCACTGCAATTATTACAGCCCAGATTTATGAATGCAGGAAAATATCAGACTAATTGGGCAAATTTAGGCAGGTGAATGTGATGTAAAACAACCTGGGTGAACAGCCAATGGAGGGACCATAAAAGCAAGCACAGCTCTAAAGAAGGCCAGTAAGAGAGATATGTCTAAATGTTATACGAAGATGATAGCCAGAAAATATGATATTTTGAAGACATGCAATTCACCATTTTAGGCATGGGTCATGTGCCACATTTGCCACCCAGTACCTACAACCGATATAGCAAGGTTAACTTGTCACAAATTGGTGGCAGTGTTGAATTGTATGTCTGGTAACATAAGTTGCAGTGGTGAGTCTACAGCAAGAGCTCTGCAAGTCTTCAGCCACAATGACCCCTGTATTGGGATGACTATTGCACAACATAACTGAACCATAACTTGCAGCAGACTTGCAGAATGTTTGCAAAGAAAGTTGATCTGGAGTCAAGCAATGCGGACTTGCTGCAATTGTGCAACAAACTTGTGAAGCCTGGCAAGTCTAGCAATAGCTTAGCAATTTCAAACTTGCAGCACAATTGCTTGCTATTTGGCAAGGTCTAGCATCTAAATGATAGCTCAGCCTTACCTGTGCCCATCAATGCAGCCTGATCAGTGCCCATCAATGCAGCTTGATCAGTGCCCATCAGCTCAGCCTCACCAGTGCCTATCAATGCAGCCTGATCAGTATCTATCAGGTCAGCCTTACCTGTGCCCATCAATGCAGCCTCATCAGTGCCCATCAATGCAGCCTGATCAGTGCCCATCAGTGCAGCTTTACCTGTGCCCATCAATGCAGCCTGATCAGTGACCATTAGGGATGAGCTCACTGTTCGACTCAAACATAAGTTCGCCGGTGTTTGCCCTTTCGCTGAAGAGTGAACATTATGGGGCGTTCGCGGAAAATTAGAGTGCCACGGAATGCTCCATAATGCACTGCGAGATCGCAGTGCATTGCTGTATGATGATTGGCCTAAGCATGCACCTGACCTGCATGCTTTGGCCAGTCACAGCACGCTCTGCTAAGAGAGTCATAATTGACCAAAGGCAGGGTGCCTTTGGCCAGTCATGGCTCAGGGGGACTAAGTCCACGCCCCACAATATATAAGGCTGCTTATACGGTGGCCATGTGTAGTGTTGTTGGTGTGGACAGAGAGATAGCTTGATTTAGATTAAGCAGGCAGGTTATTCAGTTAGTGGCAGTGTATTTGATATATATATATATATATATATATATATATATATATATATATATATATATATATATACAGTCTCGTGCATATATATATATATATATATATATATATATATATATACTCTGCGTCCAGTGTAGCCTATATCTACAGTGCATTCCGTAGTGTACTGTTTCTAATACACTTCAGGCGGCGTATTAATATATATATATATATATATATATATATATATATATATATATATATATATATATATATATATATATATATATATATATATACAGTCTCATATATATTATATTAGGGATGAGCCGAACACCCCCCAGTTCGGTTCGCAGCAGAACATGCGGGCAGGCAAAAAATTTGTTCGAACACGCGAACACCGTTAAAGTCTATGGGACACAAACATGAAAAATCGGGGTCAATCGGTTACGTAACTGAGTGATCCCGTCCCCTCTGACGCTACAGGAAAGCCATAGGGATGTCCCCGTGTGACAGAGGGGGCAGGGTCACTCAGCGACATCATAGTGTGGCCCCACCCTCAGTTATAAAAGAACTGTCACCTGAGAGGCCGGTCATTACGGTGGGTACCTCCCATGGAGGCAGATCGGTGGCGGTGTGCAGCTTTTTTTTTTTCTTTTTTGGTGTATCGGAGTGAGAGAAGAAGAAGATAAATGGACTTCGTGGGACACTTTTATTTTTTAATTTTTTAATAAAGGACTTGTCCCTTGTCTTGTGTTTTTTTACCATTTGCACACATTTTTTGCGAAATGGTAGGGGTACATTTGTATCCCGTTACCATTTCACACGGGGGAGGGCCGGGATCTGGGGGACCCCTTGTTAAAGGGGGCTTCCAGATTCTGATAAGTCCCCCGCCCACAGACCCCCACAACCACCGGGCAAGGGTTGTGGGGATGAGGCCCTTGTCCCCATCAACATGGGGACAAGGTGCTTTGAGGGGGCTGCTACCCCAAACCACCCTCCCCATGTTGAGGGCATGTGGCCTGGTACGGTTCAGGAGGTGGGCCGTTCTCTCGTCCCCCTCTTTTCCTCCGGCCTGCCAGGTTGCGTGTTCGGATAAGGGTCTAGTATGGATTTTTGGGGGGCCCCATGCCATTTTTTCTTTAATTTTGGCGTGGGGTTCCCCTTAAAATCCATACATACCAGACCTCAAGGGTCTGGTATGGATTTTGAGGGGGACCCCCACGCCATTTTTTTTAAAATTTTGGCGTGGGGTTCCCCTTAATATCCATACCAGACCTGAAGGGCCTGGTATGGAATTTGGGGGGACCCCACACATTGTTTTTTTTATTTTGGTTCAGAGTTCCCCTTCACACTCATTCCAGACCCTAAGGGTCTGGTAATGGACTGTGGGGGAGTCCCATGCCATTTTTTTCAATGACTTTTATGTGTATTGCCGGGACCGACAATTCATTACAGCCACGAGTACTTTTAAATGACTTTTTTTCCTTTAGAAAAATCATTTTGCTCTTGTACTGTTCTAAACACGGGAAACATGCACCACTTTACATGCATACTATAGACACCCCCCAGGTACGAAATTTAAAGGAATATTTCACTTTTATTGTTTCACTTTAAGCGTTATTAAAATCACTGCTCCCGAAAAAACGGCCGTTTTTAAAACTTTTTTTTGCATTGATACATGTCCCCTGGGGCAGGACCCAGGTCCCCAAACACTTTTTATGGCAATAATTTGCATATAAGCCTTTAAAATTAGCACTTTGATTTCTTCCATAGACTTTTAAAGGGTGTTCCACGGCTTTCGAATTTGAAGAGAGGAGGAGGCACAACTCCAACGAGGCAGAAAGTCCTCTAAGGGGCAGTTTAAGGGCAGCCACCCTATTGCATCACACCGCAGAGCTCCTCAGGTGCAGGACACTGTTGACTCCCTACTGACTTTTAAAAGTTCCTTGGTGTGGGCCTTTTTAGACATGTGTGCAGCAGATTGCACCATTGCTGTTTGCAACCTATGTCTGAAGCGTATCAAGCATGGCCATAACAGCAGCTGCTTGGGCACCACATGCTTGACCAGACATATGACGACCTGCCATGCAGTCCGTTGGCAACAGCACTTGAAAGACCCACGTCAAAGAAAAAGGCGGACTTCGCCTTGCTCCTCATCTGGGATCTCCAACCCTACTATACCTCCACTCTTCTAAAAAACCTGCACTGAGAGGAATGAAGGTACAGCAATAGGTGTCCCAAGCACTTGCACCCAATCTGCTAGCAGTACACCACCATCTGATTTTAGTAGGCAAATTTCCCTACCCCAGTTGCTGAACTGTGAAAAGAAATTCGGTCCCAGCCATTAAGGTAAGTAAGGTATTACCACTGACTCATGGTCCAGCGGGCATGGGCAGGGACGTTACCTTTCCTTCATGGTGCACTCGGTAACTTTGCTGGCAGCTGGAAAGGATGCAGGACAGGGTTCAGTGTTGTTGGAGCTTGTTCCGCCACTAAGCCTCCAAAATGCTAGTGGTGATTCTGCCACAGCTCTCTCCTCTACCCCCTCCTCTTCTTCTTCCTCTATGGCCTCTTCTGCAGATTTGTCCCCTGAACCAGCGGTGCTCCGTAAGCATTCAAAGGGCTACGCAAACAGTCAGGCTAAAAGATGCCATGCGGTGCTTGAGATGGTCTGCCTAGGAGACAGGAGCCACACTGGGGCAGAGATTCTGTCAGCTCTGCAGGGGCAGGCTCAGAGGTTGTTGACGCCATGCCAGCTTCAGCCAGGAATGGTTGTATGCGACAATGGTACCAACCTTCTCTCTGCTCTCCGACAGGGACACTTGACCCATGTTCCATGTTTGGCACACATCCTGAATTTGGTAGTGCAGCGGTTCTTGAGCAGGTACCCAGACTTACAGGATCTCCTGAGACAGGCCAGAAAAGTCTGTGGTCATATCCGCCAGTCATACACCCCCTGATGAAGTCATGTGCGGTGTGACGTCACGCGTAGGGACGGACAGGCTTTACATGTTGTGAGAGGTATACGAGCTTGCCGCTCATTTGAGATAGGAATGTTTTTATGCTGTTTATGTGAGTACCCTTATCTTATTTAATAAAAGCTGTTGGTTAAAACGTTATTACGCTATTGGGACTCCCCATGTTTTTTCTGTCCTCCTATACAACTGAGGGAATCATCCCTTGTGACTAGGACCGTGAAGATAGCATTCTACACCGTTAGGAGGATCCCCTTAAAGATTTTTGGTCATATGCGTTTGCCCTATTACCCTAAGGTAAGGGGCCACTTCTTACCTGTGTGTCTAAACACGAAGATGTGCACTTTGTGATTTATCTTGAGCACTGCATTGCGACTGTTGCATGTTAGGATGTTGCTGCCACGTTTTAAAAAAAGGACTTTTTTGCTGAAACACTTTGTACTGTTATAACTGTTGCATGTCAGGACGTTACAGTCACATTATATCAAAAGGATTTTATGTTATAGCACCTGATAATTTCTGGACACTTTACTATTTTTAAAAAAGAAATGTTATTGCACTGCTGCACAATGTCACTTTATGTGTTGCATGTTTGCTATACACTATGAGTCACTTTAGATTGCATCATGCACTTTATTATTAATTGACACTCTTTATATTATTGATATCTTGCTTATGGACATGATGAGATATATTTATTGATTAATTATTTATTGATTAGTGACACTCTTTACAGTATTGATATTTTGCTTATGGACATGATGAGATATATTTATTGACTATTGTCACCACAGATGATTATCATTCCACCACTCAGAGTTGCTGCCATATAAGTGGAGAATGTTACACTGTTGATGTTATCACTCCTATAGTGTTACTATATCTCCGATTGCACACCCCTAATGTATGTCACACCACTTTAAGTTATTTTAGCTAATTTACCCAGGATTAGCGCGGCACCATCTAGGTATATTATCATACAATGCTAGTGCTCGGCTGGCTGACATTCAAAGGGAATGCAACCTGCCCACCAACCCCTCATTTGTGACATGCCCACCAGGTGGAACTCAACGTTGGCAATGCTGCAGTGGCTGCACACACAGCAGAGGGCCATCAATGAGTACCTATGCGAGTATGGCACCTGGACAGGGTCAGGGGAGCTTGGCTTCTTTTCGCCACGCCAGTGGCTACTGATCAAGGATGCATGCACTGTCCTGTCACCATTTGAAGAGGCCACAACGATGGTGAGCAGCGACAATGCATGCATCAGTGACACTGTCCCTCTAGTCTTCCTGTTGGAGCACGCGTTTCATGGAATCATGGACAGGGCACTTGAGGCAGAACAGCAGGAGGAAGAGGAGGACTTCCTTACCTCTCAAGGCAAGATAGCATTCCTGCGGGCTTTCCAAACACACAGGAAGAAGAGGAAGAGGAGGAGGATTGTGTCAGCATGGATGTAGAGGATAACACTCAGCAGCAGTCTTCAAGGGATAGTTTTCAGTCCCCAGAAACCCAAGGAGTTGTACGTGGCTGGGAGGAGGTAGTTACAGATCATGTGATCTTTAGTGACCCAGAGAACGCAGACTCGCATGCCTCTGCAAACTTACGCTGCATGGCTTCCCTGGTTCTGCAAAGCCTGCGAAAGGACCCTAGGATTCGTGGTATCAAGGAGAGGGATCATTACTGGCTGGCAACCCTTCTTGAGCTACTGGCCTGTCCTCTATCCAGCGTGCTTTCTGAATGCACATTCAGTGCTGCTGTTTAACAGGGGCATGTAATTACAATTTTTAATTTAATATTTCACAGCAGGGCCCGTTCCTACACCCAACAAGAGTATCTGTGAAGGCTTACATTGTTGTGGCACCACCACCACCCAAGGCCTAACTTTTCTGCCCCTGTTTAATAGGGGCATGTAATTACAATTTGTGATATAATATTTCACAGCAGGGCCCGTTCCTGCACCCAACAAGAGTAACTGTGAGGGCTTACAGTGTTCTGGTACCACCAACACCTAAAGCCCAATTTTCTGCAGAGTATATAGGGCAAGCATGGATGTAGAGCAGGGATATGCAATTAGCGGACCTCCAGCTGTTGCAAAACTACAAGTCCCATCGTGCCTCTGCCTCTGGGTGTCATGCTTGTGGCTGTCAAAGTCTTGCTATGCCTCATGGGACTTGTAGTTCTGCAACAGCTGAAGGTCCGCTAATTGCACATTCCTGATGTAGAGGATAACACTCGGCAGCAGTCTTCAAGGGATGGTTTTCAGTCCCCAGAAACCCAAGGAGTTATACGTGGCTGGGAGGAGGTAGTTACAGATCATGTGATCTTTAGTGACCCAGAGGACGCAGAATCGAATGCCTCTACAAACTTACAGGTGCAAAGATGATAAAAGTATACACTGCGCTAAATTCAAAAAAATATATGGTGCAGAGCAGCTACATACAGGGTGACAACAACCAAAAGAACATGTGAAAATAAAATGTAGCGCATAAATTGTGCAAAAAATTCTACAATCAAGAAAATGGCTGAAACACAAATGTCCATAAGTGAAAAACACGTTAATGATGAAACTTATAAGTCTCTAAATAAAGGTAAATAAAGTCCAGTAAGTGAATAAAACAGCAAATATGCATGGGATATCCCAGTAGGAATGGTATGTGGATGTGAAACGACAAATGTTCCAACACAGGTATATCATCGGATCATCCCAAAGCTGTATCTCACAACTGCATGTACCTTGGTGAAGATGGTGTGTAAGAAACTCTTACCAGATATAATGGACTCCCTTGTCAGCGACAGGGAGTCACTCGAGCGGGTTGCCTCTCAGGGCCTGAAAAACGGACATCACAGCTCTGCGAACCTTCTGGGTCAAACTCTGTGTGGATCTCCCGGGGCCGCCAGGTGGGTCCTCCCAAAGGATGGCCGAGGTGCGAATCAGAGGGAACGATGCATCACGTGAAAAGCTGAAGTGAAGACTGGTTTGATCTCTCAGTTGATATGTGGAGAAAAAATAAACAGGCTCCACATAGCGTAGATGAGCAAAGTGGGATTTTTATTGCTAAAAAAGCCAGGCAATAATAAAATGTGATCACAGGGTATAAAAACAAAGTTGGGCAACAAGAAGGATGCTGAAAGCGTCCGACGCGTTTCGATCAATGGATCGTCTACTGGGGCATACAGCATCCCCTCCAAGTTGCCTTATATTTATGAGAAAAACATTCAAAGAAGCAAATTGTATGTGCTGTCAAACAGCCTTCCCCATTGGATGAGTGGGGTCACATGATCGCACCTGGCTAAACCTAGCAGGTGTGTAACATCATTAATTTGCATTGATGGTATGTGATTAACCTGTTGGATGTCACAGAACAAACTTCACATTAAACCGCAATTGAATTGTACAACATCGGTCAATATAAACATTTAATACTGATAAGGAAATAAAGAGCTGAACCTTCTAGCATAGTACTTCCATTGCTTCATAACACTGGGGGGAAGACGCAAGAGCGTCACGTTTAAGTCCACGATCACTTCCCGTATTTACTCCATGAAGCACTTCACCACGTGCTCCTCACAATACATCGTCTATTTGATAACTTGTCCCTGCCATAAGCAGTATGTGGGTCGCACGATCAGAACTTTTTCTGTTCGTGTCAACGAACACGTGACTGCAATCAAAAAAGGCAGGGACAAGCATACGGTGCCACGTCACTACTTGGAACACCACCATAAGGACCCCACTGGAACCTTGTTCCAAGTTATTGACAGGTTCATTCCGCACTGGAGGGGTGAGTCACGCCTGCGAGGGGTCTCACGCCTCGAGACGTACTGGATCCACGAGTTGAGGTCCTTCTTCCCGTTTGGGTTGAACGTGGAGTGGGACCTCAACTCGTTCATCAACTGATCTTAGTATTATTTTCATTGCACCCACTTGGTTCCTTAATCATAACATTATATGCATTTTTACGATGCCTTCTTTAAATTTTTTCTTCTTATACATTTTTATTACACATTTTCAGTTTTTATATATATCTCTGGTCTTCCCCGTGTGGGCGCATTTCTGGGGGGTGCGCTCATATTAGGTGTTTGGGGCGAGTTATATCCTCTTCATCTCTGGGGTTCACCCACTGGCAGGTGCATTGTCCACATTTTTTGATGGCACATGCCGGGTAGCTGCAATTTTTATATATTCACTTTATTGTATATTTTTGGAAACATTTTATTTCTCCAATTACCCCATCACGTTTATTGTTCTGACCAGAAAGGTTTTTTATTTTTATTTTGGGGTCTCTTGCCATCATTGATATTTCATTTACTTAATGGTGGTTTTGTGGTCCCTTAAGTTTTAATTGTTGAGAGTGAGCTGTGCACCGTCCTGTTTTGAGGCAATTCTCTTCACTGCCCGGCCCCCTCCTTCATGCACTGTCCCATTTTAGATGATGTCACTCAATCCTCATTTCACAGGCAATGTTTACCAGTTTCCCACCATCCAGGTGGGATTTCTGGTCATCGCCTGTACTTAATGTCACTTCCGGGGACACGGGAACGTCCGGTCCTACGTACATCCCTCCTCCTTCCTTCTCTCTTGGACAATCAGAGAGAATCATCATGTGACAGGGGACGGACGTCGAGCGAGCCTTGCGCCCTGACGTCACTTCCCTGTGTCTGTCACGTGGAGGTTGGGCGGCGCCGACCGAGACTTCCTGTCTCTGCAGCTATTGGCTGTCGGCTCCGCCCGTCCCCAGATATGGAGTTCCCTGATTGGCACTGACTCCTCTACAAACTTACGCTGCATGGCCTCCCTGATTTTGCAAAGCCTGTGAACGGACCCTAGGATTCGTGGTATCAAGGAGAGGGATCATTACTGGCTGGCAACCCTTCTTGAGCTACTGGCCTGTCCTGCATCCAGCATGCTTTCTGAACACACATTCAGTGCTGCTATTTAACAGGGGCATGTCATTACAATTTTTTATTTATTATTTCACAGCAGGGCCCGTTCCTACACCCAACAAGAGTATCTGTGAAGGCTTACATTGTTGTGGCACCACCACCACCCAAGGCCTAACTTTTCTGCCCCTGTTTAACAGGGGCATGTAATTACAATTTTTGATATAATATTTCACAGCAGGGCCCGTTCCTGCACCCAAGAGTAACTGTGAGGGCTTACAGTGTTGTGGTACCACCAACACCTAAGGCCCAATTTTCTGCAGAGTATACAGTATAAGGCAGGCTGTATAGTATATATACTGCTGTTCAGAGTATATAGTGCCTGGGGGACCCCCACACCATTTTTAAAAATATTTGGGTGTGGGGTTCCCCTTAATATCAATACCAGACTTGAAGGGCCTGGTATGGATTTTGGGGGTGACAGCCACGCCATTTCTTTTTATTATTTTTGGTATTTTTATCTATATTGCCGGGATCCGACAATACATTACAGCTGCAAGCAGCTTTAAATGACATTTTTTCCATTAGAAATGTCATTTTGCTGTGGCACTGTTATGAACATGGGAAAGATGCCCTTCGTTACAGGCATACTAAGGACACTCCCCCCCCCGGCATGATATTTAAAGGAATATTTCATTTTTATTGTTTCACTTTAAGCATTATTAAAATCACTACTCCCAAAAAAACGTCAGTTTTTAAAACTTTTTTTTGCATTGATCCATGTCGAGTTGTGTTCGAACAAATTTTTTGCCTGTTCGCATGTTCTGCTGTGAACCGAACCGGGGGGCTGTTTGGCTCATCCCTAGAGACCATCAGCTCAGCCTCACCAGTACCCATCAATGCAGCCTCATCACTGCCCATCACTGCAGCCTGATCAGTGCCCATCAATGCAGCCTCACCAGTGACCATCAATGCAGCCTGGTCAGTGCCCATCAATGCAGCCGAATCAGTGCCCATCAGCTCAGCCTTACCTGTGCCCATCAGCTCAGTCTTGCCATTACCGATCAGTGAAGCCTTGCCAGTGCAGCCATGGGGAGGGGAGAGCCACCGGTTTACACAGAGCAGGGAACTCCTGCTTACCCGATGCTTGCAGTCACACAAAGTCTCGCCTCCTGGACCGGCTCCTATGATGGACGTCACCTGTCCCAGCAATGGACCAGTGTGACATCCATCATAGAAGCCAGGAGGCGGGACTTCACAGCGCTGGGTAAGCAGGAGGTCCCCGCTGTCTGTAATCCGGTGGCCCTTTCCCCCTTCCCTTCAGAGGCAGCCCATGCACCCCCAGGATCAGCCCTGCAAAGCGGCTCCAGGGCAGTCCAGCCCTGTATAGCCCCGAGTTCCCAGCAAACCCCAGACCTTGGTGCTAATAATTCTGAACAAGCAATACGAGACCCGGGGCTTTTTGGGGGCCCACTCGGGGCTATAGCCTCGGTCAGCCCCCCTCCCGACACCACTGCCCATTACTTTTTTATTTGGACAAAATGTTGCTTTTATTTTATACAGGTTGAAAATGGTACTCCTTGTGCCAAGACCCCTCCCAACCACCAATCACTGTCAGGGCAAACTTGAACTCTATAAAGTAGAGAGCTGCACAAAGAACTCTCAGTATAATCATGTGCTTTTTTTTTTTTTTTTTTTTTTTAGAAGAGCCTGCAGTGGGTGTGCATTTATAAATGTCCATTCTAGGCTAGTTCTTCTGCTGTTTACAAGTGGTTGTAAACCCTTACATATACCCAGTGAAGTGAACATCATATAGGAAAACATGAATAGCTGAGGCTGTTAATCACAGGCTGTGTGCCGGAGCTCCCTTCCCCCATAACATGTGATTGTTTGGAGTTGGGAAAACCTGTCAGCACAGCAGGGACTTATGCAGATAGCTGAGGAACTAGACAGCAGAGATATCACAGAGGTATTAGCCTGACATTTCAGGAGATAGAGGAATTAACTTGGTTATGAAAGGGGCCTTGGAAGTTACATTTAAAATTGAAGTTAAGGGATAAGGTTAAAATGATGGATAGTGTTAAAAGTTAGCTTTAGGTAAGGGTTAATGATTAATCACTTCCTGTCCATCCACTATATAAAAATGGCCACACGGGAGCTTTGTCAATACAGGAGTGCATATATACAGTAGCTGCACATTCTATGATTTCTATGTCACTCGGACACAGCAGATCACAGAGCTGTGTACAATGAAATTGGCCTGTATTGTGTGATCACTGTGACCAATCACAGCGATCACACGTGTAAACAAAGGCTGCAGCCTTTTTGACATTTTCTTTCACAGCGATTGGCTTTGAGAGGAAACTGAGTGTGTACTACAGTCATTAGTAAGTGTAAAAAAAAGCAGTGCAATGTAACTATGGTGACATTGTACTGCTCTGCCTATTGATCAGAGACACCGATTGCTGCACTGATGACACTGTATGTAAGTGCAGTAGCCAGCATCTCTAATCAATAGCCACATAAGTACAGTGTCACCATGCTCTGATGACAGTATATAAAAAAATAAAGAATTTGTATATATACAGTATATACAGTATTTCACAAAAGTGAGAACACCCCTCATTTTTGTAAATATTTTATTATATCTTTTCATGTGAAAACACTGAAGAAATCACACTTTGCTACAATGTAAAGTAGTGAGTGTACAGCTTGTAAATATGAGGGTTGTACTCACTTTTGTGAGATATATATATATATATATATATATATATATATATATATATATATATATATATATTTTTTTTTTTTTTTTTAGGCAGGTGTGAAAAAATGCTGTAAATTAAGAACGCTTTCAGAAATAAAGGTGTTGATAGTTTATTTTGATTAATTAGCAAAATGGAAAGTAAATGAACAGAGGAGAAATCAAAATCAAATCAATATTTGGTGTGACAACCTTTTGCCTTCAAAACAGCATAAATTATTCTAGGTACACGTACGCACAGTTTTTGAAATGTAGGTTGTTCCAAACATCTTGGAGAACTAACTACAGTTCTTCTGTGGATGTAGGCTGCCTCAGATCCTTTCTTTCAGCTTGTGAACTATCTGATTGTAATCCCCTTCTTGTTCAAAACAAGTTATAATTTAATCGACATAGATAAGGATTAAACCATCTGTCACCTTGATTCCTGGAGTAGAGACAGGGGTCTGCTTTTCTTGAGAATCCCTCTCTAGAAAGTACTTTGTTCACTTTCTCACTCCACATCCTTGCAGATTGCTTAAGACCGTAGATGCTCTTCTGAAGTTTACACACAAGGTTGTCTCCTTGCTCAAACCATGGTGGTTGCTCCATGTAGAGATCTTCCGTAACCTCTCTGGCGGTATGATTATTTCAGATTTTAGGTGCTGAAAGTGGTACAATTATTTTGCATGGAAATTTGGCATTTTATATTTCAGGCCTGTAATTCTTAGGAATAACACACTTAAATCTGTACAAACAAGAGTCTAGTAGACATCCCGGGATGATAAAGTTTGAAACACAAAATCATAAATTATAATATAATAAATAACTATAAATAATTATAACAAATAATAATATAATAATAATAATAATAAAAATTATTCAATAATGTAATCAAATCAAAAACACTAAAATTTGCTCATATTGCAGAATTGTCACTGTCATTACTTTCAGTGTTTGATGACGAATTTCCCCACAAATCACTATCGCTCAATTCTGCAAGTGAATCTAATTTATTATCGCTGTTTTCTTGCTGGTCTAAAACCACTTTTGACGTAAAAGGACACTTTTTGGTTGCTATGGACAATCTAGGCAGAAAGAACAGTATTTATAATATAAAAGTGCATGCAGGGCACTGGACAAACCACTAGGGACAAAGGGGATGTGTAATTATTTTATACAGTACTGTAATCTGTAAGATTACAGTGTACTGTATGTATTGTGTGTTTAAAATTTTTTTAATTTGGCGCCGAACTCCATCCCCGTGCGTCGCAACGCTCGCAGGGAACGGAGCTCAGCACTCGGCACTGTGAATCGTGCGAGATGACAGCTCGCAGACACAGCGGGGAGACAATGCAGGATCCAGGGGACAAGGTAACTTACTTTGCCTGGATACTGCGATGCGATCCCGAGTCTGGCTCTGGGTTACCACTTTTGGTACTGAAATTTCATCCCGAGCCGACTCGGGAATACCACCAGGGAGGTTAATGTCTCCATATAGGAAAGCAGTTTTAACAGTTAGACGTTTCAATTGCATGCCCTTGCCGTGTGCAACACTAAGAAACGCTCTGATGGTGGAGTATTTTACGACGGGCTTGAATATTTCATTGCAATCTTCACCGAATTTCTGGGAGCAACTAGTATAGCTTTGTATTTGTGGATAGTCCCTTCTGCACCTGACTTTACTTTGAAAGTCCACTTACTTCCTATAGTTTTGCGGTTAGTAGGGAGCTCTGTGAGTGTACAGGTTTTATTTTCTTGAAGTGACTTTAATTCTTCTCCTGCTGCCTTTCTCCATTTATTGGCTTTCTGTTTTGGGAGTTTTTCTATGTCTTCCCAGGATATTGGTTCAAGTATGCTGTGTGTTTTGACAGTGTATGACAGCTTGTGTGGTGGCATCCCCTTTTGGTCCGAGTGGATCTTATGAATTCAGGCAGTTCAGCAAGATCTGGTGGGGAACTTGATTTAGGCATTGTGAGTTCCACCTCTTGTTCTGACTCCTACACTTTGGTTCACCTTTTCTTCTGGTTTGCTTGGCATATTCACTTCACAGCTTTTAGGGATTGTTGCTTCTGATGATAGGCTCTCATCAAAATAAACACTATGGCTTATTGTCACTTTGTCAGTCTTTGGGTGTAGGATTCTGTAACCTTTAGTTTACTCGCTGTAGCCTACTAGAATGTCCTCTATGGCTTTGTTCTTCAGCTTGGATTGCTTCTCACTTGGAATATAGGCATATGCTTTACATCCAAACACTCTGATGTTCCCTCTGCTAGGCTTTGATCCATGCCACATTTCGAATGGAGTGCTTTTAATGAGGGTAGTCTGTTCTGTAGGTAGATTGCAGTCATGACTGCTTCTCCACAATACTTGTGAGGTAGGTTGGCATCCGACAACACGCATCTGGCCATTTCTATAAGAGTGCGACTTTTCCTTTCTACTACACCGTTTTGTTCAGGAGTGTATGGTGCGGTTGTCTGGTGTAGTAATACTTGTCTCTTCAGGTATGAGGCCACTTCTTTGCTTATGTATTCTCCCCCATTGTCATTACGTTATTCCTGGTTTGCGTTGGAATATGTTGCTAGACATGGCAACGAACTCTTGAAGTTTCTCTGATGTTTCATTCTTGTGTTTTATCAGATAAGTAGTTGTGTACCTGGAAGAATTATCAATGAAGGTCAGTAGATATCTGTTCTCACCTGACGTGGGAGTTTTTATTGGACCGCATGCATCACTGTGTATGAGCTGCAGGGGGTGGGTAGTTTTTTTTTTTAGATGCCTGTGGAAGGGGAACATGTGTGGCTTTTGTTTCAATACAGCATTTGCATTTCATGAGCACTTTGTAAGGCTCTATTGTCACATTTTCTGATAAATCTCTCTTTATAATGTCCTGTATAGCTTCTGGACTTCTGTGCCCCAGCCGCCTGTGCCATAAATGAATTTGCTGTGTAGGTCATTAGAGACTATAATGGTATGCTGGTCTGTGGTGATAAGCCTGTATAGGTGATCATCCAGTTTTCCTTTTGCGAGGAATTGCTTATTAATGTGAATTGTGCATTCATCGCCCAGGAACTTCACTGTGAGACTATTATTTGCAAGTCTTTTTACTATTAGAGGGCTGCCTTCTAGTTCTGAAACATACAGCACTTTCTTTACAAGGATACTTTGCTTGCCTTGTGGTGTAATGCAGTTCAGGAATCCTTGGCCTTTAACTTCTAAAGGTGATGCTTTTCCTGTTTGCTAGGAAAACTTTGTCTTTTGCACTGTAATCAATGTTTGTAAATAAGGTCTCATCACTAGTCATATGGCTTGTCGCACCTGAGTCTATGCACCAGCCGCGTGGCTTGCCGCTCTGTGTTACTTTAAAGGTGCCACTCCATGATGTAAAAACAAATAGGGGAGCGCTGAACCAAGGGATGATGAATAAACCATAATGGAAAATACAAATGTGATAAAAGTTCTTTAATGGCAATAAGAAAAAAATGTTAAAGCTGCCAGAAAGTGCATAAAAAGCCCAGAACATAAATCAGCAAAAAAAGAAAAAAAGAAAAATAAAGGAAACTTGCTTGGCATTCACAGAAACTGACAATGACTGTAGGAACAAGGACTGTAGAAATTGACAGGGACTGTGGAGAGGAGACTGACCTGCCTCTGATGTGTTTGGATTCTCTGATTTGGATTTTCCATTATGGTTTATTCATCATCCCTTGGTTCAGCGCTTCCCTATTTGTTTTTATATGTTTTTTCTCATCTGGTGGGTGATTATTATTTTTACAATAAGACCTCCTTGGCTATCCTTGTTTGCGCCTGGTTTTTGTTGACTTTCTGTGCCACTCCATGATGTGTCTGCAGTTTCCTTTGTGATTACTTTGACTCTTTCTTTTGTGGATAGCTCTAGCTTTCGCTGCTCGGTTTTCCAGATAGAACAGACCTTTTTTAAGTGACCGGTCCTTTTACAACGAAAACAGGCTCTGCTTTCTTTGTTGTGCTTTGTGCCTTTGTACATCTTAAGAGCTTTGTCATCACAGTGTGTATTTTCTTTCCTTTTGTCATATTCATCATTTAAATTGCCCTTGACATATTCTAGTGTTAGTTCCTGCTCGGGTCTGGTTTCTAAAGCATTACTAAGAGCAGTATATGTCTCTGGATGGCTGCAGAGGAGCATGGAAACAATATGGTTATCTTTGATGTCCTCTTCAATGGCGCACATCTGCTCTATGATTTCTAGCATAATATTCACGTGAACACACATTTGCTGGACTTCTAGTCTTATCTTATAAAGTTTTCTTAGTAAAAGCAGCTTACTGTTAGGGCTTGAACGCTCATGCAGTTTTTGTAATGAAGTCCACATACCTTTGGCCATTTTCTCTGTTCTTATGTGGATAAGCTAGTCATCTTCCACTAGTAAGCTTATAATTGCTCTTGTCTGTCTATCTTTCCTGTTCCAGTCCTCCGTCTCTCCATCTGTGGGTCTCTGTATTCAGGACTTGCCACAAGTCATCCATGCTAAAAAGCATTTGTAGTTAAAACTTCCACAGCTGGTAATTGGCATTGTTCAGCTTTGCAATTGCAAACTTCACATCTGAACCGCTTGCCATCTCTCAGCAGGTTGTATACAGTACTCACTGATTTGCAGAATTGATTTCAGTGCCTGGATGCCTGGCTGCCTGCTGGGTACACTGGGTGCACTGGGGATGCCTGGGTTTGCTGGGCCCTTAACCTGTTAGCAGAGTCCCTGATCACTGCCACACCAGCTACAGTGTCCCTGATTACCACCACACCAGTCCCAGTGTCCCTGATCACCACCACACCTGTTATGCCGCGTACACACAACCGGACTGGGAAACTAGGTCCAATGTTCTTCCCGCCGGACTTCCAGCTGACTACCGCCGGACTTTCTGAACGGACGGACTTGCCTACACATGACCAGACTTTCTGGCAGACTTGGTCCACTGGTCTTCCCGATGGACTTTCGCCGGAGTTACGGCGGACTTTCCGAATGAACGGACTTGCCCACACACGGATAAGTCCGTTCATTTTGAACATGACTCAGGTACGACGGAACTAGAAAAGGAAGTCAATCTCGCTGCTTTTATCGACAAGATTGGCACCTTGCGAGCCCCGTCGTGGGGCATACCAGGCCCTTAGGTCTGGTATGGATTTTAAGGGGAAACACCTAGGCTGAAAAAACAGCGTGGGGTCCCCCCCAAGGTCCATACCAGACCCCGATCCGAGCACGCAGCCTGGCCGGTCAGGAAAGGGGGTGGGGACGAGCAAGCACCCCCCTCCTGAATCGTACCAGGCCGCATGCCCTCAACATGGGGGGTGGGTGCCTTGGGGGAGGGGGCGCCCTGCGGCCCCCCCACCCCAAAGCACCTTGTCCCCATGTTGATGAGGACAAGGGCCTCTTCCCGACATCCCTGGCCGTTGGTTGTCTGGGTCTACAGGCGGGGGGCTTATCGGAATCCGGGAGCCCCCTTTAATAAGAGGGCCCCCAGATCCCGGCCCCCCACCCTATGTGAATGAGTATGGGGTACATGGTACCCCTACCCATTCACCTGGGGGAAAAAGTGTCAATAAAAATAAAACACTACACAGGTTTTTAAAGTAATTTATTAGACAGCTCCGGGGGTCTTATTCTGGCTTGGGGGGTCTTCTTCCGACGTCGGGGGTCTTCTTCCGACTTCAGGGGTCTCTCCGGTTCTTCTCCGCTATCTCCAGCCTCTTCTCCCGTTGTATGACCTCTTCTCCGCGCTCTCTGGGTCTTCTGAGCATGCAGGGACTGTGATGTCATAAGGGGCGGGGTCACCGCCTATATAAGTCACATTGGAGCGCTCAGAGAGCATTCCAGCCAGAGAAAGCGTTGTGTCAACATCGGAAGAAGAGAAGAGGGGAGAAGACAAGAAGGCAGAAGTCCGGGCCACCACTAGCAAAAGAATGGCAAAAGAGCAGAAGATAGCAGAGGAGCCCGGCAGAAGACCCGGAGAACGTGGAGAAGAGGTCAAACAACGGGAGAAGAGGCCGGAGACAGCGGAGAAGAACAGGAGAGACCCCCGAAGTCGGAAGAAGACCCCTGATGTCGGAAGAAAACCCCCCAAGCCGGAAGAAGACCCCCCAAGCCGGAAGAAGAGCCCCGGAGCTGTCTAATAAATTACTTTAAAAACCTGTGTAGTGTCTTTTTATATTGACACTTTTTCCCCCAGGTGAATGGGTATGGGTACCATGTACCCCATACTCATTCACATAGGGTGGGGGGGCCGGGATCTGGGGGTCCTCTTATTAAAGGGGCTCCCGGATTCCGATAAGCCCCCCACCCGCAGACCCCGACAAACAATGGCCAGGGTTGTCGGGAAGAGGCCCTTGTCCTCATCAACATGGGGACAAGGTGCTTTGGGGTGGGGGGCCGCAGGGTGCCCCCTCCCCAAAGCACCCACACCCCCATGTTGAGGGAATGCGGCCTGGTATGGTTAAGGAGGGGGGGCTCGCTCGTCCCCACCCCCTTTCCTGACCAGCCCGGCTGCGTGCTCAGATCGGGGTCTGGTATGGGCCTTGGGGGGATCCCACGCCATTTTTTTGGTGTAGGGGGTTCCCCTTAAAATCCATACCAGACCTAAGGGCCTGGCATGCCCCGGGCTCGCCGCAATAGGAAAATAGTTTTTTCCTATTGCAGCGAGCGTGAGATGCAGTACCCTGCCCTTGCCTCGTATCTGGTCTGTCGGACCAGCCTAAAGACGAACAGGCTTTCCATCAGGAATTGAGTCCAGCGGAGTTACGACGGAGAGATTTGAAACATGTTTCATTTCTAGGTCCATCAGACTTTTGGGAAAAAAAAGTCAGCGGGAGCCTACACACGATCGGATTGTCCGGCGGACTCTGGTCCACTGGACCAAGTCTGCTGTAAAGTCCGCTCGTGTGTACGCGGCATTACAGTGCCCCTGATCACCTCCACATCAGTTCTAGGGTCATAAAACCAGTGTATGCCAGCCACAGTGTTCCTTATTACCGCCAAACCAGTCACAGTGTCACCACACCAGTGTAAGACAGAAACAGTGTTCCTGATTTTTGCCACACTACTCCCAGTATCGCCAGAACAGTGTAAGTCAGCAGCAGTGTTCCTGATTGCTGAAACACTAGTCCCCAGTGTCACCAGACCAGTGTAAGCTAGTAACAGTTATCATTGCCACACCAATTAAATGTTGCCGCTGCATGCAGACTATACTAATCCTGGCCTGTTTATTGACCATATGTGGTATCACCATACTCAGGAGGAGTAGAAGAATGTGTTTTGGGGTATAATTCTAAGTATGCCAAAGATGTGTGTTAGAAATATCTTATTAATTGACAACTTTGTGTTAAAAAAAAGAATTAATTTTCCTTCATGCATTTTCAAAAAACTTATGACAAAAAGACTCACTATGCCTTTCAGAAAATACCTTGGAGTGTTTGCTTTGCAAAATGGGGCCATTTTGTGGTTGTTTCCACTGTCCTGGTGCTTCAGGGCCTCCAAAAATGTTATAGGTAGTCAGAAAATAAGATGCCCAAAAGGTGCTCCTTGGATGTTGGGCACCTCTATGCATCTAGCTGTGAAAAAGTCTCACACATGTGGTATCTCCATACTCAGGAGGCATAGCAGAATTTATTTTGGGGTGTAACAATAAGTATGCCTAAGCTTTGTGTGAGGAAAACTTGTTAAAATGACAACTTTGAGAAAAAAATGTCTACACTTTCCAAAAAATTGGCAATGCTGCAGTGGCTGCACACACAGCAGAGGGCCATCAATGAGTACCTGTGCGAGTATGGCACCAGGACAGGGTCAGGGGAGCTTGGCTTCTTTTCGCCATGCCAGTGGCTACTGATCAAGGATGCATTTGAGGAAGCCACAAGGAAGGTAAGCAGCGACAATGCATGCATCAGTGACACTGTCCCTCTAGTCTTCCTGCTGGAGCGCACACTTTGTGGAATCATGGACAGGGCACTTGAGGCAGAACAGCGGGAGGAAGAGGAGGACTTTCTTTCCTCTCAAGGCCCCCTATAGCCAGATAGCATTCCTGCTGGCCCGCCAAACACACAGGAAGAAGAGGAGAAGGATTGAGTCAGCATGGATGTAGAGGATAACACTCAGTAGCAGTCTTTAAGGGATGGTTTTCAGTCTCCAGAAATCCAAGAAGTTGCACGCGGCTGGGAGGAGGTAGTTACGGATAATGTGATCCTTAATGACCCAGAGGACGCAGAATCGAATGCCTCTGCAAACGTAGGCTGCATGGCTTCCCTGATTCTGCAAAGCCTGTGAAAGTACCCTAGAATTCGTGGTATCAAAGACAGGGATCATTACTGGCTGGCAACCATTCTTGATACACGTTACAAGGGTAAAGTTGCAGAACTCATCCTGCCTTCGCAGAGGGAGCAGGGGATGAAACATCTTCAGGAGACGTTGAAGAAAGGTTTGTGTAACGCATTTCCAGACCCTGGGAGATTACCATTTCCTGGTGCTGGACAATGTGTTGCTGAGGCTTTGTTCAGTCAGAGGAAGAGCGGTGGAGAAGGTGGCTGGCTGACCAATGTCGTTAAACAATTTTTCAGTCCTCAACGCCAGCATCTGCATTATATGGTGCAGGAATATCTAGGGGCAAGAGCAGACTTGGAGACCTTTCCAACAGAGCATCCACTGGGTTACTGGGTCTTGAGGTTGGACCACTGGCCAGAACTTGCTCAATATGCAATTGAGCTACTGGCCTGTCCTGCATCCATTGTGCTTCCTGAACGCACATTCAGTGCTGCTGGAGGGTTTGTAATGGATCAAAGAGTGCGCCTGTCCACAGACTCCGTTGATAGGCTCACATTCATAAAAATGAATCAGTCTTGGATCAGCAGCTATCAAGCTGATGCTGAAGTAACTGATTGAATTTGCTATGGATCTGGGATCCATTGAAGACTGCCTATGCTGACTATCCTATTCCTCCTCAATATTGATGATGCTAGCTTCCAACAATATTTTTGGTTTAGGGCACCACCACCCAAGGTACAATTTTTCTGCCACTGTTTAACAGGGGCATGCAATTAAAATTTTTGGTATAATATTTCACAGCAGGGCCCATTACTGAACCCAACAAGAGTATCTGTGAGGGGTTACAGTGTTGTGGCACTGTATATATACTGCTGTTCAGATTATATAGTGCCTGGGGACCCCCACGCCATGTTTTAATTTTGGTGCAGGGTTCCGCTTAATATCCATACCAGACCTGAAGGGCCTGGTATGCATTTTGGGGGGGACATCCACGCTATTTTTGTTTGGTATTTTTGGCGCAGGGTTCCTCTTAATATTCATACCAGACCCAAAGGGCCTGGTAATGGACTGGGGAGGAACCACGCCCTTTTTTTTTCAATGATTTTTATCTATATTGCCAAGATCCAACAATACATTACAGCCGCAAGCAGTTTTAAATGACATTTTTTCCTTTTGAAATGTAATTTTGCTGTGGTACAATTTTAAACATAGGGGAGGATGCGGTACTTTACAGACAGACCAAGGAGACCCCAAAGGCACGATATTTAAAGGAATATTTCATTTTCTTTGTTTCACTTTAAGCATGATTAAAATCACTGCTCCAGAAAAACGTCTGTTTTTAAAACTTTTTTTTGCATTGATACATGTCCCCTGGGGCAGGACCCAGGTCCCCAAACACTTTTTATGGCAATAACTTGTATATAAGCCTTTAAAATGAGCACTTTTGATTTTTCACATTCATGTCCCATAGACTTTAACGGTGTTCGCACAAATATTTTGTCTGTTTGCATGTTCTGCTGCAAACCAAACCGGGGGGGTGTTCGGTTCTTCCCTATAACTGGAGCCCATTTGGCAGTAAGCTGTAAGTAAGTAAATCTCCTTTCCCAGCTGAAGCCTATTACGGAGAAACTAGTCGGGTGGAGCCCATTTTGAGAGGTCTATCCGTTTGAGTTGGCTGGTGGAAACCACCGATCTGTTTTTTATGTGCATTGATTTTTGCTGATGTTTGGTTGCCTTGATGTAAGTTTTTAGTGTGCTATTTTAATAAACCCTTTTTGTTGAAACATATTGCACTACGAGGCTATCCTCTTCTTCCCTTATGCTCTGGGATTTTTCTTTTAGCTGTCAGATTGGATATCAGCTCTTCCAAAGATATTGTGTATCCTGTGTCCATTGAAAAACCGGGTCCACTTTTACAGTTCAAGGTTTTGGAACATGATGGGATCATTGTCCAATGTCTGATACCGCTGCTATCTGGAATTTGGTTCGTTTGTATAGCCCAGTCTGTTGGAGCATGGTGGGATTATTATCCAATGCTTGAAACTACCACTATAAGGTAAGAAGTGAATCTATGTGGTGATTGTATATTAAAGTTGTGTATTGAAGAGCACTGAAGCTTCCTTATATTTGGTTTTCTTAATTTCCTTGAAGAAAACTAAAGTTTTCACATACTTGGTTTACTCAGCTCCCTTTTGTATAAGCGTTTGCCAGTTGGACATGCACATTTTTTCATGAACTGAATCGTATACTTTTCACTTTATGAGTCATTTCATTAAAGCGGGTTTCCACCCAAATTTTGAACAATATCTGTATGTATTCTCTTCCTTGCCTAGATGCTGACGTGCCGTTTAAAAAAATTTAAATTGCCGTAATTACCTTTTATTTTTCTATTCTTCTTTGCACTTCCTGGTTCTCCTCCCGTGGGAGTAGGCGTGTTTCTAGCCTCTCCCAGACTCCTGGGAGCTAGTCTCAGGCTTCCCAGGATGCCACTGAGCATGTGCGGGAACGAGCGGTGAATGCTGGGAGCACAGCATTCACCGCATCCAGGAAATAAATGCTTGTAGGCTTCAAATGCCCACAATGAAGATGGAAACCGCCTGCAGTGAATAATATAAGTTATTCTTTCTGACGAAATCTGACACAGGCGGACATATTACACACAATATGTGAGTATGTAATGCTGAGAAGAAAAGTTTGTGAATGAACTAAAAAAAAAAAAAACGATAGATAGGTGGACCCCCGCTTTAATTCTTTTATTTATTTTTATACACTTGTTTTTGTAGGAGTGGACTTTAGGCCCTTAAATTTTTGTCATGTGTATTTTTGCACTGTGAATATTCTTATAGATTAGCACACCTGTTTCTTTTAAATATTTTAGTAAGCTGTAACTGCCTGTGATGTCCCCTTCTTTCATGGCATGCTTTTCCTCATCCTCAACATCTGATGTGTGGAATTATTGCGCATCCACATGCACCAGGTGACTGATGGTGTTCTAAAATAATTCTGTGGATTCCTGCATGTCAGTTTGCAGGGCTATAGCGGGATTAGCAGAATTGGAGGAGGAAGAAGCAGGCCCATTTGTATCTTTGTATAGAACCGAAAATAAAATAAAAAATAAAATAAAACACCAAAAAAACAAAAAAAGGGGGTGGGGAAAGGGGAGCAGCTTAAGAGCAAAGGACGCTATTGCTGACACACATGAAGGTAGTTCTAGAAATAACTGTTGGGTCTGTGCACTGAGTGTGAACACAAAGAGGGTATACACTAATATGCAGCCCACCACATTCAAAATTCTAATTCTAATGTAGCATTGAACAGCACTGTGGATAGCACAGGATAGCGCTGTACAGCATTTGTAGTGCACTGTATAGCACTGTCTATAGCACAACTATTTCTCCCTATTCACTGTTGGCTCTCCCTATCTTTTCCAGCCCACACTGTCTGCTGGAAACCCTGCCTTTTATAATAAACATGTGCACACTGAAATATTTTGTTTTCGGAATTTCAGTTTCGTCCGAAAAATAAATGTATTTAGTACTTCCGAAATTCGTTTTTATTTATTTTGTTTTGTTAAAAAATGCATTCATTTGAAAATCCGAATTAATTAAGGTAAAATCTATCAATTGAAGGCTTATGGTGTCTGTCGGATGTTCTAAGAAGATTTGACAAAGCAGCTAAAGTAAACTGTACGACGCCGCGATCGTACATTTCTGGTCGAATGCTCCGCCTACAAGCTATAGTAGAATTCTAATGTTGTTTGACTAGTAATATTATAATTATTAATTATTACTAGTCAAACAACATTAGAATTCTTCTATAGCCTATGGGCGAAGCATTTGACTGTTAATGTCCGCTCACGGCGACCGTATGTTTTTAGCTGCTTCGTCAAATTTTCATGTTGAACAGTACTATACATATTTTTGATCGTATCAAATGATATGATACTTGTTTGTTTCTGTTCATGCTGAATGTTCTTCCCCAACAGTCAGCCAATAGAATTGCGTATTGAAATTCAAGCATATAACTTCCTTCCTGTTCGCTCTGTGCTCCTAACGGTTCAGGTTCAAGTGCGATGGCAGCATCCGGTGGTGGCTCCAAGTAGGAGGTTCTTGGCCCTTCTATGAGGGCAGCAACAGCACCACCACCACCATCAAAAAGTGCAGGAGGGGGACACAAGCTGCAACCAGCAGGAAGCGTAACCTTACGTGGACTCACATTGAGTTCCAGGTCCTTGAAAGAGAAACGCTTCCTTGCTGGATGCAGCTGTGTGGCACCTGCTCCAGGGAGACCACTTCGGCGTGAAAGCAGGAGAAGTGGGAGGAGATCTCCCGAGAAATTGAGGAGTTGCAGCACCATCAGCGTGACCCGTCTGCCTGTCGTAAAAAAATCAGCGACATACAACGGTAAGTAACGTGTCTGATTATTTTATTTTTTTACATTTTAAAAATCCCATAGTTTGCCCAAAAACAAGTCCCCCCCCCCACACACACATAAACATATATTATTGCTATCACATGTGATGTCAGTAAAAGTAAGTGAATTTTTTTTTTTAAAGGAAAAATCATTTTGAAATCATCCTCCCTCCTGTGAAAAACCTAATTTGTGCATAGGTGTGCCTAGTCTACACATGAAAGCATAGTTTGCACATGTTACATATTATCGCCACGATCGTTGTATGAAAAATATTTCCATGGCAGTTATTAGTTCTTATCACTAAACCGATGAGCGGTAAGTGCTTTTAAGTTCCACTTGACCACCTGTAGGTTACACCCCCTTTGTGACCAGGCCATATTCTGCTATTTAGAGCGCTGCCGCTTTAACTGACAATTGCATTCTCCTGCAATGTACTACCCAAATCAAATTTATACCCTTTTCCCGCCACATATAGATGTAGATAATATTATTGAAACAAAAAAAGAGTTAAATATTAAAAAATAAATAAATAAATTGTTGTGTTACGGCTGCTGGACTTAATCAGCTTGCGGACAAGCCATATGTTTACTATGGGTGAGTCCGCATTCTCAAGTGGTAAATGCTTTGCAAAGGAGAAAAGAAAGGAAATTTACACCATACACAGTTCACACAAGCACGTAATTAGAAAGGTGGACTGGACATCTATTTACTTGGCACAATCCTGTCTTTTATATTTTACCAAATGTTTGGGTGTCTTTTTCTGCGCCAAAAAGCATACGTTTTTTGTTTTTCCAAAAATAAATTGGGTTAATAAAAAATGTGCAAATCTTGTGCTACATGAAAATATGCGCTTAATCCAAAAATTCCATTTGCATTGTTTCATTCTACAGGTTCTTTCTACATTTGTTTCATGTGTTGATGTCATTTTCAGATTACAATTATAGTTTAATTATGAACCCGTTTCTCTTCTCTTTTTGTTTTGCAGCGCCATAGCGCGTAAACGCAGGCAGGCGGGCGCAGAGGGAGGCAGGTGCCTCTCCTCCCCATGAGGCGGAGCTCCTAGCGGGTGTAGGGGAGAATGAGATCACCCAGCCCCTGGCTCATCAAGGTTGGTGTCAGCATTGCATTGTACAGGACATTTTTATTTATTTTTTTGTCAAGCATGTCATTTACCATGTTGTGTTTGATTTTATTTAAAGATCATATCCAGGCCCAGCGCCACTGGAGATGGAGGGGAGCAGGAGTCCTCCACTTCATCGTGCAGTAAGTACTGTAGGAGTGACACTAATACAGTGGGTCCTTTTCCATTCATCCAGCTTTCCATTGTCAATTCTAGCGTCACTGCTTCTCGCTGAAGCAGTGACAGATAAAGCCTCAGCGACGTTCTGTCAGGTAACGCAGTCGCTTGCGGAACTTTCATGATCTGACAGAATGCCGCTGCTCTATCTGAACTGAGGCGTCGGATCAGCGGCGGCGCACCTAGCACTCGCCGCTGGAACCAGGACAGGTAAGTGCCTCGTTCTTTTTCTATTTGTACTGATTTTTTTATTCTTCCTAAATGCCTTGTAGATAAACGTTAGTGACCTGCCCTGTATTGCCCTGTATTGCCAATGGATAATTAATTTTATCTATATACAGTATTTATTTATAGTAATTTGAAGCTTGAACATTGTAACATTCAACATAATTTCTCTCTTATATTAAATAGGTGTCATCCAGTCAGAGGGGGAGACTCAGGAGGAGGCGGCTGAGGCGGCAACTCCCACATGTAAGTTAGTATAATTTTACTTGTATCTGCTGATCATACATGTTTCAATTTTCTTGTACTAATGTGTGAAATTGTTGTACACTGCAAATTATAATGTTCTTTTCTATATTAATCAACGGCTGATGAGGCTGAGCAGGAGGTGGAGGAGACCTGCCCTGTAGAGGCTGCTTGGGATGCGGAAGATGGTGAGCAACAGCCAGACGCGGCAGATCCAGGGAGTAAGTACAATTTTTTGTATTTTCAGGCAAAAATTGTATTTTAAATATGAAATGCTGATGGCATACCTTGTCTAGAAATGGTTGTGATTTATTCTGCAAGGCTTTGGTTTAGCTGGAATTATTAGTCCCCCTCTGCAGCTGATTCCAGTCTCCTGCCTCTGTCTTCCTGTTAGCGTGACCTGTGCTTGTTATTTCCTCAATGTCACTTCCCTGGTCATGCCACCTTCTTGCTGCAGTTCAGATTCCCAGTCTGAGGCAATCACTGTTAATCATCGTGAATAGCACAGCAGGCTGGAGGGGGTGTGTCAGACAAGAATCTCCAGCTATTGCCTGGCAGTCCCTGGACATATTAAATCTCTGGCATGCCCCTGCTGCATGCATTAACACTTTCCTCATGATGTCTGGTGCCTCCTCTTGGGCATCATCTAAAGCAAAAATTTCTAAATGACCTCATGACCTAGTAGATCTTTGCAGGCAAAGATCCACAAAAAGTTGAGTCTTTAGGCTATAGTTCAGACTCCAGAATGTGTTGTGTTGCACATTGGCAAGCCTATTTACTGATATATTTTCCATGTATCCTGGAGCTCTTCTTTAACTGCACCTTTTTGTCTAGTGTTTTTTATTTTAAAGGTTTCAGACATACTGATCCTTGGATCCCCCAGTGGTTGGACACATTTCCCTGTACCCTGTCTCTCCTCTTAAATGGTCTAGGCTTCTGAAGTTATTAAGACCTTCATAGGTCTTTGTGGCTCAGGCAGAGACCACTGCAGTAGCAGAGGGGAGCAGAGGAAGCACCGGTTGCTGGGAGATCGGAGGATCAGTAATTGTAAATTCTCTGTTATACCACCTAGCCTAGACCAGGAGTGTGTAACCTACCTAGCCTAGAACAGGAGTGGGGCTTTATCAGTGGCCATACAAAATTATCAAAAAGTAGCCTGCTATATTTTATTAAACAACTTTTTATTAAGTCACCCCTAATGCGATGGCTTGAATGGATTCTCTTTAGTTAGTGTAATGTTAATAGCTGGTATAGCTGATATTTTTCTACTTGCAAGTGCAACTGATCTTCCAGATTTTCGTCGGTCAGTCAGTCTGGATGAGGTGGATTAGTTAGTGGTCAGCACTTAGGCATCCATTACACCTTCAGATCTTCTCCAGCCGGCCGTGCGACCGAGCGGATAAAATCTTTGGGATAGTCCACTTTACTTTGCTTGTTGTGTAGAGGGGAATCCCTTTGTACTCTGGTCGGGATGGACACTTAGCTCTGCCCCGGTCAGAGTACAGTACTACACCTACCTGCTCAGCTCTGCAAACTTGGGATGACGCAGCAAATCGACACAGACCCCACTATCTCCTACACACAAATCCCACTGAATATCAAAAATGGAAAACTGGTATGTAGAACTGAAAACATCTCAAGATGTTACATGATTGTCTACAAGGGCTGGGAGATAATTACCTTTATATAATGTTAGGGTGAAGCAGCTATATGTATTGTATTATCTATTGTTTTTTCTTTTCTTCACAGGTGAAGTCTTCATCCTTCACCTACGCCCGTTGGACGAAGCCCTGGACCTGTCTGCGGCTAGTTCGGCTCACTATCTTTCCTCCCCAGAGGTTTTTCTGGCACAAGTTCTCCTCCAGCCTCCACTATCCCCCCACCTGGTCCCACCCATTGGTGCCTCCTCCCCAGTGTGTCCTGGTGAGGATTCTCCACCCGCTCCAGTGCACATCCCCCCTCCAGAACCACATGTGAATGTGTATCTGCGGCACATTGTGGAGGTTCAAGAGTGACAATATGCTGTAACCAGGAGGCTATTTCGCTCTGTGGCCCTCCACAATCGCCAGCAGCGCCATCACAATGTGGCTTTGGAGAGGTCCCAACGTAGCCTTGGGAGGCAACTGGAGGCTTGTAGGTCCTACCTTGGTGGGATGGGGGAGAATCAGCTTTCCTAATTTATTTCTCTTTTAAATTTTATGTTCAAAATAAAAATGTTTTTGTTCAGAACTAATTTTTTCCTTTCCTTGTTAGGTTCATTATGTGATGTTTATCTAAATGTACTAGTCCATTTATTGTTACTAACTTACTAGAGGCCTTACAATTGTAGATTTTCTACATTTGACCATCAGGCTGAACTGAGAAAATTTAAGAGATTTCTCTTTAGACTATTTCAATGTGTCCTGTCACGCCGTTCAGCTTGCTCCCCACCAGAATACACACCTGATAGTTAGTTACAGCAGAGGTTAATGATACAGTCTTCAACAGTTCACAGATCATAGGTTGCAGGCCTGCAATCATGAGGGCAATGGTTAACCGGACAGATGTTCACAGGTTAGCGCAATCACAAGAGGTAACAGTTCAAAGGCTGGCAGGCCCATAGGTAACAGTTCATAGGGCAGTCATCATTTCAAGGGCTTGAGTAACATGGCAGGAGGGTAGAGTACTCACACTGGTGACTTCGGACAATTGCAAATGGTCATGAAACAGGCGGAGGATCATAGAGGGCACTGGTGTCCCCAGGGTCAGAGGAGGCAAATGGGATAGGTCCTGGGCATCTGGATGCAGCTCAGCAGTGACCAACTAATCTATCTTGCATAGAATCACGTTTCCAGCTGTATGCTTCTTTGTGCTATGTTGGTAACATATTCTGATCCTTGAGTTGACAGTCTCTCCATCAAGAGGAACTGTCATGCTGTTGAGATTAGTTTCCCCAAACATCTTTAATCATTGTCTCTTAATCCCAGACCATCATACAAAAATGGTTAAATTATCACGAGCTGCTAGTTAGTCAACCCTTGCTACTGTCTATTCACACAACATTCATTCATGCAATCACATACACTCTAGTCTTCACAACACTCATCATTGTATTTTCCAAAAAAGGGTGATGGAAGGAAAAAATGTACAATTTTGGATTGCTTAAAACAATATAATTCAATTTAAATCTTGGGGTCACTCCAAAGACAACTGAAATTGTCAAGTGGTAAGAAAATTTAAAAAATGAGATTTTCCACAACATTTAGTCCCATCTATCTTCACATGGTGACAATGATTCAGGTCTCACAAGTTAAGGGTAGGGTAACCCAGATCAATCTTGGAGTGCTTTCACCATGTTTGAACCTCCATCTGTCACTATGAACCCAATAGAAACATTGGTGACTGCCCGCTCTCCAAACCAATTGGCCAACATCGATCTAATTGCCCGCAATATGTTGGCAGAGCTGTGTTTATCATCACAGACTTCTTTGTGGAGCAGGAAAACTTGATAACCCTATTGGTCTTGCGCTGCAGACCTGCTTCCTGATGAAGTTTGACCTCTTACACTAGTGTCACCATCAACAGGCACAGTGGCCTGCCACCAGTGTGAAGTCAAAGACAGGAAAGCGTGTTGACCGCTCGGAGCTGTCCACAAATCAGTGGTAAAATGAATTGTCTGACCCTCGGCTTTGGACATTTTTTCTTCAATACTGCAATGCATGAATGGTATAATGCTGGAAAAATCTTTCTGCTGAAAGTTGTTTGTGCAGGAACAACATATTGCGGGGCAAGGGCATGCATGAGCTTTTTTAATGGCTCCCCTTCAATTATGCGAAAAGAGGCTCCTCCAATGGCAATAAACTGGCCAATGTGGCGGGTGATCTTGTTGGCCTGCTGTTTTGACATGCCCTTGGAACTAAAGCAAACAAAGCTATCTAAGGTAGGCTGATGATGTCCTTGGAAGAATGAGGAGCCTGATTGGGTCTGCATTGGAACTACTGCACGTGAACGGTTTGTTTTACTTGAAGCTTCTCTATTTGTTTTTCTCTGAGTAAGTGGTGTGGTTGAGGAGGTATGACCAGTACAGTCAGAGTCCGTAATGCTGCTTCCTGCGCTACCACCTTCTTTTTCTGCCTCTGCCCGCAGTAAAGTAGAGTGGTGGTAATTTTTAAGGTGTAGGTTCATACCAGTAGTGGTTAAATGCCCCAACTTTTTCCCCCTACTCACTTACTTCCCACACAATTTGCACTTTCCAAAGAACCCACCTTCCAATCTGTGAAAATATTTCCAAACGTTGCTGCAGCACGATGCAGCCCCTTGACCCTGTTTATCTCTAGTATTATTTAGGGCTGATGTAACTGCAGCAGGTAGCACACCTGTGGTGGAAGCTGTTGCCACTACAGTTCCACTTGGTGAACTAGTGCTAATGGATAATGGCAGGGGCGCTGGGAAGGTCGGTGTTATAATCACAGGATTCTTCCTCCATAATAACAGAGGGAGAAGGGGAGTTAGAAGCAGATGAAAAAAGTGAACTGCTACCTGTTCTACTCCTCACAAAATATCCCTCTTGCACTTCCTCTAGGTCATACTGTAAGTCTTGTGGGGTAAGAGTGTATAATACCTCTGCAGTGGTTGGGGAAAGAGGAGCATCACATTCAAAATCATCATCACCACCAAAACGTTATTGCTGAAACTTGTTGCAAAGAGTTGTCTACGTCAGTAGAACTTTTCTGTTGGGGCAACGAAAAAAAAGTCTCTCTGTCTCTGTTGCTGTCTCAATTACTTCTTTGGGGGGCTGGGCAGTGGCACTGGCAGTGTCATTGGTGGTGGTGAGTGTAAAGACAACTCCACTTGTTTAATACTCGTTTTCTTGCCTATGCCATAAAAATAAGAAGCCATGACACCTGTAGAAGGAGCTGCACTGGCAGTAGCAGAGGCAGCAGATGTTGGTGGTCTGGCAGGAAAACTAGTAGAACTGGTGGTGGTAGAACTAGCTTCTCTGGTGGCAGTGGTGGTGAAACCCACTGTTGTGGACAACATATTTCTGGCGGCAGAAGTGTCAGCAGTACCTAAGGAAGAGCTAGTAGCAGAGATCTTGCCACTTTTTTTAGCAAGGTGTCCACCGCGACCACGACCATGACCTCTACTTGCCTTCACTTTTCCATTAGAACGGTACATTGCTGTATATTTAGTTCTAACAGAAAATAGACTGGTGATAGTGATCAGACCTGCAAGCAGGTAATGATGTAAAATCAGATGAAAAATAGATACAAAAAACAGAACAAAAACAACAAATATGTCAGAGTTGGCAAAACTACCTGGGTAACGCAGGTAACAAATTAGGGTATAGAGAATCTATATAGAATCTATAATATAGAATTTATAATATATTATAAATCCCCCCCCCCCCCCACAACACAGACAGCCTCTGAGGCTATCACAACACTAACAATACTAGTATCCGTATTACGTTCCACACAACACTAACACAATAGCAGATTAATAGCAGATGAAATGAAAAAGCTAAGTTCAACTATAGCTTGCTTCACTATCTGTTCTGCTGCTGTGCTTATGCTTAATTGCTTAATAATTCAGGTTCTTTGTTAACAAACAAACAGACCACCTAAGATTGGCTGTCTGAAATGATTCAGTGTGTCTCTCTCTGCTAGCAATCGTAAGTGAAAGTAAGTTGGTTGTACGTGTGTACTTAGTTCCAGCTATTTTACTGTTCCTCCTCTTTGGTTACAATCAGCCAATACCATTCATCATCGTCATCATTTTACTTCCCCCATCCATTCCAGCAGCAACCACTAACAGCTGTTTTACTATTGTCTCTATTATGTAAAATCTTTTCTCTCTATGTAGAATAACCTTGGACTAATATAGTTAGGTTAGGCACATTCGACCGCAGGTTCGATAGACACAGATCGCTATTGTTTGTCACTGTCATGTCAAATCTTCTATCCATCATCTATGTCGAACTGTAAGGCATTTTTTTATGTCGGATCTTTCGGATTTCGGATTCTGCACGTTATTTTGTTAAAATGAACACGAAAATACCCGAAATTCGATGAAAACGCATTCAGACGTAAACAAATGCACATGTCTATTTTATAGTGAGCGGGCTGGCCATAATAAAGCTCCTGTTATTGGTAATTCTAAGCCACCTGACCTAAATTCAAAGGCTAGGAAGTGCAGTTTTGGTATTGGTTGCTATTGCAGCTAAGGGTCGCATTAGTTTGCCATTTTCTTGAACCATTAACAAGTTGGGTTCACATTGAACCCATGCTCAACCCAAACCCAGAGCACATCCCTAGCTGTCAACAAGCAAGAAGGCCGAGCTTCCTTATGCATGCTCTGGCTATATGACCTAGCTACACCCTTCAATATTTTTTTGTTGTAATAATAGGATTCATACAAAGAACATAACCAAAAAGACTATGGTTTTCATTTCAGAAAATAGATAGACTAAAAAAATAGATATGAGGTGTTGGTTAGATAGTAAAACCTGATAAATTTTTAATTTTCCTGATCCATCATTTAAAACAGAAAAACAAAGCGTGGCACCTATGGTACTAGTTTTTTTACAAATTAGAACACACAGAAAAGAATATATATAAGAAAAACATGATTAACACCAGCACACAAACATCTATAAAAACCCACATAGTGCACAGGATTTGGAGAGTTATTAATATCAATAAACACCAATTACCATGGGAAAAAATGGAATTACCAGAGGCCACAAAACATTACAATAACCAAGAGTGTTAACTAAATAAATGAAGAGAAAAAATACAGACAGCTGTCTGGCCAGGACACTTCCCCCCACCCTTCACACAATTTTAGTAAAAGATCATTTAGAATGTTCTATGTTAGTTGTTAGATGAATTGAATTGATTCACTTAGCCACAAATCTTATATGTTCTGCATTAGGTAAAGAATAGTTGACAAATAAGATGAACTTTATGGGAAAAGGAATATTCTATAAAGTGAAGGGAATGTAAAACGATGAGATGTAAATGCCTTCTTGAGCTCTTAGCAATGGCAAATAAAACTTCATAGATTATTTTTATAAAAATATTGAAGGTAAGAAATAAGAGCAACCATCAGAATGGTGGCACAGGAAGACACTTGTCACATGTCAGTCTTATTTAATTTATTTAATATAATATATTTATTTATTTACTTATTATATTCATACAGTTTTAATATATCACGCAATGTTTAAATCACATAACTACAGTAACATCGGTTCCATCCCCATAGGAGCATCAAAGTCCTGACCCGAATTATACACATATCATAAGATCTTATGATAAATCATAAGTAAATATTTTCTGGCAGGAAATCTTAGGTTCTTGTGCTTCCCGCCACCCCCACAAACATAGAGCAAACTTTAAAACTTCATGAAGATAGTACATTTTGTAGGAATTCAACGCAAGGCTCCAAACCTTAGAAACTTGCAGTCCTTACCACTGAGTCATTTTGATTGTATACGCCCAATAGACCTTCTTAACACATTGGACATTGGAGATTATTGGAAACTTTTTATGATGATGTCTTCCTTCCAGTCATCAATACATTCAATTTCATAGCAGATCTTATAGGTAGTCTGCTGATTTGTGTTACCTCGGTTATGTTTAGTTCACTGTGGTTCTATATACTGTATTGGCATTCAGGCTTAAATTTTATTTTGGATCCAATGCACTCTTGGAATGTGTGCTGTGAAATTGGAAAAATTCTATTTGATTGTATTATAACTATATATTTTTACTCAATGTCAATGCTTTTTGTCCTTACAGTGGTATTAAACCCAAAACCAAAAATATATTATATTGCAGCTTACCAATCCATAGATGTGGTGGTGTTTTTTTTAGACGTTTTTCCCTCTGATTTTGATGATCTGGCCAGTATCACGAAGAGGGGCACCTTTGGACAGCAGCATTGTTAATCTGGGGGGGGGGGGGGGGGGCTCAGATATCCTAGCAGATTTAGGTACACTAACAAATTAATTGAAGCCAAACTGCAGCTCACACTTTATAAACAGATGCAACAAACATTTTTCTTCTTTTGGGATAAAGGTTTTACATAAATAAATCAAAGCTGATGATTGCAGCTGTCACATCTAAGAATTTGTAAGCTGAAATATAATAAATATTTGCTTTTGGGTTTATTACTGCTTTAAAATCAATGCGTTATAAATGTCTACCTTGCCCAAATTTCTAAACTACATAATACATTAGAAATATTAAAGCTACATGTATATGTGTATATAACCACTAATTCGCTCTACCCCCGCTATGGTATTCAGATCCTTAGACTTCCTGCAACCCTCTTTCCCACTTAAGTCTAGTACACACTATAAGAAAATCAGGCAACATTTTCGTCCGAGGAACTTTAGTATGATTTTCGTATAGTGTGTACACTTTCAAAAGCCGATTCCAACTTTTCGTATGAAAATTCCTGAAGGTAAAAACTCAAAAATTTTTCTCGTACAGGGACAGAACGAACAATTTTTGTTTAATGTGTACCGTTTTCGTATGAGAAAAATCAGAAAAGAAAGACTGAGCATGATCAAAAACAATAAGCAAATAAAGAAAAAGCCTTTGTCGTACGAAAATTTTCGTATGCATTTTCGTTCATCAGTTCCGATTTGCTGTGAAACAACGAGGAAAATCGGACGAACATTTGCCCAATTTCCTTATATTGTGCACCTCACATTACTCTTTGTCAAGTCTCCATTATACATCCACGATTTCAGGTGTGAACCAAGAGCAACCGGACAAACTCACACATAAATTTAGTTCACTATGTGCTTTTATACCTACTGTCTATATTTTGTTTATCCGGAACAAAATTTCAAACTTTGTGCTCCAAGTGTGTTCCTGCCTATAAAGTATACTTAAACCCAATCATAAAAAGCTCATACAATATTTAACACATTTATTTAATTTCAAATGCAATTTTAATCGTTTAAATCTACAACTTTTAATAAATTGGTTACAAGTAATTCTGCCATGAAGATCCTTGTTCAGGTATTTCCAGTTAAGGGGTGTGAACTACATGTCTCTCAGCTGCTCTCCTGCATTATCACCCTGTCACATGCTCTTCCAGTGAAGACTATATTGGACATACTGATATTCATTTGTCCAAAAATGTTCTGCTGATGTCACGAGAGAAAGCCCACAGCGAGCAATGACATGCAGATGATGCTATTGCACTGAAAGAGACTGCAAGAGATCAGCAGCACTAAGATGCAAGAAAAGGATAATTAAAATAAATAAATATGGCAGGTGTTTATGATATACTCTATAGTGCTTTTTCTCCAGTAAGAGTTTAGTTCTACTGCAAACCTCATCTTAAAAATTACAACAAAGGCACCTTTATAAATCTTTAGTAGTGGCAATCTACAAGCATATACTTATAGATAATGGCAGGACTTGTATTCTTTGCAAAAGTGTAGAGGTAACCCTGTAAGGGCTGCTGAGTGTTGTAGTCTGTCTGTCACCCTGCCCAGCCAGTCACACACTTTTCAGTCACTCCTTAGACAGAAAGCAATCTTTGCACGTGTTTTTTATGTTTTTTTATTGAGGGGAATAAACTTGGATGGGGATAGGGAAATTATGAGATGCCCTGATGATTGAAAGTCAATGTTGGGACTGAACTATATACACTCCTGGTCCTCTCAGGTGTTCCTCCCAGTCCTCCTGACTGTGTGAGCACTCACAAGCCCTCTAGGCTGCCTCTGTGGAACCCCTGGAGGCTTGCCCGGCAGTGTTCTCCTGCTGTCCAATCTTGTTCCCCCTGTGCCTCCAGGTCAGGACACCTCTATGGGTTGTAAGAGGGTCCCGTCCACACTCAAACCCAGGCTCAAGGTCACCCCCCCAGACTGGGGAGCTCCCTCCAAGGCCCCGACAGCCTAACACTCCATCTCATCTTCCACCCGATCACCAACTCCTCCCCAGCTGGCTGACTGGGTATTTAAGGAGCCTGCCCCCTGCCAATCCAAGTTGGGGATTGGTCAGGGTTCCTCAGAACACGTGAGGCTGCACCACCTCTCCTCTCCTCCTTCCTTTCCAGAAGACACCAGAACATTCTGTAAAGAAGTTGGAGGCCTTGGTGATGCTGCCTATGAGTCACCCAGCTTTACCTGAGTCACTCCCAACCACACCTCAAGCTTGGCTGTCAGCGAAGCCTGGAAATTTACCTATTCTACCAAAAAAACAACATTCTCACTTCTAGCATACTAGAGGGTGCTACATAAGTAAATCCTTTTTCATTAAAAGACAGATGACTCCATCTCCATTTACTTCCTGGAAATCTGGGTCTGCCTCCTGTTACATGTGGCAGTTCATAGGCACTGGTCACGTAGCCTTCCTAGGATGCATCTGTTAGGTCCAGGCTATATGACCAGTTCCTTAAGAAACCAAGAAGTGGAAATACAGGGTTGAGGTCAGGACTATGTGCAAGCCAGTCAAGTTCCTCCACCCCAAACTTGCTCATTCATGTCTTTATGGACTTTGCTTTGTTCACTAGTCCAAATCATTTGATGGAGAGGGGGTCATAGTGTGGGGTTGTTTTTCAGGGGTTGGGCTTGGCCCCTTAGACCCGGTGAAGAGAACTCCTAAGGCGTCAGAATACCAAGACATTTTGGACAATTTCATGCTCGCAATTTTGTGGTTTGGGGATGACCCCTTCCTGTTCCAACATGACTGCGCACCAGTGTCCACAAAGACATGCATGAGTGAGTTTGGGGTAGGTGAACTTGACTGGTCTGTACAGAGTCCTGACCTCAACCCGATAGAAAACCTTTGGGATGAATTAGAGTGGAGACTGTGAGCCAGGCCTTCTCATCCACATCAGTGCCTAACCTCACAAATGCACTTCTGGAACAATGGTCAAACATTCCCATGGACACACTCCTAAACCTTTTGGACAGCCTTCAAATAAAGAATTAAAGCTGTTATAGCTGCAAAGGGTGGGCCAACTCAATATTGAACCCTACGGACTAAGACTGAGGTGCCATTAAAGTTCATGTGTGTGTAAAGGCAGGCATCCCAATACTTTGGTAATATAGTGTATATACATTTTATTAAATATTCGGCTTGATTTTGTCACCTAAATTATTCCCTTTTTTCTGGACCCTGGAAAATCCTAAAGTTTGGGAGATGCTACCACTTTGTAAGTGACTGATGCAGAATAGGGATGGACAAATCTGCCTGGGAACAGTTCACAAACAGTTTTGCAACTGATGTCATCCAATGGAGCCCAGGAGAGAAAAATCGCACATTCCTGTGAGAGATGTGCCTAAGTCTGGTGAGGTCTGCGGATTTGGATGGGAGAGACTGTGGAGGGCTGGAGGGGGCTGGGAACACTGAGGATGGGGGGATGGGGGAACTGTAAAGAGCCTGGGGATGGGGGGGAACTTTGCAAAATGAGGATGAGGTGACTGAAGCCAGAGGATGGGAGGACTGTGAAGCCAGGGGATGGGGGCTGTGAAGCCAGAGGATGGGGGGCTGTGAAGCCAGAGAATGAGGGGAGTGTGAAGTAAGAGGATGAGGGGAGTGTGAAGCCAGAAGATGGGGGACTGTGAATCCGGTGGGGGGGGTCTGTGAAGACTGAGGAGGGGGGCTGACTATGAAGCCTGAGGATGGGGGGGACTGTAAAGACTGAAGAGGGGGGCTGTGCAGATATTCTCATTCCTGTACTATATACACTATATTGGTAAGCAGTCCATGACCATTCTAGTGAAGTTCTTCTGTAAGGTAGGCGCAGATAAAATGTTAGCTCTCTGACTATTTTCAGTATAGACAAATCATATGTAATGGAAGCGTTTTATTTTTATTTTTTAAAATGATTGTGCTGAGGTCTGTGAGACTCTTGCTTGTGGCACAGAAATCTAACCATATGTTATGGGTACAAATAGGCTTTTGGTTTAGTCAACCATGCCCCTTTAATCCCCTCCCACTGTTAACGCAACTTAGCTGCACTCACCATTCGCCGTGGAGCACTAAGCACGCCACAGTACTACTCCACTTAGGGTTCCCAAACACTTACAATTCTACCAACACCCCAGTCACAATGAAAACCATGCCCACTCTTTGCCACAGTGCACTAAGCATGCCGTATCTTTTTTTTTTTTTTTTTTTTATTATTATCAAGCATTGGGGCCCAGCTTAGGATCTTGTGCACAGGCCCACTGATCTCATAAAATGCCCCTGTAAAGCTCTGAAACAGAGTAAAGATTAGAGTGATGTGTGTTGAAACTTGTATTTTTATATTTTGTTTTTTGCAGGATGAGTTTTTTTGTGACTGAAAAGCCACTTTACATTTTGAAAAAAAAAGCAAAATAAAAATGGCCTAAAACCACTCTACTTTCATATTAAATTGTGTTGAAAAAGACACAAGTCAGTCTTTGACAAATCCTACCTGTGTGGTTCCAAAAGAAAGCAATAACAAGACCCCAGGGCAACTGAGTTCAATTTTTCTTCATGGAGGAGAATTCTTTGCAAAACATGATCACTAGATCGGCAGTCAGATAAATTCTCTGGATTAAACATTCCCACGCTATCTTCTGCCTATAGATACCAGCAATTGTAAGTAAAACTCAATTCCTTAATTTCACTATGCCATCCCTACTTCATGCCTTAGAAGCTCAGAGGGGATATATTTTCTTTTCAGTGACTTTCTGGATATTCAAGTAAAAGGAATCAGCTTGATGGAAATAATGGTATCAGTATGTGTTAATAAAACATATTTAAAAATGTAGTTTCTTTGTACCTTTTGTTATTGTATATGTACACAGGACAGTCATTAGTTTTGTAGCCTCCTCTTTTTCTTTAGAATAAAGGATTATTAAAGTGCATGTAAAGCCAATATTTATTATTTACAGAATAAGAATTTTTAATGTTTTCCCAATAGGAAGATTCCTCCCTGTATTTGTCCTGGTGACCATTGTCACTAAGATAGACAGTAATGGGTAATCCAATATTTTAGAGTTTTCACCAAATCAAGAGGTAAGTGTCAATCCAATGAGGACAAATGTCCTGAAGACAGCTGTCTTAGATAAGATTTCCGCCAGTTTTGGTAGTATTTACTTTAATTTCCTGTAGTGTCTCCTAGGCAGGAAGTGAAATCTCCCCCTGGAACACAGACAGCAAAAAAACTTGACAGTTGTATAGCCTGGGCCTCATAGCCACTGCATGGGCTATTATGACAGTAGTTTGATGTCGGTAGGTATAAAAGTATGAAAGATTTTTAAAAAATGTACATATATAGACAGAAAAAACATGACTTTCATTAAAGTGTATTTTTAAAAAAAAATTGCGTTTGCAAAACCAATGCGCAGCTACCGTGTGACATAAAAAACTGCAATGATTGCCATCTTATTCCCTAGGGTCTCTGCTAAAAAAAATATATAATGTTTGGGGGTTATAAGTAATTTTCTAGCAATAAATGCTGTAAACAAAGAGTGCCAGAATAAGCCCGGTCGGCAAGGCCGTCAGTGTATCCTAATATGCTAAATAGCGCACCCTTTTTCTCACATACCCACAATATGGTGTAGACATTACCAATCTGCGTGTTGCGGTGCACTGAAATGCACATGAAATTGCACAGGCAAGGTGCATTGGGTGCCATTCTGCAGATCTTCCATTAATATGTGTTGCAGAAAATGTCTCTGTATTGGAGTTTTTTTTACGGTTGAAGAATGATGACAAATGGTGCACACACCGGGACCTTTGAGCATATGTCAACTGATGGAATGGCAATTGTTGCAGTGAACACAGCTGGATGTTATGACAAAATAGAAGCGGATATCCAATTTTTCTTGCGCTAAAAGTGGAGAATTCTCAAAAACAATTGAGAATACAATTTAAAACAAGCAATCTTATTCCTGTAACTTTCTCTAAAGAATTCATACATAAGATTAAGGCCCCTTTATAACAATCATAGTGGACCATGCAGAACGTAGCATATCATCTACCATCTAATATTCAAGATTAATGAGTGGTTGAGCAATAGAGAAAACAAGTGAACTTGGCTAAATATGTTCTTCCAATGGTCTTCCAAAAGGTAGGTTAGATTAGATTTGTATTATACTAGTATGCACTGGAGTTTCACAGTAGCGCTGCACCGCTTTTGGATTCTATTCTTTTATTAAGTGTAATGAAAGCACCTTTATGGTTTTAGCTGCAACTGGAAATATCTGTATTTAATATATTTTGGTATTGTAAGTTGGGTTGCGCTAATTGTATATTGAATACAATGGTCTTCCAAAACTGACCCTGTGATCCATTTCTCAAAATAAGAAATTCACAAAATTTTGGTTTGTTACATTACTGTTACCCAATTCTAAATTTCACCCTGTTTTAAATAAAAAAAGAAAAAATTCCCTGGAAGCCAATTTTTGTCTCTTTCCTGATTTCCACATCAGACCTCTAGTCAGCAAGTGAGAGATAACAGTAAGGATTTTCTATTTTAGTTCTAGGTGAACTAGATACAGTACATTTATAAGATTGGTGCAGATTGTTACTTTTGCAGTTCCAGCTGTAATAACGTAACTCCTGTCTGTACCTTTACCATGTAAAAAAAGCTTCAGATTTTTTTCCTCCATATTCTCCTTTGACACTTACAGTTTAGGGATTAATTTCAGTGTTAATATGATCACAATAAAACACTTTTTTTCTTTCTGCCATGAAAAATGTCTATTTTCAGGTTCAGGGTTACTGGCTTGGGTTATATTTAGCTAATCCCTTACTAATCCCTTAAAGTGGTTGTAAAGGCTTAAGGTTTTTTACCTTCATGCATTCTATGCGTGTAGGAGAAAAACCCTCTGTACAGCAGCCCCACCTAATACTTACCTGAGCCCCATCTCGATCCAGCGATGTCTAGGAAAGGGGGGGATGAGCAAGCACCCCTCCCGAACCATATGCCCTCAACATTGGGGGCACTTGATGATAAGGATAAGAGCCTCTTCCTCACAAGTCCAGCCCAGTGGTTGTGGGAGTACGGGGGTAGCTTATTGGAATCTGGAAACTCCTTTTTAAATAAAAACACAAAACAGTTTATGACAAGTTCCTTACTAAAAAGAAAAGTGTTCCCCAATGTAAATCCATTATCAATCACAATGAACGCTGATCTGCATGCAAAAGAAAAAATGCAAAATGCGAAACATGACCACTCCCATCGCTTGGCACTCAATGAATGACAGTGCCATTTCCCCCTGCTGCTAAGTAAACAAAGGGATGGGGGTCATTCCTTACCCTATGATGTTATGGGGCGGGGTCTCTAAGGGGTGTCATAGGGGTGGGGTTACCCAATGATGTCACTGGGTGACCTTGCCCCTTTGTTTACTTAGCAGTGGGGAGAAGTGGCGCTGTCATTCAGCGAGTGTCAAGTCATGTTCATGAGGCAATGTTTTTTTTTTGTGTGGGTCAGTAGCCAGTGTTAATTGTAATTGATGATTGATTTACATTGTGGGGCATTTTTATTTATTTATTTATTTTAAATAAAGGACTTGTCAAAAACTTTTCTTGTGTTTTTATTTTTTTTTACATCTTTTTTGCATGTACCCCATACTCATTCACGTGGGGGGGGCTGCAATCTTGCTAAAGAGGGCTTACAGATTCTGAAAAAATTACCCTCTCCACCGCCACAACTAGCAAGCCTGGGTTGTGGGAAAGAGGCCCTTGTCCTCATCAACATAGGGACGAGGTGCTTTGTCAGGGGGGGAATGTTGAGGGCAACCCCCATTTTGAGAGCATGTGGCCTGGTATGGGTCAGAGGGGGGGCATTGCTTACCCTCCTATTATTGGCCTGCTGTGCTGTATGCTTGGATAAGAGTCTGGTATGGATTTTGGGGAGCTCACACCATCCCACAGGAGGGATGAGTCACTGGCTGTTAGGACACCGGCGAGTGTTAGCTTCTAACAACCAACACAAATTGCACACAGAATTGCACCAAAAAACACCTGTAGATGTGATTTTGATGCATTTCCATTGAAGCCTATGGACCACAAAATTGTACTGTATGGCACCAAAGTAGCACAGGATTCTTCCCCAAAGTCGCATTGCAGTTGCACTGCGTTGATGTGAACAGGCAACATTGGAAGCAATGTTATTTCAATTGACATCCAATTACATGCAATCCAAGTCAAATCTGAAATCACATTAGTGTGAACAAGGCCTAAATGGCATTTCTCTGCCAAAAGGGCTATTGGTTTGTATATGTGTGAATGTTAGGAAGAAAAACAACATGTGCTTTCCCTATGCAGAGGAAAGCAAAAAACTAATTTTGGCTGGATTTAAACCTTTCCATATGTGTTTTCATGTATTTTTATGTGCGTTATCAACAATGATGTGATTATGTGCTGCCATTATAATTACTAGGTTGTACAGTATATACAGTATACATCAATTTTATCAAAGATTGGACAACACACCCTACGGATGAGAACTAGCACTATGTATAACAATAAACACAAGTACATGTATTTATGTGTGCAAAATGTGTGTTGAATCGCATAGATGTAAATAGGCCCTATTTTGGCCCCACCAGCAGCCTTAACCTCCCTGGCGGTATGATTATTTCAGATTTTAGGTGCTGAAAGCGGTACAATTATTTTGCACAGAAATATGGCGTTTCATATTGTAGGCCTGTAATTCTTAGGAATAGTTCACTTAAATCTGTCCAAACAAGAGTCTAGTAGACATCCCGGGTATGATAAAGTTTGAAAAACGAAATAAAAAATTATAATATAATAAATAACTATAAATAATTAAAACACATAATAATATAATAATAATAAAAATTATATAATAATGTAATCAAATCAAAAACACTGAAATTTGCACAGTTGCAGAATTTTAGCTTTTATTACTTTTAGTGTTTGATGACGGATCTCCCCACAAATCACTATCGCTCAATTCTGCAAGTGATTATAATTTATTATCGCTTTTTTCTAGCTGGTCTAAAACCACTTTTGATGTAAAGAGACAGTTTTGGTTGCTATGGACAATCTCCAGTTTCCTGGCAGAAAGAACAGTTTTATATATATAAAACTGCATGCAGGACACTGGGCAGACCACTAGGGACAAAGGGGATGTGTAGTTATTTGATACAGTACTGTAATCTGTAAGATTACAGTATACTGTATCTATACTATGTGTTTCACTTTTGAATTTACCGCCGAACTCCGTCCCCGTGCGTCGCAACGCTCGCAGGGAACGGAGCTCGGCACTGTGAATCGAGCGAGACACAGCGGCTCGCCGATCACAGCGGGGGGAGACATCGCAGGAACCAGGGGACAAGGTAAGTAATCTCTTCCTGGATCCTGCGATGCAAGCCAGAGTCTGGCTCGGGGATACCGCTTTTGGTATGTAAAATCCACCCCGAGCCAGACTCGGGAATACCGCCAGGGGGGTTAAGTGACCTTCCATTTCTGCCTCCACTGCTCCAATTTTCTACTGGAAGCAATGGGAGGGTGCCTGTTGTAGGTTGCAGCCCTTTGTAGTCATGAATTGGAGCTTACACAGGGCTGAAGAATTTCTGTCTGCCCCATGTTACAGTGCTGGGCCAATATGAAGGGGGAAGTGAGTGAAGGGAATGTGGGAAAATGCAGCCACTAAGACCATCATTAAAGTGAACCTGTTGCTTTTTCCCTGCAAAGTTCCTTTAGAACAGGGGTCTCAAACTGATGGCCCTCCAGTTGTTGCAAAACTACAAGTCCCATGAGGCATTGCAAGGCTGACAGTTACAAGCAAGATTCCCACAGGCAGAGGAATGATGGGACTTGTAGTTTTGCAGCAGCTGGAGGGCTGCCAGTTTGAGACCCCTGCTTTAGAATAAGGACAAGAGCACAGAATGCGTTTGTATTAAAACCCAATTTGACTAAAAATATAAAAATCCCTCCTCTCACTTCTAAAAATTATTCAGAGCTGCTATTAGTAATCAAGGGGTCCCTACCTGACAGCCCCCCCCCCCCCCAAAAAAAAATATTAAAATGATATTTTTGCTAAAAATACACTACGTAAAATGATTCTTAGCTGACACAAAATAATTTACAAATGTCCTGCTAAATCTAAAATAAAAACTATATTAAGTTAGTAAATAAAGCTGTGTGTGTGTATAAATCTTGGGGGCTCAACCCACTTCCTGGGAGCCCAGGAAGTGAAGAAAAAATCCCAAGGATGCATCATAGCTTTTGGCTAACAGGAGAATGATTCGGAGAACATCTCTGAAGCTGGTCACACATGGATCAAGATTTGGCCAGTTCAGCAGGGACCAGCTGAATTTCAATCCATGTATAGGCAGGGAGGTTGTACTGAAGTCAATCTACTGATCAACTTCTGTACAACCAGCCTGTAGGATTTTCCCTCCCTACACTACTACATTTCATTCAAACATTTATAAGAAATATCTTAGTACATATGATGACCTGACTAATATCATTCAAAAGTACTTAAAAATTCCATTTGCTTTTAACTTTTAATTTTGGAACAAATGGACTTTCCGAAACAAAAACTATATTTATTGTTAGAAGTTTGTTCGTTCAGGAAAAAATTTCCATCCTCCTTTATATAAGACTAACATTCTTAAGATGAAAAATTTTAATGGACATTCTACTAGTGCATAGGCAGCTTAACTGGATTTCTTAAGCTAGTGAATCATGAGAACTTCATGGTTATTTAAGTATCTGAAAATCTACCCAGTTCTCAGTTTGGACAAGCCAATTTATTAATCTATATAGAATAGTAAGCACTAAAAAGCCCAGTAATTGACCTAACTTTAATGAAGAAAAAGCTGACCTGGATCATACTCCACAAACAAAAAATGGTTAGTGTCCTACAAGTCAAACAACACCTGTTTGGAAAGGTATGGACCCCTTGGCTTTCTTACCTATAGGTTCCAAACACTCAGGGTTGACACTGGATGGGTGGTAGGATGGATTCCTGGGCGTGTGTGGTCTCACTCCTCTGCTATTTTCCCTAAATTTTCTTTCTCTTCTTTACATTAATTGCTTTTTATATCTTCCTCCTCATGTGCAAAATTGGTCCTTTAGTCGGCCCCTCTGTCTCGACTTAAGGCTTTTGTCCAGGGTTTTATATGTGATATTTTATCCTAATAGGATACAAATTTGATTAATTTTATTTTCCTAGTTATTTGAGGTTCTTAAAGTAAGATAAATAAGTTTAGTTTTAGGCATCATAGTGGTTACTATGTTTGCCATAGTTTTATTATTATGGTCATAGCCTGCTCTGGTGGTAGGGTGGGCAGGTGTAGTCTTGCTTGACCTCTCCGCCAAGACTACTATGTTGGCCTGAAGTAAGACTCATCGGTTGTTTGGTTTCTTTTTGGCATATAGCTGAACATGGATTGCTATATGGGGCTTTTCACGGTTGACCAGTTCCTGGTACCTATTGATGGACTTTCCCTGGGTTCCTGACTAAACCTCTTATCCTTTTAATATGCTATTGTTGCCATCTTCTTGTTTAATGATATTGATGACAATGTCATTCTGCACAAACCCGGTGCTACATTATAACGTTTTTTATTGTCATTTAAAAACTGAATCTGAAACTGAAGACTGAGACAGAATAGTAAGCACTGTTCAGCAATATTTTGTAGGCCAATAATATGTGCTAACCTGTCAATGTAAGGAAAATGTCACAATATCTTATCTTACATGAAATAGGTTCTTACACGTTTCCAAGAGGCTGACTTTCATATTTGTTCATTTTTCTAACCATTCTTGCTCAGGAAAAATCATGTTTAATGTTTAGTAGTTCTTAAAAAAGGGCAATAGCATGCATTGGTTGGGTTAACATATTAGAGTGTGACAGGCTAAACTAATCTCTGCAAATATTAGATACTATAATCCTCTTCAATAAGCAAATCTGATCTAAACACAAACAGATTTATTACTTAAAATCCTGACATACATGCTCCATTCAGCTTTATTTACTTGTCACAAAATAGAGAGGAAATTTGAGTTGGTATAGTCAACCAAAAAAATCACAAAAGTAAACAAAACACATATCCAGAAATCGAAGCTTCAATCACAGTGCAGTTATCAACAAATATTTGCAATTTTCCTCTTATGACTTTTACCCAAACTACTCTTGATATTTAGGTAAGATAAATGAAAATTTTTAATAATACGACTGTATAGGTGTGGAGTTGCCCATTTGTTTGAATTTTCAAAGTTATTTAATTAGAGTTTCGCTATAGGGAGTCAACTTAGCTTTCAGTTTAAAGTGGTATTAAAGCTTCATTGTTTTTTTTTTTATTCGCAAACATGCGATACTTACCTGCTCTGTGCAGTGGTTTTGCACAGAGCAGCTCTGATCTTCTTCTTTTTGGGTCCTCTGCCGGCACTCCTGGCTCTTCCCCCTCGAGTGGTACCCCCAGAGAAAGCCGCTTGCCCTGCAGGCACCGCTGCAGGCTTGCTCCCGAGCTGCTGCTCTATGCGTCCATAAGACACATAAAGCTGTGGCTTGGCCCTGCCCCCCTGCTCTTTCCTCATTGGCTCACTGGCTGTAATTGACAGCAGTGGAAGCCAATGTGCTCCTGCTGCTGTCTCAGTCAATGAGGAGGGAGAGCCCTGGGACAGCTGAGGATATCGTGAACATTGTTGGACCTGAGGGAGGTCAGGTAAGGTTTGGGAGGTGGGGGGCACTGCACAGAGAAGGTTTTTTTACCTTCATGCATAGAATGCATGAAGATAAAAAACCTTCAGCCTTTAGAACCACTTTAAATCAGTTAAATACATTCCAGGGGCATCAAAACAAAAGGTGTGCAAAGTCCTACAGTTCATTTTCTTTAGAAAACAGCCACAGCCTGTGTAAAAAAAAATCCCATCCCCTGCAAGGCATGCTGCAGAGAAGGACTCTTGCTATCTTTGTAGAAGCAGTGGTCTCTCTGTAGAGATCAAACACATCCCCTGTTGCTTCAGACATAAACCTCTCCAGTAGGGAGTGAAAACTTTGCTGATTGTAGAGCTATAAGTCTAATGGTGAAGACAGGGGTCTTTGGTAGCCCATTTCTCATTATTCCATAATCAAATTTCAACAATTGAACAATGAGCATCTCATGTCTATGGCTAGCCTAAATTTTAACAAAAACCTTCTTTATCTGCTCCCTTTTGGTCTGGTAAATATACAAATGGAAACATTTTTGCAATTGCAAAATGCAACCTGTTGACACTGCAAGAAATCTTTCTAACCGATAACTTTCTTTGTCCTCTGCTTGTGCTCCATTGTTATCACTTACATTCCTCCCAGCAATCTATGTAGACTACAGGATGCTGCCTTCTAAGTTACGGAGTGAAGAAGGGTGGGAAGTGTTCTGCAGACTTGTCCTAGGGTAGCAACTTTTCTCCAAACATAGACATAGCATGGTGAGTGAACATTGTCACCCTTGGACAGGAAGTGTGTTCCTGGCAGGATCACCAGGTGGAAATAAAGGAAAAAGTCTAAAAAAGGAAACTAATGCAACCACTACACTACGGACAGGTAAACTGCAGTATGTTACATTTTTTTTACTTTGGTTTAGATATGCTTTAAGACTAAGAAAACATGAGCTTCAAGCTTTTTTCTTGTCTGCGGTTCCAACACCAGAACACACACATATTTAATTCAACCACCAAAAGTCCTTAAAACTGACCTACGTGTATATATAAGAAACACAACAAAATTCAGCTCTCTATTCTTTAAAATGTTATTAAATGTATTTATGAAATGCAATCATGTTAAGTACCAGATCTGACCAGGTTTCAGCCTCTTTAAATCCACTGTACAGCTCACACTGGGAGATGGAGAAGTAGCCAATCAGTTGCCCTGCAATGCTCATGTGCTTACAAGTGATAGGTTGATGGGAAGAGAGAACAAAGTGACAGTGGGGTTGAATTAATAAAACTGGACAGTGCGAATCTGCTATTGCTCTGCATAGAAACCAATCAGCTTCCTGTTTTGTTTGTCAAAGCTTAATTGAACAAGCTGAAGTTAGAAGCTGATTGGCTACCATGCACAGCTGCACCAGATTTTACACTCTCTAGTTTTAGTAAATTTCATTAAGATGAGCTCATCAGTCTGCTGATTCTCCTTTGACTGTTCAATAACAGGTGGTGGGAAGGGACACGAGCTGTAAGTGTTGCTTAAAGCAGAACGTAATGGTATCTGAGCACCACAAACTGAAACCACAATTGAATTCCTATTTAATATGCAAAACAAACTCATATTTTTTTTTGTTGCGAAGTCACTTTGAAAAACACTAGCATTTCTACCTGTGGCCATCTTGATTAAGAGCATATTATTCGTGTAGTATTTACTTCCTGGAATCCATCTGCCCTTAGCTCAGGCATGCAGGCAGGAGGGTGTGCTTAGCTGAGACCCCCCCCCCTTTCTCTCCTACAGATGAAAGAAATAAAATTGCCAAGGAAGACTCTTGGGATGTATGACATCATTGTGACCTAGGTCAGAAACCAGGAAGCCACTGAAGAAATTTAAACAAAAAAAACAATTTTAAAGTAAGTAAATATAATACACCTTTCTATCTATTTACTAAAGCTAGCAGCATACGGATTAAAATTGCTCATGAAGACTGAGAGGGTTTAGTTGCACAGGAAATTCAGGCCTCCAGCACTGCCAGGCAGGGCTATGCTGTGTAGCAGTGCTGTGCACATTTTAGCACCGGATGAATGTAAATAAAAAACCTTTGGCAGATAAAACAGCCCCATATACATATCTGATCTGTGTATTTAGTTGTTTGCCTGGAGTTCAGCTATTACAGCTATTGCCTCAGTGCCCAATCCTAATGTACATATCTTGCGGAAGAGTATAGAAAATATACAAAGCCCACATGTGGTTGCAGATGTGGTTAGCATATGATTACACCTTCTATTCCAGACATTGCATAGCTCATCATTAATGGTCGGATCCCAAAAGGGAAAAAGAGTTCTTTGTGCACCATAGATTTGGTGTGTATGTGCAAATTAGGTGTATAATGCCCAATGACTCAAGTGTCAGGGCCTGTGTTTGGTAAAGACATCAATTTGTATGGCATTCAAATAAGGACAATTTAAAAAAAACAGCTTGGAAAATGATTCAGTGTTGGCATGGTTTACTAAAGACTCAACTGTGCCACAATGTTATGATATTGTAAATTAGTATATGTAGAACATATTCAAATGTGGCTGTTGCTGCTCATTGAGTCACAAAGGTCACATTTGATGTCTTGTTACTTTTAATTCTATGATTCCAACACATTTACTTTCAAATTAAAGGGTAACTCCACTTAGTTGGTAAAAAAATTGCAAATAAATAAAATAATAATATAGAGTAGACAATTGCGACTCAAGTCATATTATAACTGAATGTTATTAACAATTACCTTTCCTTTTCAATCTGCAGCCGCTGTAATTTTCTGTAAAATGCAATGCAATATGGCTACCTGGAGGGGTTCTGTACACAAAATGTGTACTGGCCACTCCCCAGAAACATTATTCCCTGCTTGTGTGATTGGCTCACTGATTTTCTAAGAAGTCTACAGAAGATACAAGTCAGATTTCAGGCATCCCTGCAACAAAAATGTCATTTTTGGTCAGATGCTCCCAATAAGAAGTCACGTCTAATGACCATGCAGACAATTCCACGTTCCTCATTAGAGCCCTGCAGGCACAGCAGCTGTTATAATTATGAAACCACTGCCATTGGATTCCCTTTCCACACGGACACCGACAAACACACAGGGATTACTTAAGAATAACAAAAGGTAGTAATCTGCAGCAAAGTTTGTTAAAACCCTTGTAATGTACACAGATCACCCAGAGGGGAATGTTTTTTTTCTTAACAAAAGTGGAGTTACTCTTTGACCTAAAGTAGATCTAAACCCAATCGCCAAAATATCATACGTTTTAACAGGTTTGTGCCATTTTTAAAAGTTGTTCTATGGGGTTGATTTACTAAAACCGAGGAGTGTAAATCTGGTGCAGCTTCCATTTTTTTTGTCAAAGCTTAATTGAACCAACTGAATTTAGAAGCTGATTGGCAACTGTGCACAACTGCACCAGATTTTGCACTCTCCAGTTTTAGTAAATCAATGCCTAAATATTACTAAATCTCTTTATCTTTCATTAAAAGAATAGCTGGTGATCCTGCCATGAAGGTCCTTGTTCAGAGACTTCCTGTTAGAGAGACAACTGTCTCCAAAATGGACTTCTGTGTCACCCTGTTACATGTGCCTCTGGATGATACTACAAATGGTTGTGCAGGCACACCCCCACCTTGTGCAGTAATAGTTCACTGTTATCACTATTGGAGAACTGGTCCAGAACTGATGCTGAAGTACATGTAGATAGGAAATGACTAAAATAAGTTGGTGAAAAAGTTTGAAAACAGGGAGATTTAGTAAAACTGGTTCTCATAGAATCTGGTGCAGCTGTGCATATTAACCTGCTACTAGGTTGTATTGACAAATCTTAAAGTAGAACTATGTTCAAAACTTTTTTTTCATTTTGGATAGAGTAAGGGAGGGTTATAACCCGTGTCAGATTTTAAATTTTTTTTTGCCATCGGTATCCCATTGCGGAGATTTCCCTTCACTCCCGGTCCCATAACCAAACAGGAAGTGAGAGGTAATCCCTGCAAATAAAGGGAATTCTTTGAGGACCCCCAGGTCACCAGAACTAGTGTCCCCATTGGAAGATTTCCCCATTATTACTTTTCTGGGGACAGCTCAACATTTGGGATTTTCTTTTATATTCACTTTCAATGATAATAGTAAACAAGACAAATAGAAAATGCAAATCTCCCAGAGGTAGTCATGGGGTTCCCCATGACTAAGCTCTGGGGGGGCAAAGTAAAACGCGTTAGGACGTGGCCTGGTCAGAGTCCAGGCTGAGGTTACCACTCTATTCATTGCAGTAGGCAACTATAGATGTGCGACTTCCAGGAGTTACTCTTCCTTTCTAGAACCTTTACAAGAGCCGGAATAGGCGCCATCCCCTGTCAGCATTCTACCAGCAGCTGCAAATGCACTACCTATATACCCCCTCCCTATGGAGCCTGAGCGCCCACACACTTTTCCCAGGTCACAGTGAAGTTAAAATCTGATTGGGTACTGCGCACAGCTCCACAAGATTCTGTGTGCACCACTTTTAGTTAAACCCCCTCCAATGTGTCTTATGAAAAAATTAGCAAATGTCTATGATTGACAGCGTTTTTACAAACCAAATGTTTTCCAATTAGTATTTAGGTCTACTTCAGATCTACTTCAATATTATTCTACCCATAGAAGGGGCATTTTTTCCAGCTCAATCTTTGATGACATAGACATTCCTTATCGTAAATACATATCATGTATTTCAAGCCTACCAAATACGCCAAGGTTATTTATTATGTTTATTTGTGCAGTTGTACCAAATAATGATGTTGGAATTATATGACACCTTACATGCTAGTAATATGTGACCATACATGAGACCCTTTATATTTCTTCATTGCACTGGTCCGTTGACTAAGACTGCCTTAGAAAATACGACGGGTGATACATGGAGTAGGAAAATATGTGAAAAAATGGACAGTGATCTTTCTTGCTGCTAAAAGGCACAAAGCCATTCATACATGGATACATTTTTATGTGGACAGCAGATACTTCCAGTATCATTGTTATACTGGAGGAACCATAGCCAATCAGTTGGAAGACACCAGCCTAGCAAATATGACCACATTCGTTGATATTTTTCTTGTGTATGGTACAAGAATAACTCTCAAAATTGACCATTATCCAGTTGGCCCTAAACTAATAATGGATGTTGCGATAATCATTATAGTGACAGCATCTGACTGTATATGCGGTTCACATTTAAGTATTTTTTAATGGCATGAATGATCCAGGCATTTGACTTGGACACTGATCCGCCAGATCCTACAGATATTCCAATAAGTATGCCTGGCCAACTCTGACAAACATTTGTCCTGTCAGCTGGACGATGAGTCTGGGTATCCAGTTCTCCTGGTATATAGCCAGCTTTAAAAAGGCCTGCATGAATGATTCGAAGGTAAGTGTAATTCCAACAAAAAAAAAAATAACAGAATTCATCAAGCCTGACCTAGTGATCTTGTGCCATAGCAGCTTTTGTGTCTTACATTGTCTTGTAAGCAGTAGAAGCCAACACTAGTAACTGCTTAAAGTAATTGGAATAGAAAGAAATAGGAAAACAATGAAAACCATTAGATTCAACAACAACGTGAATAGAAAAAGGACAAGGAATAAGAAAAGGAAACAAGATTTGCTAGGGAGTTTAAGGATTCTGCTTTATATAAATAGACAACTATTACAAGTGCAATAATGATATAATAATAATAACCTATATTGTTTAAGTAATCCCTTTAGATGTCCATAATATTACAACATACAGATGTCATTTTATGTTTAATATACAAACCTAATGTTTCATTTGAAGACTCTATCACTGGTAAAATATTTCACCAATGATCATAGCATATGGTTTCTGTAAAGGGCTCCCCCCTCCAGTTATCTTTAGTCTGTGAATACATGTACATCTTACAATATTAGGTTCTTATATTCTGGCATATAGATTAAGCATTTAGGAAATTATATTTGATATGGCCAACATCTAGATATGGCCTATATACCATGCATAGCAAAATCAAATTGTAAAAATACATGAAACTCAATATTTATTTGTGGTGTTTAGCATTGCTGATGATGTAAAAATGTTTATGTGCATGCATTTATTTATTTTTTTATCTATAATAATATCTGGTAGATTAAACATTTTTTTTTATTATTATTAAGGCAGTATTGCAAGGCAATTTGTGATTGTTATATGCCATAGCGTAGCATAAAACCTTATTAGGCTTTTTTTCCTACCTTGCATAAATAAAAAAATAATCTACCTTGCCATCTATTTATTGTGATTTTATTACTTTCATAATGTTAGCATTTAAAATGTTTAGAAATATACAAAAAAAGGACAAATTGTAGTCTGAAGTATAAAAAAAAATCCCCATACTTTAAAAGCAATTTAGAATAAAATAATAAGTAATTCATATTTGCTTATTTATTATTTTAACTTCACAGCTAAACCTTGAAGCATGTGATTCTAGGGTAACCTGGGTAGTAAGATTACAAATACATTTTTAGATATCTGATTTTAATTTGATTCCCCCAGTCACTTGTATCAGATAGCAATATCCAAGCCACTATTATTAGTTCAATATCATGTGGCACGAGATAGTACTTTTAATGAAATCTATTTCATTACATATTTTAATGCAAATTGTCCTTAATAGTCATTGGTCAAACAGGTTCACATAATTCACCTTTGGGATTATCTTTTGAATGTATTTATTAGAAACATATCAGAGATGTTTAGCATGAATATATTGTGTTGAAATAGTTGCAGAAGGTGAACCTTTTTCTTTTTCTTTTCTACACGACTTTGTTTTGACAAACTGACAAGATATTGATCATGAGATGAGAGTCACCACTGATGAGGTCATGTGTGAGGGTTTTGTGGATGAAGGAGTCTTTTTGGCTACAGCTACTGTGGAAACGTGTGCTGCAGCCCCCTCTATCAGCAGGAGAACTCATTAAAATTGTACACAATTAAGTAAAGGTGGGTACTTTATTTGTCTAATTTACTGGATGTATGGTTAAGAGAAATATTAAGAAAAGGTGTACAAAGAGTACTGTTCTAGATTGTTTTGCTAAGTTTACTTTTGCCTTTTTTACCCTTATGCTATGCTTTTATTAGCCCCACTTTTAATGCTATAATGTATTTATTACACATTACATATTTTTGTGTTACATTTCCATTGTATATTAAGAAAATATAAGACTAATGTTAGCAAACCAAAAATAAATAATACCAATTCTAATCATCATGAAAATTGTATACCTTGAATACGGAAAAAAATAATACTGAAACGCGGGAACTATGCAGATAAGGTGAAATACCATATAGACACAATTTAAAACCAGTAATACAGTGGCAGATGGTCAAAAATGTATATTGAATATATACTTTTCTTTCACAAGACTGAAATAAAGTTTTATGTTGGCATATTTATTATAAAATCTATTATAAAATGTACTTTTAATAAAATAAATATAATTATGTTTATTCAATTTCTAGTATTTTATGTACGCAAACACATTTAAATATTATTATTTTTTAAGTCTGATATGTATTTTCTTAGCAAATACCTGATAAAGTAGACCATAAAAGTTAGTAACCCTTAATGCATGCATCTAATAATAATAAACGCTACTTCAAATTTACCACCAGCAATCAACAAACAACATAATTGTAGAGCTCAGCCTTAAACAATGGAGCTTTCTGTCCTACAGCTGTGTGTCAGCTAACCAGTTCAAGAGAATATATCCTTACATGACCTCTACGTCATCTATATAACATCTCTTACAGCACCAGTGAATCAGAAAGACACATATTTGAATGGGACATTGTAGTCTATTAATGCACACCATCCCACTCATTTTATTTTGTCAAAATTCATCAAATATTTAAAACATTGCTTCCTATTAAAACAGGCACTATAAATCCAAAACAAGCAACTTCCTCCTTTGTATATCCATTTGGTTTTAATAAACTCCACCTTATAAGCTGAATTAGTAACAAAATAATGTTTCATAAAGTTGAATAATAAGTGTATTAAGTTTATTTTTTTAAGGCTACAGTGCACGGGTAAAAATCACTTTTCAAACTATGTTTTTTAATAAAAAAATTTTAAAAATGCATAAAACAAAAAGCCTAAAGGTAGAGTTTAAAAAATAACAATAATAAAAAAAATATATATACTTAAAACTATAAAAACTATAAGCTTAAAAAAAATATATGCAGCAAACAAATTTAAAATTGTATGTGTATATTTATTGTGTATATATATATATATATATATATATATATATATATATATATATATATATATATATAAAAAACTATAAGCATAAAAATATTTCAGTGCACAGAGGTGCGTGAGGACTAAGACCAGGCTGGCTCTGCAAAATACAGTAGTTGTTTACCAGAAAATTAAAATACAGAAAAATGCTCTTGTTTTATTTATTTATTTTAGCATAAACCCCATCCATTTTACATTGTGCACATATCTGCTGAATTTAATCCCCAATGGCACCAGCCTGTCCTATTTCTGGCCCTCCTGCAGGATTAAGTAGTGAAGTATTTAGGGCGACTGGCGAATGTCAGCCCGGGTGAGGTCTCAGGGACTCAAGCTGGCTGTACACCATAATGATCTCATGTAAATGTTCCTGACTCAGTGATTTTTGCTGACCCGCAAAGTGCTGCAGCTCTTGTTAGAGGGCGAGTCCTATGCTGTGCCTACACCACTCAGGAACATTGGTAGTAAGAGACAAGCCCTGGTTGCCAAGACTGCTAGGAAATCTGGATATAAAGGGGAATCTTTCACCAAGAACATTAGCTTTAAATTACAATCTTTAGCACTATGGAGATCACTGACAACTGTTAAAAATGATGAAAGATGTAATTGACTAGAGTAGACCATAGCATCTGCGTTCAGTTCAGGAGTTAAAATGTGTAAAAATTCTAAATTCTAAACATAAATTATATATACAGTATGTATGTATGTATAAATATAAATAGTACGTAAAAATGTATAAATATGTATATAATTATGCATAAACAAAACAATTATATATATATATATATATATATATATATATATATATATATATATATATGTATATTAATGGAAAAATAATAATAAGAAAACAAAATAATAATAAATCGGCATTGAAAGACAACTTTAGCTTGCTCAGTTGCCACAAACAATTCTTCATCCGTAAAGCATTCAGTATCAGTGACGTCACCCACGAACTATAATGCTAACAAGTTCAATCAAAATATATAATGTATTATTAAAGTGTCCTGATGCAACAAGTAGTACAAGATGCTCATTCCAAAGTGTCTGCGCTCCACTTACTTATTGGCTTAGTGTCCTTGCCACACAGACCTGGATGTTTTCCCATAGACCCTGAAGAGGTCCCTTGGTGGCCGGCTCCGTCCCCCTTCCCCTCCCAAGCTGTGCTCATTAGAAGATTGCTTTCACGCTGTTGACTTTTTTGCTGCTATCTGCTGCTGAACTGTAAAGGTCGCAAGAAGACCTCTCATACTTATCAGCCTTGCACGGGTCAGTAACTGGAAGCTGGCTTGCCCTGGCTATGGCTCAGGCAAAAGGGGCTTGGAATCACACACAGCTCACTCCATTAGAACACTTTCACTTTCAAGGATTTAAAGGAAAGGATTTTCACAAAAACTTGCAACTGGTAACTCTGACTAATAATATAAAAAAATAAAAACAGAAAAAAAAAAGCACCCATAGAAAGAAACTAGGCCGGTTTAGCATGAGTGATTGGCCAGAGTAAGGTTGCTGGTGCCCTGGGGATCCAATGTTGCAATCACAGGGGCACAATATGTGGTGTGCAGTGTTGTTAATTAAAGCAATGCCCTACCCTCATTATATTTTTAGTAGATCTGCAGTTTTCCATTATGGTAATTCAAACTACTTATTCACAACAGGTTTTTGTAATCAAAGTCTGCTCAGCGAGTATAGAACTGTAAGTCCCAGCATGCCTGTAGAGTGTCCTGAGACTGGTAGTCACAGTGGGCTGTATTTATCAAAGCAAAAGCATTAGAGGGAAGGAAATAATAATAATAAGAAATTGGGCACCACTTCCACTCCTTTTCCAAGAAAAATTCCAAGCTCACTTACCAAGCAGCCTGCAACAAACCAAATTGTCCTGTCTAACAGTTCATGTTAAAACAAGGGGTTTAGTTTGCACACATTTGCAAATATATGCATAAACTGCAGAGGCCACGTCATGGCACCCCAGTGTACTGCAGTCCTAACTCTATACATTTTGAGAGTCTCCATAGTTGGAGCACATACAGTATATAATAATGGATAGATTAAGGGAAAGTATGCCTGGATGGAGCCCACCCCTCCTTAAAAGTATAGGAATGTACTGGACATCCAGCAATAGCACAATGGCAGGGAAGGCATCCAGTGAGTCCCCTCATAAGTTCACCAACAGTCCAAACAAATGGCAACCACCCCAACCTATAAGTGGCTTTTGCAGCAAGGAGCGCATGCTCCTTGCTGCAAAAGCCACTTATAGGTTGTTGTAATTGTCGTTTGTTTACACCACTTCCACTTCCCTTCCTCCTACATTAATAAAAATTAAAATAGCTGGACCACTAGCAAAAGATAACGCTATCTAGTGCCAATCAAGGAAGTCTCGTCCCTCCTGCTGCATTCTCTGCAATGTAAAATAAATGCAATGGCAGGAAGGAACAGCAAAACCTTGTTGCTATTGCTCTGGTAGAGAAAGGTAGATGAAGTTGAGTGCAGACACCACATCACTGGTGTCCTTAAGAGGTATAATAATCGAATAATCGGGGGGGGGGGGGATTCTGTTGGGAATATGAGTTTTAGGTGGATTTATGCCTCCATTTTATTCAAATATGAAAGGTTTGGATCTCAAACTAACTCAAAGGATGCAGTTCAACTGCTGACTGTCTCGGCAATTGACCCTGAGTCAGCTGGCCTCCTTGCTAGATAAATCCCTGCAGCTGCCGTTACTCCCCTCTTGTAAATATCCTTACTCTAAATGTAAGAATCTGAACCCACTTGTCACATGGGAGGAAGTTGCACATGAAAGAATTATGTGAGGAGAGGCTGTAGTTCCAACTGGAAGCACTGGGAAGGACCTACTGAATCCGTTTGCAACAGATTGTGTCCAATAATAGCTGCACAAATGCAACATTTCCTGGCAACCATTAGCAGCTCACTGATTGTTTTATTTTTTGCTACTACTTGGTCCAGATCATAGAGAGCTCCTAGATCAAGATTAGTGGGCGATATGACATCTTCTGTCCTTGACTAAGCACCTGATCACCTACCGACTTTTCCTCTTCATGCAGTGTTTCTTTTTCCTATAGAAAAAAAAAGAACATATTAGGCCTTGTGTACAACAGGCAGTGGAGTACTGCATAAAGAAATGGGGATGGTAACAATATTTTTAGTTTTTTACATGCATTCAAGCCCTACATAGAGTGTCCATTGAAATCTATGGCATGGCATGTGAAATTGCATAAACATTGGTTTAAAAATGTTTCTGCATACATTTTAAATGCTAATTTTAACCTTTTGCTGACCAGGCAACACATATATGCAGCGAGAGGGCAGGTGGGCTTTACCGCCCAGCCATTGCACATATGAGTCCATTAGGGTCTGAGATTCTGTACTGAGATCACGCTCACTACACACTCCCAGCACACCTACAGCTCCCAGTCATTGTTTGCGATCAGACGGGCTCTGCTGATAATGTGGACGTTGTAACAGCCAGCCACAGTGAATCTGTGATCAGGAAGCCAACTCCATCCCCTGGCATTAACATCCACTTAAAGAGCTGCTAGGAGGTGGTGGAAAGGGGTTAAACTTTTATAGTTAAGAAAAACAGGTGCACTCACCCACAAAATCAACCATATGAATAAATAAAAATCAAGAAATAGCATCAACATGATATAAACATGACTCAAAAAGTGCAAAAATATATAAAGTGAAAAAGAGTTTTAAAGTCCAAAAATATGTAAAATGCAAAATAGTTCTAAATATATAACAAAGTCCCAAAAAATGCAAAAGCAAATATAACAAAATGAACAACAAAAAAAGTGCATAAAGTAGGTAACTCAATCACAAAAATAAAATCAATCAAAAAATGAATAAACTTATATGTAACATAGTCCCACAAAATAAAGCGCAAACAAATATAAAAAAAAAGTCCCAATAATAATCTATGAAATCCAGTGATGAAAATGAATGGATAAGTGTCTTTTTTCAGCCAGATTAACAATGTAAGTGAAAGAGTCCAAAGTACCTTGAATTGTTCATAACACTGTCATATTAAAACAGCCAACGCGTTTTAAGGAAAAAAAACTCCCCCTTCCTCTGGGCTAAAATGGATAAAAAAACTAAATAAATAGAAATAAAAAAATATATATGGTAATGATGAAAAACTAGTGTCTATACATATAAAACTATGGAATATTATACAGAAATATGCACCATCTTAAAACAAATCCTAGGTAAAAAATAATCCTAAATGATCACATGAACTGTGAAGTGTGTATCTATGCTCAGATCAGCCATAATGGGTAAAACCCTTCTGTTTTGAATTATTGGCTGTGTAGGATGTACCTTTGTTTTCACACATCATCAAACTCATGTACAGATCCTCGTAAGGGACTGGCCCTATAGGTACCCAGGTCAATGTATTTGCTCCTCAAAAACCAACGCTAATTGTCTAAAAATAAATATTTAATTCTTCAAATAGGGACACACGTAGTAAGCCGCTAACATCCAAGTTTTGCTGCCAATCACTTAACTTCAAGGCTCTATGGTGCCATATACACTAATCTTAATTAGACCAATTACATGAGTAAAATAGATGAAGTTAAAGACTCCGTAACTAATAGGTTTGTAGCTTAAAGGCAACTTTTCACTGGCTGAAGAGCCGCAGTAAAGGGTGGCATAGACAGGAGATGGCAATGACAGCCAAGCTCCCCATGACCAGAGCCAGCCCAGGCCCCATCCGATTGCTGGCATACAACTGACCTTTAATTAAAACAGACAAGGGTATTTAAACTAGACTGAGTTTAGCTTGCAGGCCCCCCTCCTCTTTTCTTTTTGCTCTTTTTTTGATGCCTTTAGTGTTTCAGAAGGTGGAAGTTGCCTTTGTGTGGCATAGGTCAGACATAGGCACTGTGCTGCAGAAGGCTTTAACGCTGGCTGAGCACACAGAAAGGCTCTACTGGAGAGCTCAAGGCCTTTGACAATCACCATTGTTTTGAAAGGGAACAGAAGCTGCATTTGCCTGAAAATACCAAGTTCACTATCCAAAAAGCGACCTGTATAATAAAATCTCTGAATGAGGGGGGATGAGAGAGAGGGAGAGAGAGAGAGAGAACAGGAAAGGAAGAGAGAGAGAGGAATCCATCTCATCATTTAACAATAAAACATGTCCTCAAAAACTATTCTGACTTGTATACTAGTAGCCCTTCACCCCATGTCACCAACTGCAGCCTGTAGGCAGACTGCTGTAAATATGACGTCACCAAGCTGTGCACATAAAGAAATGCCAAGGTTGAAGTATATCTAAATCCAAGAACAAAAATGTTATATATATATCTGTGTGTTACTAAGGGAGGAGCTTGGGTTTCACTCGGCCAAATCTTGAAGGCATCTCCCAATTTCTAGATGGATTTGTGTCTTTTTTCAACCTGACTAATAGAGATTGGCAAACAGTTCAGCACGAGTTTGGGCCAAACAATGGCTGTTCGCTCATTCAACGAACACCCGAATTATCGGGGTGTTCGACCGTTTGTTCGGCCTGCCAAATGACCACAATGCACTGCGCCGCCACACAGTGCGTTGGAATCCCTGATTGGCTGAAGCAATGAAAGCTTTGCCCAATCAGGACACAGAGCACTGTCAGAACTCTGTGAATCTAGTGATAGTTCAGTCAGTGTGAGCGTAGTGACCATTCATTTTTACATTAGTGTCAAAATACTTTGCACCTTGATGATGCACAGCCATTACTTGATTCAGGTGTTGGTTCTGAGGTTGAGGAAAACAGGAACATGAGCCTACAGAGAGGGGACAACACTGGTACACAAATTGGCAGTCATGTTCCCCCAGCCACAGCGTATTCCCAAGTTGTCTCCAGTGGTAATGGAGGAGATGATGATGATGATGATGACGTGACTTGGGGGCCGTATAGAGCAGAGGAGGAAAGTGAGGTTGAGGCACAACCCCAATGAGGCAGCCATCATGGAAGAGTAGAGAGCAGCCAGCCTATTCCACCACATTGTGGAGCTGTTATCTCCTGGCCCACTTCCCACAGATCAGCTGTCTGGGCCTTTTTTAGCACATGTGCAGCCAATCGCACTGTTGCAATTTGCAAAATTTGTCTCAAGCACATCAAATGTGGCAAAAACACCAGCCATTTGGGAACCACATGCTTGACAAGGCATTTAACCTCCCACCGTTGGCAGGAGCACCTGAAAGCCACATAAAAGGGGCACAATTCTGTTCCTCCTCCTTACTCACCTCAGTCTGCCCCCTCTATACCTCATGATCTCTGCCCCATCTGCTGCAGCAAAAAAATACAGTCATTGCCACCCACATGCCCACGTCTAAATGCAAGCTTGTCAAAGCTGCTGGCACTACAACTTCTGCCTTTCTGTCTGGTGGATTCTTCCCCCTTCTGTGAATTTGTAGAATGTGCTGTACCACAATGGCAGGTTCCCCGTCGCTATTCCTTTTCAGGTAAGGCCATTCCAGCTCTGTACCGTCACATGGAAGGCAATGTTGTGGCATCATTGGGCAAGGCAGTTAGCTGCAAAGTCCACGTTGCTACTGACAGATGGTTCAGCAAGCATGGTCAGGGACGATATATATTTCATTCACGGCACACTGGGTAACTCTGCTTGCAACTCGGCAGGATGCAGGACAGGGCTCAGTGCTACAGCTTGTTTTGCTGCCATGTCTCCATATAGCTAGTGGTGATTATGTAAGATTTGTCAGCTCTACCCCCACTCCTCCTCCTTCATTCCCTCCTCAACTGAATTGTCCTATGAACCACAAATAGCCCCTAAGAGTTCAAGGGGCTATTCAATGAGTCAGGCTAAAAGGTGCCATGCAGTGCTTCAACTGGTGTGTCTAGGGGACAGGAACCACACCGGAGCAGAGATTCTTGCAGCTCTGCAGGGGCAGGCCCAGAGGTGGTTCACACCAAGGCAGCTGGAGCCAGGAATGGTGTTGTGCGATAATGGCACAAACCTCCTGTCCGCCCTTAGACAGGGAAAGTTGACACATGTGCCATGCCTGGCACATTTCCTCAATTTGGTGGTGCAGCATTTCTTAACCTACCTGGCGGTATGATTATTTCAGATTTTTGATGCTCAAAGCGGTACAATTCTTTTGCATAGAAATTTGGCGTTTTATATTGTAGGCCTGTAATTCTTAGGAATAACACACTTAACCATCCCTGGCGGTATGATTATTTCGGATTTTAGGTGCTGAAAGCGGTACAATTATTTTGCATGGAAATTTGGCATTTTATATTGTAGGCCTGTAATTCTTAACAATAACACACTTAAATCTGTCCAAACAAGAGTCTAGTAGATATCCCGGGTATGATGAAGTTTGAAACACAAAAACATAAATTATAATATAATAAATAAATATAAATAATAAAAAAAAATAATATAATAATAATAAAATAAATTAATTCTGCAAGTGTTCTAATTTACTATCGCTGTTTTCTAGCTGGTCTAAAGCCACTTTTGATGTAAATGGACACTTTTTGGTTGCTATGGACAATCTCCAGTTTCCAGGCAGAAAGAACAGTATATATAACATAAAACTGCATGCAGGACACTGGACAAAGCACTGGGGACAAAAGGGATGTGAAATAATTTCATACAGTACTGTAATCTGTAAGATTACAGTACTGTATGTGTTATGGTTTTTACATTTTTTAAATTTGCCACCAGGCTCCGCCCCCGTGCGTCGTGATGCTCGCAGGGAATGGAGCCTGGCACGGAGTGGCTTCTGAGGAGACAGAGCCCGCAGACACAGTGGGGGACATCGCAGGATCCTGGGGACAAGGTAAGTAACGCCGCACCAAAATCCTGCAATGTAATCCCGTGTGTGGCTCGAGGTTACCGCTAATGGGACTGAAATTTAACCCCGAGGAAAAACCGTCAGGGAGGTTAAATCTGTCCAAACAAGAGTCTAGTAGACATCCAGGGTATGAAAAAATTTGAAACACGAAATCATAACTTATAATATAATAAATAATTATAAAAATTATAAAATATTATCAAATAATAATATAATAATAATAAAAATGATTCAATAATTTAATCAAATCAAAAACACTGAAATTTGCTCAGTTGCAGAATTGTCACTGTTATTACTTTCAGTGTTTGATGACGAATTTCCCCACAAATCACTATCACTCAATTCTGCAAGTAATTCTAATTTATTATCACTTTTTTCTAGCTGGCCTAAAACCGCTTTTGATGTAAAGGGACAGTTTTGGTTGCTATGGACAAATTCCCGTTTCCAGGCAGAAAGAACAGTAGTTATAATATAAAACTGCATGCAGGGCACTGGACAAGCCACTAGGGACAAAAGGGAAGTTAAATCATTTCATACAGTTATATAATCTGTAAGATTACAGTATACTGTATGTATTGTGTGTGTTTCACTTTTTGAATTTGGTGCCGTGCTCTGTCCCCGTGCGTCGCAACGCTCGCAGGGAACGGAGCCCGGCTCTGTGATGGATCGAACAGAGACACAGCCGCCGCGCACAGTGGGGAGACATCGCCGGATCCTGGGGACAAGATAAGTAAGCTGTACCCACCGAGTGTGGCTTGGGGTTACCGCTTTTGGTACTGAGAATCCACCCCGAGCCACACTTGGGAATACCATCAGGGAGGTTAAATAGGTACCCAGGGTTGGAAGATCTGATAAAGCAGGCCAGAAGAGTCTGTAACCATTTCAGGCAGTCATACACAGCCAGTGCTCGGTTGGCTGAAATTCAGGGGGAATTCCACCTGCCTCTAAACTGCCTGATTTGTGACATGCCCACCAGGTGGAACTCGACTTTGGCAATGCTGCAGCGGCTGCACATGCAGCAGAGGGCCGTCAACCTGTGTAAGTATGGCACAACGACAGGCTCAGGTCGGCTCGGCTTTTTTTCCCCAAGCCAATGGCTACTCATAAAGGATGCATGCACTGTACTGTCACCATTTGAGGAGGCCACAAGGATGGTGAGCCGTGACAATGCATGCATCAGTGACACAATTCCTGTTGTGTTCCTGCTGGAGCAGACTCAGATTATGGACAAGGCACTTGAGTCAGAGCAGCGGGAGGAAGAGGAGGACTTCCTTTCCTCTCAAGGCCCACTTTATGCAGACATCATTCTTCCTATGTCACAGAACACACAAGAGGAGAGGGAGGAGGAGGATTGTGGGAGTTTTGGAGGCTGTGAAGCAGAGGAAGACATACGTCAAAAAGTAAGAGATGGTTTTCCATCCCCAGAACCCTTGGAAGTAGTACGTGGCTGGGAGGAGGCAGTTCCAGATACTGTAATCTTCAGTGACCCCGAGGAGTCTGCTTCTCATGCCTCCGCAAATTTGCGGTACATGGACTCCCTTATGCTTCAAAGCCTGCGAAAGGACCCAAGAATAAATAAATAAAGAAGGATCACTATTGGTTGGAAACCCTCCTTGACCATCATTACAAGGGGAAAGTCTCAGACCTCATCCCGTCCCCCCAGAGAGTGCAGAAGATGAAATCTCTTGAGGACACCTTCAAGAGGAGTTTATCTAATGTTTTTCCCAACTCTGGTAGGTTACAGTGCCGTGGAAAATGTAGTTTTGAGGCTTTTGTTGGTCAAGAGAGGAGCGGTGGAGAAGGTGGCCACCTAAGTGATGCATTTCACAATTTTTTTATTCCTCGCTGCCCAGGGCTGTTAGCTTCCTCATCATATCGGCAACATCTGCATCACATTGTGGATGATGATTTATGGGGCAAAAACAGATATGGAGAGCTTTCCAGTTTATGAGCCACTGGCTTACTGGGTCATGAGAATAGACCACTGGCCAGAACTTGCCCAGTATGCAATTGAGCTGCTGGACTGCCCTGGATCCAGCGTACTTTCTGAACAGGAATTTTGGTGCTACTGGAGGCTTTGTTACTGATAATAGGAGGTGTCTGTCCACAGACTCCGTAGACCGTCTAACATTTATCAAAATGAATCAGACCTGGATTACCAGCCCCTAATACCAATATTGCTGATTAAGTGTTTTTGGGATGTGGAATCTCTGCAGGACTTCTAGGCTGCCTAATGTTGTGGGTGTTGATTTAATCTGGAAGAATTATTTTGGTGTAGGTTTTTATGCACAATTAACACCCAAAGACCAATTTCTCCACACCTGTTTGACAGGTGCATATCATTTCAGTTTTTGACAGCGAGGCAAATTCTTGCTTTCATCAAGAGTACCTCTATAGTGTTACGATGTGAAGGTGCCACCGACACCCAAAGACCAATTTTTACACACCTGTTACTTCTATCCAAAGTCTGTGGAAGAGACACCAGAATTTATCCAAAAAATCTCTAATCTTGTTCCCAGTGCACTACATTGTGGCCTCATCATACAGACTGTTTCTCCAAGCCGTTGCTTACAAAATAAAGAATGCTTGCAGGGAAAATGTAATTTTTTTGGCTTTATAAATGCAATTATTGCTGCAGCAGCTTCTATACACAGTACAGATGTGCCAATTTACAGGAAGACTAAGGGGGCATTATATTGAAAGGAATTTTCATTTGTATGCTTTCACTTTAAGCATCAATAAATCACTGCTCATTTAAAAATGAAGTTTTTTTACAAGCTTTTTTTTTTATTATTGATACATGTCCCCCAGGGAAGTACCCAGACCACCATAACCATTGTATGCCCAATTACTTGCATATAAGCCAAAATGTTATCTTTCCATTATGGGTACTATAGACTTAAATGGGGTTCGTTATTCGGTTCCGAACATTAGCGATGTTCAAAAGTTCTGGTGTGAACCAAACAAGGGGTCATTTGGCCCATCCCTACTGACTAATTATGTAACTATGTAACCCCACAGCTGGGCGCATAAAAACGGGTGGGGGATACCACTGACCTAATATGGCCTTTCGACCACAGTAAAGTAAGTGGGGTACACACTATAAGTTTTTTTTTGTTCAACCCAGCGTGCTGAACTAAAAAAACCTTACAGATCGCCTTACTTAGGCTGGCCATACATGGGTTCTTGTGAAAATTAATTTTCTAATAAATTCCGTTCAAATTTCGCACCATTAGTGGGCCTCAGCAACGGACGATTTGCATGCGGTCATTATATTTGAGTGATCGGGTATGTTGCAAAATTTTTGAAAAACTAACAATTTTCTAATCAATGATGGGAGAATCATGTGAGAAATATAGTCGAAAAAGAAATGCGCATGAGCACAAGAAAAGAAATTCCCAGAAAGAAGAGAAGATTCCCAGCCACAAAAATTGTTTTCTGTAGCAATATGAGGTGAAATTGAAGGCTTGGTTTTGAATTTCGAAATCAATAGTGGCATCATCAAATCACAAAATGCACTCAATTTCAAATTTTCGAAAGAAAATAGGTACATAATTTGATCCATGTATGTCCTGCATAACAAAGCCATGTGCTATTGTGTTCAAAGAGGGGGGACTGCCCTTCTGCCAGAACACACTGATCAGTGCTCGCAGACATTGGCTGATCGTTTGCTGGTTTTCCAGCATGCTCTTTCAACAGAAGCTACAAGACCGGCTTCTGTCAGACAGGGAGCTGAACACACGGGCCGAAAGTCGGCCGGTTGTTGCCGGACCAACCATTTCCAGTCTATGTGTACCCAGGCTTAGGTTGATATCATTGACTCAGTATAACCATGTGATCATATTAGGTCAATAATTTCACAAACATCCCTGCCCCTTTGTGTGCATGCAGGTGTGGGGTGTGGAATGTTTCAGCCATAGCTGATTGGCCCAGGAATGAGAACATTATGGGTATTGATCAAACCCAGGTTCAGACTGAACCCAAGCTCATCCCTAAATTGCTGCTACCAGTTCTTTGATGTGGTGGCTGCATTCTTTTTCTTTTAGGCTTATTTTCCTTTTTTTCACCTGATGATCCTGCCAGTATGTATAAATATATAAGTGGTCCATATGGTGAACTTGGTGTTGAGTTATGCATTTTAAGGTCATCACAGAGGACAAGGGGGCACTCCTTACATCTGTAATAAAAGAGATTTAACCTCAAAAAATGGAAATGATTCAAAGTAAGAGCTGTGAGAATGTGGCATAGACTCCCCCAAGAGCTGGTTCTGGCAAGCTCAGTAGTTTGCTTTAAGAAAGGCCTGGATTCTTAATCTGCCTGCTCAGTTGGGAATCTGTCCACTAATCCCCGCTGAGCAGGCAGATGTCTGGTCTGTGTCCGCTCCGTTTATGCAGAGCAGATACGGCCTGTTCACCTCTATGGGGGGGTCGGATGTAAACGGACTGCCTCTCCATTTACACCTGACTGTCATCTGAACTGATCTGCCAGACGAATCGGGAATGGTTTTTAATGCATTGGATTGGATTGGATATCGGTGGGTGTCAACTGCCACCGCTCCGTATAGGAGACTGAAGGGTCTGATCTGGTCTGCCTGAAAAACTGACAGGTGGACCTGATCGGCCTGCTAGTGTGAAAGGGGCCTAATATTTATAAGTAAAGTTGATCCAGGGAATAACCGATTGCCTTGGGGGATCGGGAAGGAATCTCTTTCCCCCACTGGAGAAAATTGGATCATGCTTCATTGGGGCTTTTTTATGCCTTCCTCTGGATTAACTGTGGGCAAAGGATTATGTACAGTGGTGTCGGGAGGGGGGCTGACGGGGACTGGAGCCCCGAGTGGGTAATCAAGAAGCCCCGGGTCTCGGGCATTCACAATTCTATTATTAGCCCCGAGCGGGGACTGATCTGACCCCGAGCGCAGCTGATATAGCATATGACATAGTAAATCCCGCCTTCTGGAGCCTGCAGCGCCTATGATGGACGTCCCACTGGTCCAATGCCGGGACCGCAGAACGCGTGACGTCCATCATAGGTGCTGCAGGCTCCAGAAGATGAGAATTACAATGCGGCCGCCATGCCGTGTCACTGTGAGAAGATCCCCGCTCAGCTCCCAGGCGGGCGGCTCTCCTCTCCTGTCATGGCTCTGGCTCTGGCTGCCTGGAGTGCCTGCTGCTGTCTACTCTACTGTGATGGGCGTGCCGCACACTACGGCTGAGCTGCAGGAGGAGGTTACCACGTCACCTGAAGTCTGGTCAGGTAGGTCAGTGTGTGTCAGTGTGGGTCAGTGTATGTCTGATAGGTAGGTCAGTGTGTGTCAGGTAGGTCAGTGTATGTCGGGTATGTCAGTGTATGTCATGTAGGTCAGTGTATGTCAGCCAGGTAGGTCAGTGTGTGTCAGGTAGGTCAGTGTGTGTCAGCCAGGTAGGTCAGTTTGTGTCAGGTAGGTCAGGGTATGTCAGGTAGGTCAGTGTATGTCAGCCAGGTAGGTCAGTTCATGTCAGATAGGTCAGTGTGTGTCAGGTAGGTCAGTATATGTCATGTAGGTCAGTGTATGTCAGATAGGTAGGTCAGTGTGTATCAGGTAGGTCAGTGTATGTCAGCCAGGTAGGTCAGTGCATGTCAGATAGGTAGGTCAGTGTGTGCCAGCCAGGTAGGTCAGTGCATGTCAGATAGGTAGGTCAGTGTGTGCCAGCCAGGTAGGTCAGTGCATGTCAGATAGCTTAATGCATGTCAGGTAAGTCAGTGTATGTCAGATAGGAAGGTCAGTGTGTTTCAGGTAGGTCAGTGTATGTCAGGTAGGTCAGTGAATGTCAGCCAGGTAGGTCAGTGCATGTCAGATAGGTCAGTGCATGTCAGGTAGGTCAGTATATGTCATGTAGGTCAGTGTATGTCAGATAGGTAGGTCAGTGTGTGTCAGGTAGGTCAGTGTATGTCAGGTAAGTCAGCGTATGTCAGCCAGGTAGGTCAGTGCATGTCAGAGATAGGTCAGTGTGTGTCAGGTAGGCCAGTGTATGTCAGATCGGTAGGTCAGTGTGTGTCAGCCAGGTAGGTCATTGCATGTCAGATAGCTTAGTGTGTGTCAGGTAAGTCAGTGTATGTCAGAAAGGAAGGTCAGTGTGTTTCAGGTAGGTCAGTGTATGTCAGGTAGGTCAGTGTATGTTAGCCAGGTAGGTCAGTGTATGTTAGCCAGGTAGGTCAGTGTATGTCAGCCAGGTAGGTCAGTGCATGTCAGATAAGTCAGTGCGTGTCAGGTAGGTCAGTGTATGTCAGGTAGGTCAGTGTATGTTAGCCAGGTAGGTCAGTGTATGTTAGCCAGGTAGGTCACTGTATGTCAGCCAGGTAGGTCAGTGCGTGTCAGGTAGGTCAGTGTATGTCATGTAGGTCAGTGCATTTTAGATAGGTAGGTCAGTGTGTGTCAGGTAGGTCAGTGTGTATCAGATAGGTAGCCAAGTAGGTCAGTGAATGTCAGCCAGGTAGGTCAGTGTATGTCAGCCAGGTAAGTCAGTGAGTGTCAGATAGGTCAGTGCATGTCAGGTAGGTCAGTGTATGTCAGGTAGGTAACACCCCCCCCCACACACACACACAACCCCACCGCCTGTACATTTACAGTACAGCTCTGTGCTGTGATGATATGACTCCTATGCGCATGCACAGAAAAGATGTCATTGCGGCCCAACCAGTTAAACAATTGAAGAGTCCAAACCCAGAATGAAGACAGAGAGAAGATGGCAGCATCCATGGCAGGCAAAAGTGCTGTATGGCAGACAAGTCTGTGATAATGTATTAATATGCAATATGCATTTTAGTACATGATGGCATTAAAGTGGTAGTAAACTCTGTTCTACCACTTGTACCTACAGGCAAGCCTATAGTAAGGCTTACCAGTAGATACTGTGAATATCTCCTAAACTTGCACAGTTTAGGAGATATTCAGAGTGTATGCAGCCGGTGACCTTACCGGCCCATGCGCTCTGAAGTTCTGGCATACAGTGCAGTACACTGCGATGCATACTAGCACATTATAACATTGCCTTGCAGGGGGGGGGGGGTCCATCAACTGTGGTTTGCTATTGCTTTAAGCTCTTGGGGGACATTTTTTATCTTTCTTTAGAAGAGGGTTTAACCTTCCTGGCAGTTTTCCCGAGTGTGGCTCGGGGTTAAATTTCAGTACCATTAGTGGTAACTCTGAGCCACACCCTTGTCCCCAGGATCCTGAAATGTCCCCCCGCGGTGTCCGTGGCTCTGTCCTCCACCCGATGACTCTCTGTGCTGGGTTCCGTTCCCTGCAAGAGTCGCGATGCATGGGGGCGGAGCACGGCGGCAAATTCAAAGAATTGAAAAATCATAATACATGTAGTACAGTGTAATCTTACAGATTACATTACTGTATGAAATTATTTCACATTTTGTCCCTAATTCTTTGTCCAATGCCCTGCATGCAGTTATACATGATATATACTGTTCTTTCTGCCTGGAAACTGGAAATTGTCCATAGCAACCCAAAAGTGTCCCTTTACATCAAAAGTGGTTTTAGACCAGCTAGAAAACAGCGATAGTAAATTAGAACACTTGCAGAATTGAGCGATAGTGAATCGTGGGGAAATTCTTTTATTATTATTATATTATTATTTTTTATAATTATTTATATTTATTTATTATATTATAATTTATGATTTTGTGTTTCAAACTTCATCATACCCGGGATATCTACTAGACTCTTGTTTGGACAGATTTAGGTGTGTTATTGCTAAGAATTACAGGCCTACAATATAAAACACCAAATTTCTATGCAAAATAATTGTACCGATTTGAGACGCAAAAATCTGACATAATCATACCGCCAGGGAGGTTAATTCCGCCCTAACAGACCAAAAGAGAACAAAAAAGAGAGAATCGCTGTTAGCATTTACATACTGTATACAGTTGTATATACATGAGGTAAACAATGTGTTAATAGAATCATTGCCAGCAGCCTGTGACATCTGTCTTATATTATATGGTTAAAGCAGAACTTCACTCTCTCAATCAACATTCACCATTTTTAATCCTTATGTTGCTAGCATTAGTAAATAGATAGGAGTATATCATACTTATTTGTTTTAAGCTTTTTTTTTACATTTATTCAGTTACTTGATGGTTTCCAGACCTAGGTAAATGATGTCATATATACTAGGAGTCTTCTGGAGAAGAGGAGGGGTTTCCTCAGCTAAGTACCTCCTGCCTGCATGCTTGAGAGCAGAGTAGGTGGATTTCAGAAAGTTAATGTTACATGAATCATCTTCCCTTAGGCCCCTTTCACACTTGTGCTACTCCAAAGTCACGCGATTTTGCCGCGATTTCACGGCCGCGATTTTGACAACACAGTCATACGACTGTGGATCCGACTTTGCCCCATGACTTGAAGTACGACTTCAATGAGCAGGGACGCGACTTTGATTACCAAATAATTAGGGGAAACTCCACACCAATTTAAACAAAAAAAAACGGCATGGGTTCCTCCTTTATGGGCATACCGGGCCCTTCGGTCTGGTATAGATTTTAAGGGGACCCCCCACGCCGAAAAAACGGCATGGGGTTCCACCCCAAAATCCATACCAGACCCTTATCTGAGCACCAGCCTGGCTGGTCAGGAAAGGGGGTGGGGACGAGCGAGCGCCCCCCTCCTCCTGAGGCATACCAGGGCGCATGCCCTCAACATGGGGGGTGGGTGCTTTGGGGCAGGGGGGGCCCCCCACCCCAAAGCACCATGCCCCCATGTTGATGAAGACAAGGGCCCCTTCTGCGGGGGGGGGCTTATCGGAATCTGGGAGCTACCCATTCACCTGGGGGAAAAATGTGTCAATAAAAAAAAACACACTAGACAGGTTTTTAAAGTAATTTATTAGGCAGCTCCGGGGGGTTTCTTCCAACTTTGGGGGTCTCTTCCTACTTCTTCGCTCTCTTCTCTCGCTCTCCGGTGTCTTCTCTCGGTCTCTGATTCTTCTCCCACTCTGGGGTGCCTTCTGCCAGGCTCCTCCGCTATCTTTTTCCAGCTCTTTTACTAGCGTTGGCCCTTCTCCGTCGTTTTCTTCCCTCTTCTTCCGATGTTGACACGACGCTCTCTCCCGCTATAATGTCATGTGCGCGGTGCGCAACGATTTATATGGGCATGGGGTGTGGTCACCGGGTGACGTCACCAGGTGACCCCGCCTCCTTATGACGTCAGAGTCCCATCATGCCCTGGTCTGTGACGTCATAAAGGGGCGGAGTCATTGGGTGACATCACATTAGTAAATCAACCCCATTCTGACAAGAAGCTTAACCACTTCAATACAGGGCATTTTCAATCCCTTTTTACCCAGGCCAATTTTCATATTTCAGTGCTGTCACACTTTTAATGACAATTGCGCGGTCATGCAACACTGTACCCAAATTATCACTTTTTCCCCACAAATAGAACTTTCTTTTGGTGGTATTTGATCATCTCTGCGGTTTTTATTTTTTGCGCTATAAAAAGAACAAAAGAAGAGCGACAAGTTTGAAAAAAAACACAATATTTTTAACTTTTTGCTATAATAAATATCCCATTTTAAAAAAAAAAAAGCATATATTGATTGGTTTGCGCAAAAGTTATAGTGTCTACAAAATAGGGGATAGTTTTATGGCATTTTTATAATTTTTTTTTACTAGTAATGGCGGCGATCTGCGATTTTTATCATAACTGTGACAATGCGGCGGACAGATCAGACACTTTTGACACAATTTTGGGACCATTCACATTTATACAGCGATCAGTGCTATAAAATGCACTGATTACTGTATAAATGTCACTGGCAGGGAAGGGGTTAACACTAGGGAGTGATCAAGAGGTTAAATGTGTTACCTAGGGAGTGATTCTAACTGTAGGGGGAGGGGACTCACAAGGGGAGGAGACTGATCGTGTTCCTCTCTACTGGGAACACACCATTGGTTTGCACACACAGATCCAAGGTCCTGCTCTGCTAATGGGCAATCGCGGGTTCCCGGCGGACATCGCGGCCGCCGGGCATGCGAATCGGCTCCCATGGCTCACGGCTGGAAGGCCCAGGACGTCATATGATGCCCGCCCAGGATGGGAGCTCCCTCCTGTGGACATCATATTAATATGGGCTGGATGTGAAGTGGTTGATGAACTATCTAGAGTGCTCAGTAGTGCTCTGGTAGTACATTGAGAATTACAGCCGCAATGGCTGTCGGTACTTGTAGTTTTCACAGAACACTGTAAATGAATGTGGTGGCTGGGCAGGGCCCCGCATGGCCATGTTTTTTTATAGTGTGACAGCGGGCAGGGGAGAAGATCCCCTGGTAGCTGTCAAAATGGGGGATCAGCGGGGGGGGGGGGGCGGGCCACGATATCTGCCGGCCAACCTGCAATCGCTCCACAGAGAGCCAGATTGGGGATGTAAACATACAGATCCCTGTTCTGACAGGGGAGTCATTAGGAACAGTGATCTCTCTACTCCTCCAGTCAGTCCCATCCCCCCCCAGTTAGAAACACCTCCCAGGGAACACATTTACCCCTTGATCGCCCCTAGTGTTAACTCCTTCTCTGCTAGTGACATTTATACAGTAATCAGTGCATTTTTACAGCACCGATTGCTGTATAAATGTCAATGGTCCCAAAAATGTGTCAAAAGTGTCCGATCTATCTGCCGCAATGTCGCAGTCCCGCTAAAGATCGCAGATCGCCGCCAATACTAGTAAAAAAAATAAAAATACCAGAAATCTATCCCCTATTTTGCAGACACTATAACTTTTGTGCAAACCAATCTATATAAGCTTATTTGGGGTTGTTTCACCTAAAATATGTAGAAGAATACATATTGGCCTAAACTGGTGAAGAATTATTTTTTTTGTAATATTTTGGGGATATTTGGGGGATATTTATTTTTTTTTTTTTTTCAAAATTGTCGCTTTTTTTTTGTTTATAGTGCAAAAAATAGAATCAGTAAGGTTGTTCAATTACCACCAAAAGAAAGCTCTATTTGTGGGGAAAAAAGGACATAAATTTTGTTTGGGTACAACGTCGCACGACCACGCAATTGTCAGCCAAAGCGACGCAGTGCCGAATCGCAAAAAATGCCCTGGTCATTACGGGGGGGGCAAATCCTTTCGGTCCTACCCTAATTTGGGTGTAACATGTTACACAAGACAAAAGGTGAACTAATCCTTTAATCAAGGTGGTCATGAAATGATGGGAGGGGGGGGCATTCAAAGTGATTTCTCAGCAAAATAAAGCATGGAGACATTATTGCTTTGAATATTAAAAATGATTTAAATAGATTTCTGTTTTTTGGTGCTCAGATGCAGTGTACTTCTGCTTTAGGTAGAGTGATCATTTCAGATTGCATTTCAAAAGTTGTGACTAATGTACAGTTTATCTTTTCGTTATACAGAGATCAGTTCCACCAGGAAGACACACCTGCACACCATTCTGGACTTGCAGCGGATGACAGCAGACAAGCAAAGTCTGAAATTGTTAAACAACCATTGTATTCCCCAGATCTGAACCCAGCAACATTTGTTTGTTCAAACAGTTCAAACACCTGAAGGAATCCCTGTAGAGAAATACATTTCCCTATTTATCTCAATGACAGATACTTAGCACTTCTGCCTTATAGCACTGGGGTTCCCGCATTGAATCCTGCTCAGAACATTATATACATGGAGTTTGCATGCTCTCCCTATGAGTGTGTGTTTTTTCCTTTGGGTACTCTGGTCTCCTCCCAAACTCCAATGACATGGTGGTGATAGGCTAACTGGTTACTGTCTAAGTTGGCCCTAGTATGTGTACTGTATGTGTATATATATATATATATATATATATATATATATATATATATATATATATATATATATATATATATATATATATATATATATATATATATACACAGACCGTAGAGTGTCAGCTTCTTGCGGGCAAGGACTGATGTGATTGTATAGTGTGTAAAGCACTGTTTAACCTCCCTGGCGGTATGATTATTTCGGATTTTAGGTGCTGAAAGTGGTACAATTATTTCGCATGGAAATTTGCCGTTGTATATTGTAGGCCTGTAATTCTTAACAATGATACACTTAAATCTGTCCACCAAGAGTCTAGTAGATATCCCGGGTATGATGAAGTTTGAAACACAAAAACATAAATTATAATATAATAAATAAATATAAATAATTTAAAAAAATAATAATATAATAATAATAAAATAAATTTCCCCACAATTCGCTATCGCTCAAAGCCACTTTTGACGTAAAGGGACACTTTTTGGTTGCTATGGACAATCTTGTTTCCAGGCAGAAAGAACAGTATATATAATATAAAACTGCATGCAGGGCATTGGACAAAGCACTGGGGACAAAAGGGATGGGAAATAATTTCATACAGTACTGTAATCTTGTAAGATTACAGTACTGTATGTGTTATGATTTTTACTGTTTTTTGAATTTGCCGCCAGGCTCCGCCCCTGTGCGTTGCGACGCTCGCAGGGAACGGAGCCTGGCACAGAGAGGCTTCGGAGGAGACAGAGCCCGCAGGCAGCGCGGGGGACATCGCAGGATCCTGGGGACAAGGTAAGTAACACCGCACCAGGATCCTGCAATGCAATCCCGAGTGTGGCTCGGGGTCACCGCTAATGGTGCTGAAATTTAACCCCGAGCCACACTCGGGAAAACCGTCAGGGAGGCTACAGCGTTTGTTACCTCAACCCTCCATATTTCTGATATATGCCTTCTGTACCATGTACTTGTATGAAAAAGGATCCTGTTCTCTTTGTATTGCTTCCTTTATGTGAAATCCCTGGTGTTCCTACTAGTCCCCTTGCTTTCCTATTAAAAACTGACCAGACGTGGTCTGTGCTCTAGCTATGCTGGGAACTCAGTGTACCTTTCTCCAATGATGAGAATTGTCCTGACATGCCCCCACTGCACAGCCATTCACTGGGAAGCTCAGTGTTCTGCTGCTTCTTCTCCCCCAGCTCTTATGAGAACAGAGGGAATGTGATCACTTATAAAAAAGGGAAAAAAGGTAAAGTGTTTTTTTTTTTACATCTATACAAAAATGTTTGACTTTTCATTTCTGTTTTAAACTGAATGGGTTGTTTTGCAAGGTGATCATTTACAATCACTTAAAATTATTGGTACTTTATAAATCTCTGTAATAAATAGTTGACAGGGATTTAATTACTGAAGAAGTTAAGAAATTTCACTTGATAAATTGCTGCAGTATTTTCTGTGAGGTTGTGTTCACACTAGTGCGAATTGGATGTGGATTTCACCGCATCCAATTCGCATAGCAGGAAATTGTGACTGGCTCTCTATGGAGCCGGTTCACATATTTCTACAGCGGCTCCGGTACAATTTACGCAGGAGCCCTGTGCATCTTTTGGTCCGTTTCAGGTCCGAATTCAGCCAAACATTTGGGCTGAAATTAGACCTGAAATGGTGAACCAGGACGCACGAGACTCCTGCTGCGAGCTGCTGCATGCTCATATGTGAACCCAGCCTTAATACCCAATTATGTGCAAATGAAATACACAGCAATTAATTTTCACATAATTAAATCTTCACTAAATTTATAAAATATATTTAAATTAGTTAATCAGTCTCAGTGACAGATAGATAGATAGATAGATAGATAGATAGATAGATAGATAGATAGATAGATAGATAGATAGATAGATAGATAGATAGATAGATAGATAGACAGACAGACATAGATAGATTTTCCTGAGTGCTATTTGAAACAGTTAAGTAATAAAAATAACATTGATGTCTACAGATGTTTCCTTTCTTACTTGAATCTTGACTACTGTCACTAAAGCTGGCCATACATGGATCAGTTTTTTCAATCAGCCAGCGGACTGAATGGATTATTCCTTCCAAATAAGGTGGATGGAGGAATCCTCCCCATTGTTATTGTATTATCTGCACTGATCAGACTACACTGATCAGTGCTGCAGCTTGTTGGCTGCAGTGTTGATCGAAACAAAACTTTTACAAAAAGCCGTTTGTGGAAGTCAATAGTTAGATCAGCTTCTCGTGAACGAGAATGGCCATAGATGGATTGAAATTTATCTAGTCTCTGATGAACCAGCTGAACTTTGATCCATCTATGGCCAGCTTAAAGCCCGCCCTGCATGAGTCAACTGTTTGTTTTTGTCTAGAGTATTGAAGAATGGATATATGCCTACCTAATCCTCTGATCTCTCCCCCTCTCCCCCACAAGAGCAGTCCCTCTGCCCCCCCCCCCCAGCGTGGTCTAGCGGTCTTGTCCAATGACTGTTCCTGACATCATCAAGCCCATAGACCTCCTCTAGACGTGAACAGTACACCCCTAGATCGTGGGGGAATGCTGTTTGCTGGTGGAGTGGAGGATCAGGTGAGTATACAGCTCTCTCCTCTCCCCTGGACAAAACAAGCATTTGACCAGTGCAGTTTGGGCACAACCCCACTGGGAAAACTTTTTTTTTGCCTGGAGTTGGGCTTTAAAGTAAGGAGCAAAATATAAATGAAATACAGAGGCAATGATAATTCTAAAGAGAAATGAGGTTAACCATTTGCCAACCGCAAAACGTAGTTATACGGCGGCAAAGTGGCTCTCTTGTGCCAGATCACATACCTAGTACGTGATTCGGCAGTTCTGGGTAGGGAGTGTGTGTGCGTGCCGCTGACACACAGCTTGTGCAGTGATTAGTCACAGCACGAGCTGATTAGCGGTTGCTGGCTAATGGATGACCGCCGGCACCCACTGATCGGCAAGGAAAAAGACAGAACACAGCTCTGGCCATGTAAACAAGGCAGAGCTCTGTCCTATCAGCGGGGATGTGCTGGATTTTGTTTCCCTGCAAAGCGGGAAATAAAATCCAGCACATTCCTTAGTAAAAGCACCACATAGTAAACACACACATTTAACCCTTTGATCAAACTAGATGTTTAACCCCTTCCCAGCCAGTGTCATTAGTACGGCGACAGTGCATAATTTTAGCACTGATCACTGTATTAGTGTCACTGGTTCCCATGACGTGTCAAAAGTGTCAATATTGCAGTCCCGCTGTGATCGCTGCCATTACTAGTATTAAAAAAAAAAAAAAAATTCCAGTATATATACCATAGTTTGTAGATGCTGTAACTTTTGCGCAAACCAATCAGTATATATGCTTATTGGGATTTTTTAACAAAAATATGTAGTAGAAAACATATTGGTCTAAATTTTTGAAAAAAAAATGTGATTTTTTTACATTTTTTTATTGGACATGTTTTATATATATATACATTTTTTTATTGCTTTTATTCATAGCTCAAAAAATAAAAATCGCAGTGGTGATCAAATACCACCAAAAGGAAGCTCTATCTGTCTGGAAATAAATGACATAAATTTATGACATAAATGACCACTCAATTATCAGTTAGGGTAACACAGTGCCATATAGCAAATAATGGCTTGATCATGAAGGGGGGTAAATCTTCTGGAGGGCAAGTGGTTAAATAACTAGTGAAACAGGGAATAGATGAAGAGATAGATAGATAGATAGATAGATAGATAGATAGATAGATAGATAGATAGATAGATAGATAGATAGATAGATAGATAGATAGATAGATAGATAGATAGATAGTGCCATTTAAAACAATAAATAAAAAAAAGGGCCAAAAAAACAGAAAGCAATAACCCACAAAAAAACTCAGAATCCGAATGATTACTGAAGCCAGATCATTACAAGATCCGATTGGTTGGCATGGGTACTGCACTCAGCATGCCTCCTTGCACCATTTCACCCAATAAGCCCTATCTTGTCCCAGTACAGGTTTCATCGCCTTGTCGGTGAATTAGGTAGGATGGTATAATATGGATGCAGGTAACTCAGATCCATGGAGCAGTATAAATTCCAGGTCACAGTTTAGACTTGAATATATTTAAAAAGCGCCCAAAAGTTTGGCAGACAGAGAAAGGCCGCAGTTTATTTGAACAGCAGCAGGATTTGGGAGGAATGTAGCCTGAGCCCACTGCAAAGAACATTCAATTTGTACTTCTGAGGCAGCAAAAATAAATAACCCTGGTTTCTGAAAGGGCAGAAAAAAATCAGGAAATTGAATGTGTTTTTTTTTCCTCTAGTGAAGTTTCCCTTGAGTGGTCCCATTTTGTTGCTGTCTAGTCTTGCAGCCTGGAAAGTCCTAAGGCCTTCAGCTCGCTAGCATTACCCAGCACACAGATAGCAGCTCTCTATACCTATGGCGACAGGGACACCCAAACAAAGCGTTTGTCATGTAAAACGTCCGCCACAGGAACAAAATATGTCATTTCACAGTCATTGTAATACATGAAGAAATAGGATTAGCTGAAAATATCAGCAAGGTAAGTAGGATTAATGGCTATGTGCAGTAAATTGTGGAATTCTATCAGGATTGGGCATATGTCTTGCCTTTTATGTTACACATTTCAGCCTTGTTTTGTTTGTTCTACCAATATCAGCCATATAAATATAACTTCTATAATTGTTTTAATTTGTTTTCAACACCCTAATGATTTCAGGAAGGGTCCTCCCAGGGATAAGGGACACAGGCATAGTTATTAAACACAATTCTGTTCCAATTTCTTGTCCCCCCCTGGTGGAGGCAGCTGGGGATGCAAGCATGATATTTATTTTCTCAATTAGATTTTCTATTCGTTTTCTGTGTGCTTAAAGGACAAGTAAAATGTGTCAATAATGAATTGTTAAATATATATATATTTTTTTAAAATTTAAGAATAACTGTAATTTTAAATATACATACATATATACATACAAATATATGGTAAAACCATACACATATTCCTTTTCATAGATATAATTTATAATAATTCCTATGCAATTATAATATAAACATATATGCATCCCTGTAATAAATCAACTTAAAATATACTATGCTTGGGAAAAAAAAACCTTTTCAAGTAAACTGAAAAGTTTTGAAAAACAAATGTTATTCACATACAAAAGTTTGTAATTTGCTTCAATGAAAACACACTCCTCTGGTGTTCACAAATGGGTGCATTGTACACAGAATTGTGCACACAGGAGGAAAGTGATCCATATGTAGGACACAAAAAGCACAAGGTGCAACAAGGTATTAATAGGTCACTGATTAGATGAATTATATTTATTTATTTCTGATATATAAGATCTTACTTGAAATAAATATATATTATATATAGATAAAATATAATATAATAAAAATATAATATAATATATAATTGTTTTGGGAGGAAAACTCTCTAAAAGTATACTGTCAATAGGACAAGGTCTGAATAGAAGAGATGAAAGGATATCAGCAATCAGGTAATAAGAGTGTTAACAAAGAACTGATGACCCATCTCAGACCAAACAGAAGGTTCTGGTACATGATTTGGACCTTTATCAAAATCACCAAATTTTTATACTACATAGAGAAGCAGAAATCCGTCCACAAGAACATCAGTATTTAGGGTTTTGATACAAAAACAGCAAGATTATAAAGCAACACACACCAATTTATAATAGTAATATTATTATTACTACTACTACTAATAATAATAATAACAACAATAAAACACACACACTAATATATATAGATATCTATATATCTCTCTCTCTCTATATATATATATAGATATCTATATATATCTCTCTCTCTATATATATAGATAGATATATATAGATAGAGATATCTATATATAGATATCTCTATCTATCTATCTATCTATCTATCTATCTATCTATCTATCTATCTATCTATCTATCTATCTATCTATCTATCTATCTATCTGTCTATCTATCTATCTATAGATATATATATATATAGATATATATATCTATATATATATATATATAGATATATATATCTATATATATATATATAGATATATATATGTGTGCGTGTGTCTGTGTAATTTTAGGGATGTTAAAAAATATATATCTATATATACAGTACTGTATATCGATGTTTAAAGTTGTTACAGATTTTAATCATAGTAAAAGGAGAAGTTGTGATGCTTTCAAACTGGTAAACGTTTTTCTTTCCCTTCCCTGCCCTGCCCACCTTTTTATACCTCTATTCCCTATAAAAGTCATTTATTTGCAGTTTCTCTCTTATATTTTCTCCTTCTGTCTCTCCCCATCCTTAATGATTAACCCTTTGGATCGCGGTTGTAGTGGTGTGTGTAGAGTGCTATGATGCTGGTAGTAGGAGTATATCCTGGGTGTTAGGAGCAGATATACCTGTTGGAAGTCAGACTATACCGACAGTCATTCATCTCCTGCTATCATGACGCCTCTTATCTGGCTGTAAGTTCAATACTATTTGTGACATTTTAATTCTCTCTCCTCTGTGACTGTATCAGTAGGACTTTGGCCATTGGTGAAGGGCTGGCCAGGAGGTGAGATGTACTGCCTGTCAGTGTGATGATTGACACATGTCTCTATCTCAGCAGCTGCCGACAGCCCCACTTACCTGACCTTTTATTACATTTCTCAGTACCTGACAAGCCGGTCTGACAGCAGAATAACAAACAGGCTGTGTGTAATCCGTCCTATGCCGGCCAGTGTGTGTATGTGTGTGTGTATATATATCTACGTGAGTGTATATATGTGACATAGATGTGTGTGTGTGTATGTATATGTGTGTGTTTTGTATATAGATTTGTGTGTGTGTCTGTGTGGGTGTATATGTGTGTATAGATTATCTGTGTGTGTGTGCATGGATTGGATGTGTGTCTGTGTGTGTGAATCTGTGTATGTTTTTTTATATGGATCTGTTAGTGTGTTACATATAGTTACATAGTTAGTAAGGTTGAATAAAGACACCAGTCCATCCAGTTCAACCTGAGTGAGCACCCACAATTGTCCCCATCCCCACACATTGCATCCCATCAAGATGCCCATCCACTATATTATTTTATTTTTTTATATATATATTTAAGGTACCCATGTAGCGCCTCCAATCTACCCAGCGCTACACACACTGGTCCCCTCCCCCAAGGGGTCTGCAATCCAAGGTCCCCAACTCACACCTATACACCAGGGACAATTTTTGGACAGAAGCCAATAAACCTACCAGCATGTCTTTGGAGTGTGGGAGGAAACTGGAGTACCCAGAGGAAACCCAGGCAGGCACAGGGAGAATATGCAAATTCCAGGCAGGTAGTGTCATGGTTGGGATACGAACCAGAGACCCTATTGCTGCGAGGCGAGAGTGCTAACCACTACACCACTGTGCTGCACAAATATTGCATTAGGATGTGCACCCTAAAGCTCAAGCACATGTGTGTGTGTCTACATATATATGACTCCAGCACATTGATCTCCCTACTGGCACAATGAAAGAAAAGTGCATAAACACTTCTCTTATAGCAGAGCCAGTAAGAGGGAGATCTTTCCCATCTTCCTGCTGGTGCACAAAGTGATAATACTAATGTGTATGGGGTGATTAGGGTGTGCCCAGGCACATCCGGCACACCCTGTGTGCACACCTATGTGTACATGTGTGTGAGGGTTTATTTAAGTGTATGGATCTTTGGGGGGTGTAAATATGTGAGCATAGATCTGTGAGTGTGTGTGTGTGAGCATATGTGTTTGTATATGAATCTGTGTATGTGTGTGTGTGTTTGTATACGAATGTGTGTGTGTGTGTTTAGGTCTATGTATATGTGTTTGTATATGAATCTGTGTGTGTACGCATGGATCTGTGTATGTTTTTGTATATGGATTTGCATGTGTATGTATCTGTGCATATGGATTTGTGTGTATGTGTATGGATCTGTGTGTATGTGTTTGCAGGGGTATATCTGCCGCAAGGCAAACAAGGTGTTTGCCTGGGGCAGCATTCTGCCCATCTGTCAGCTCACCCGCCCACAGAAGGGACACTAGTGGTCAGACAGTCTGACTCAGACTGGGCTGCCGATCAGCCATTCCCCAAACCTAGCCCACAGCAGAGCCGCAGATATAC